>NC_065511.1:33072105-33148929 GCF_006386435.1 Epinephelus moara | reverse complement strand
ATATGTTGTTTTAATTAATAAATACAGTGTGAATAAAGATTACATAACATAAAAATAACTACAGTCTTTGTTATTTGATAGCCGCTTAAATTAAACAATTTTTATAGGGCAAGTAAAAACTGACTTCGGGCAAGTAGATCTCTGACCAACTTGCCCGACCGGGCACGTGAAAAAAAACCTTAGCGTTGAACCCTGATCCCTTGTTTTGCCCTATGGAGGGAGATGTGTTGAATTCCGCTGACAGCTGTACCTACAGCTGTACTGACAGAAATGCTAATGTGACTAGCGAGCATGCTTCAGTGAGCAGCTAGCAAAAGTGTGAACGTATAACTGTGTGCGGGGTTTAGCAGGAGACCCATGATAGTCACAGGTGTGAAAAGTGGTGTGTCTAGGCTGTGCACTTATGTTTGGATCATCCAAACGCATGATAATACCAGGTCTAAGGCACGGAGAAATTAGATGTATATCAGGCTTTGCCTACACGATACTTGTTAGTTCATATCTTTCCATGGGAAAACACAATTAAATTACATCAAATTCAATCTTGAAAAGTGAAACATCAGAATGAACATTTGACCGTGTACAACTCACCTGCAGCAAACTCGCGGATGTCCGCAGGCCTTTTAAGAAGCACCTCTCTGTGAGAGGACAGGAAATGCATACAGTAACTGCACAACTACAGTGTAAAGTCTATCAAGGAGACTGTGCCCTTTGAGTACTTTAAAACTAAAAGCTCACATAAAAACATGATCAACTGCTGATAATCCTAAAACACACTCATTGTCTGAGGGAGACGGTGAAAATGTGACACTACAGAGAATTTGCATGAAGGCTTGACGCACATCAACCCAAAAGCAGCTCAAACTTCAGCTGAAGTTAATTTGTTTGCGAATGAATACATGACAGATTTTATCAAACTCAAGGATGGCTGGCACCACCCAACATGTAAAGTATGTTTATGTTATAAGCTGTGTATAGTAAAATAGGTCACATTCAGGGCAGCTTAGAAGTATGGAAATTAATCTCAAAACAAGTAATGGCAGTGTTAACTTGCATCTGCACCAGGGATGCCAAAGTGTCAAATATATAGCCCAGGGACCAGAACCGGCCCACCAAAGGATCCAATCTGGCCCACTGGATGACCTTGCACACCTAATACTGATGCACTTGTGAAGGCTAAGGTGCAGGGTTTTAGGAGCAAGTTAAACACTGAGTAGCTTTCTTCATGTAAACTGCTGCTTCAGAGGCTTTTCACCCCAACCAGAATACAGTTCTTTTCCTTCACTTTAGTTTGGTGCGGTGATGTCAGGATTATGACACAGGAGTGGAAATGTGCAGAAAAATGCACATGAAATGACAGTGAGTAGTAGCCTGTGGAAAAACTGAGAAATATTGTTGAAATTGCATTTAGTCCTCTGGAGACACTACAGGCTGTTTGTCATCTGTTATGTAAATGGATTGGCGTTTTAAAATTTGGAGGTGTTCAGACTGTATGTGGCCCGTGTACTAAAATGACTTACACCCCTGATGTGCACTCTTGAATATTCTGCCTGAAGATACATGTTAAACTCACAAGTCAACATATTTGTGTTGACTTTTATTCAATTAGGCTTTACATTATACTTTTTTTTTTAAAGTACAAAACTGTTCTGGACTTGTTTTATTTCGGGTTTAAGATGCTGACATGTCTAACGTTATTTAACACGTTTGTAACTTACTATAGGGGTTACTATATTATATTACATCATATTATAATGTTTGAGCTTTTACATCCATAATGAGAGAACTAACTTAACGCTACTTCTGTATGACATGAGCATGTTGAATTTCACCTCGTCCCAGTCTCTAGCATGATAAGTAAACCACCGGAAACGTGAGCAAAGTAAGCTAACAGATTTTCTTTCTTAAACATGAGAAAATGAGCAGACTAACCTGAGAAAGTCGCCTATCAGTACCTCTACCTCTGGATGGGATCTCAAATACTTCTCATTGTCGATTCTCGTCTTAATCTGTGAACCAAAAGAAAGTGTATGTCAGGCTTGCTAATCAACAGCACACCGCTCAAGCTGCGGCTAATTTTGGCTAGCTAACGTAGCGTTAGCATCTTAGCATCTTAAGTTTCACTCGGTGTTACCTTGAAATGTCGCAGTTTCTCCTGCTGCTCAGGACTTAATACACCGACGTCCAGCTTCGACAGACCGCCTGTTCCTGCCATTATGTCTCTACAAGTGTTTGTGGAATTATTTACCTCACAGTGTTCACTCAGTAGCCGTCTAAAGTTGGTAAATGTTTGAAGCTAGCGCAGCTACGGGCACCTGTCACTGACACAGCTGCAACTAATGTTGCTATGGAAACGACCTCCAGCAATTAACGGCTCGTCCGCGGGGTGGCAGCACGAGACTGGATTTAAAAGTTCACGGTACTACAATATAATATAATATAATATAATATAATATAATAATAAAATAATATAACATAATATTGGCAAGGCAGCTTTATTTGTACAGCACATTTCATACACCAGGGCAATTCAAAGTGCTTTACAGAGCAATAAAATATACAACATAACAGAGGGTACAGAAAAGAGTAAAGAGAAATATATATATATATATATATATATGTATATATAAGGTAAATTAATTAATTAATGATTTACAATAAAAAAAAATCAGGATTAAAAATAGCAAAAGCGCAGACCAGAGGTGCAAAGATAAAAAAAGATTATTTAAAATGATTTAAAATTGAGTTTGAACATTAGTTTGCAGTCATTACAGGGTGTAAAGGGAATGTCTTCAGCTTTGATTTAAAAGAGGTCAGATTCAGGGCTTGTCTAACATCATCTGGGAGGTTATTCCAGGTTTGTGCTGCATGATAACAAAATGCTGCTTCACCATGTTTTGTTCTGACTCTTAGGACGGTCAATAGGCCGCCCCGGCTGTCCTCAGGGTCCTAGAAGGTTCATATGTCACAAGCATGTCAGAGATATATTTAAGTGCTGAGCCACATGATTATGACTACTCCACATATGATCACAAAAACCCTATCTGAGAAGGTTTTGCTTGATAAATCCCCTACTGCAGGCTGGTTAATTGAGGAACTATTTAAATGTAGATTAAATGTTTGAAAACAAATTTAAAAGATCCTTTTAACTTCTGTCTTTTAGCATAGGTGCAGATTTGAGGGGATGCAGGGGACACATCCTCCTCCATATTTAAAACATGTGTATTTGTTCTCCCTCTGAGAATAAAAACATAAAGCAGAGAACGTTTATTTTGATAAAACTAGAGGCATATTCACCATAAACTGATGAAGAAAAGGCACACATTGATGCATAAAATTCACTAGAATGCAGGCAGGCTTTTGACACTACAATTTCTTGAAGGAGGACCCCACCAACCCCCAGTTTCATATGTGTTCCTCACTGTTGAAACAAACCCAACCCCCTTGTCTTTTCGTTACCCAGCATGGCTAGACTAAGCTGCTAGGGAGCAATGGGGCAAAAAATGAGCTGCCAGGCCTGTATAAACTCCCACTGTCTGTGCAATGTACAGCTTTTCCATGCTTTCTAAGCTAGACTATTACGTGGCCTTGGATTTGCTGAGTGGTAGTTAGATTTTTGGAATACGCAACATAATAACACAAAGCTGAGGGTGTCAAAGATGTAGCTTCCTGCTAAAGGGTCCAATCTGGCCCACTTGATGACTTACCTAACATCGATGCACTTGTGAATGCTAAGAGGTGCCATGTTTCAGGAGCCAGTCATGTAAAATGTTGCTTCAGAGGCTTTTCCCACTCTGACCAGAATACAGTTATCAGAAATAAAACAATGAATACGTACTGTGGTCATATTTAAAGAAAAGGAACATTGTGTAAAAAATTATCAATCAGTAGCACAAAAGAATCTGGATCAGCCTTCTATCTTAAAACAGTATAGGTGGAACTCTATTGCTAAGGCACTGGGAAAAACTTTTGATTTGTGGATGGTTTTTAAGACAGGGGGTAATCTGACCTGCCTCCTCAATAGCTTTAGTTTGGTGTGGTGATGCCAGCGTTACTACACAGGAGTGGAAATGTATGGAAAAATGCACATGTAGTGACTGAATGTGCAACAAAACGAAAAATTTGGAGGTGTTGTTATTTATAGGTTAATATGCGATGGTTTTACTGGTACACTCACTTGAGATCAAATTGGGCATGAACCGAAATGAGTTTGACGCCCCTGTTTTAGAAGTATTGCCAACTGAATATGCTTTAGTGTTACAGCAAATAAGCAATTCCTAAACAAGTACTGGCCTGAGGGCAGCTGCCATAATCCAGTCTTTTACACAGAAATTCTTAAAAAAGATGATCAACGCAGCTTAATCAGTCTAAGAGGCAAGAAAACAGATGAACAGCTAATGCTTTTGACAGCAACCTTTGCCACTTCAGTTTCAAACCTTGTGAAGCATATGTAGAAACTGAAATGGCAGGATGCAAATGATATATTTGATAAAATTATGTACAAACAGAGCATGAGGTGATATGCTAGATGCAGGCTTACAATGAGGCCTACGTCTAGTCTACAGTTTATCAAGGCACTTTAAATTAGCACAGCCATGAGACAGAGGAGCTGCTCTTAAGACACATACAACAACAAAAAGTCTTTGAGAGGTATTTTAGGTATGAGAGATAAAAAGAGAGACTGTACAAGCTATTCCTGAGTTTGCTTCCAGCAGAAGCTCACTGGAGAACCATTACAATTTTAAGTCCATTATCCTTTTGCTGTCTGTGACACTGGCTGTGGTTAGTTTTATTCCCCTCTCTGCCTGCTCATCACTCCCTGCGGAGAAAGAAATAGCTTGTGTTGCTGAAGTGCATGGCTTCTGTCCTCTCCTTCGCCCGCTGATCGTCTTCTTCTCCATTTTCTTCTTCATTTTCTTCCTCCTCTTCTGCCACTTGGCTCGGTGGGGGTCTCTTGTAAGAACGAGGCGCTAAGGTCACCAAGGCCTGCCCTTCTGGAAGTGTTGGGGCGGAGGGTGCCGGCTCAGGTGGGTCACTGCACCGGTTGATGACACTCAGACTCTGGAGTTTAGGAATGAATCTGTCCTTGTGTCTAAAATTAAAAAACAAGGAATGAAAAAAATCAAATTGATGACATAGATCCACTCATGTTATGCATCCATGTTTGTCGCACAGCAGAAAACACCATTTTCTACATTTATATATTCGCTACCTGAATAAGTAGGCAGCCAAAATGACCAACAGGACAGCAAATGGACCGCAGATCCACGGGATCACGTGATGTGACGCCTCCACTCCACTATACACCGGCTCAGGAACTGCAGCAAAGACAGGGGGAGACTGTGAGAGATCCTAATGGAGCTGATTAACATCGATGCAAGTTAATGTTTTGGTGAAACTGAATGTGTGTGCATGCGTGGAGATAGGTGTGTTGAGCCATGTTTCCTGTGGCTTGTTTCGTTGTTGAGTCTCAGTTATTATGACATGGCTTCCTGTTGAAACCCAGTGGGACAGAGGGGGTTTTCGACACTAACAACATTTAAGAGTTCCCTCTGTCCCCTCTTATCCCCCCTCTTCTCTTTATCTTACACACAGACACCTCATTAACCAAAAAATTTTACTGTCTGCTGACGATCTTACCATCAGACATACAGTCTCCTGAACAACCAGAGCCTTCCGTGTATACTGGAAACTGCAGGTTAGAGAAGGGAACACAAGAGACGGTGTGAGATGCTGGAGGCCAGAGAACAACGAACACGCACAGCACAAGTTGTAACGATTTTCTCATTGAGACTCTTACCATGGTGGAAGCGAGGTCATCGACTGTCCCTTTAACTGCTGAGAGAAACATGCACACAGATGACATTCAAATCTTTGACAGAATGGAAACTCTTGCCACAGACATTTAAATGTATGGAAAGTAAAAACATAATATAGTTGGTGTGCTATTTAATTAATAAAGTTGGCAACCAGAAAAAAATTCTGCTACACAATTTTTTTTTCTTTTACAAGGAAAAAAGATCAGATCTTTGGTTGTATATGTCTTTTAAATAGTCAAGTATTGTTTAAAAAATAAAATAAAAAAAGGAAGAAGATTCATTCATTACGTGAAACACAGAGCGACGTGAGATAAGATACCCAGAAAAAAAAATTAATTTCAATATATTTAACTATTAAAAAACGTGTGTATATATTTTAATTTATTTTTTCTGGGTATCTTATCTCATGCCACTTGTTATTTTTTCATTATTGTCCGTTTGTTTCACCTGTCATGCCATTATAAGGGTCATGTGATGGCCTCTGATTGGTTCCTGCCACTATATAGGTGGGGCCATACCTGTGTTGTATGTTTTGGAAGCCCTGAGGAAGACCTGCAGTGGTCGAAACATGTTGGCTCTTTTAATGATTTAGCCACTATGATAAAGGCTTTTTAATATTACTTTAGTCTTTTTTTCTGTATTTTTTCCAAAGTGCCTGGATTGCCTTCCTGTCGAGTTATTTTGTTGGTCACTGTCATATATGTAAAGCCATTCCCTCATCTAAAAGTAATTCACTAAAAAGTCATTGAAAATTAATAAGGCAGCAATCATAATAGATATGGGGGGAGGGGTGACGACACATCCCTCCAATATATTGATTAAAAACTGTAAATTAAAAAAATGCTATGCTCTGACAGGTAACCATGCACAATCATCCAAAAATAATCATTCTCAAATGCAATTATAATCATAAATAAACTTAACAAACTGACATTATCATAACTGCTGGTTCTGGTATTACAGTGTACTGATGCTCTGCGTGTAGTTTGTGTAAAAGCAAAAGCAAAAGCAAAAGCAAAAGCAAAAGCAGTTGTGCGACTGCTGTGGGTTCAATCAGTGTCAAACACTGTACTGTCTCTGTTTCTTTCCTTTCAAATGTATTAAAAAGTGGAGAATCAGGATGTAATATGAGTGTAACAAGGGTTATATTACTGTTGACTGTTATGGTATTTGTAAAGTGTCACTATTTCATTTTAAAAAAGTCATAAAATTATCATATTATGTCATAAAAAAGTCATTGAAAAGGTCATAGTGTCCTACAGAGGATTCTCCCCAAACCAGACAATGTTAAATAGATGATTACGGCCCTGGGAATTTGATATGTACAGGATATTTTTGGAATAAAAAAATGTCTGGGTGTTTGTTTTTATTTTGATGACATATCACAGAAGGGGGGGACAGGAAATAAGAAGAACAACATGTAAAAACAACAAAACATCTAACTTACCAGAAAGTGAATTTACTGAACAGTTGAACATACCAAACAGATATAAAGGATTTCAAGTTGAAAGGCAGTGTTTAAGAGTTCAGAGAAATATGTTAGAAAAATACCTAGATAAAACATTTCCTTATAAGAAGTTTCACTTTCATGCCAGTATTTGCATGAACAAGTGTCACTTTCATTTTATCTGGGGTATTCCATTTTGCAAACAACATCAGGATGCATTTGTTAACTTTCTCTAAATATTTTTAACTCCATGAACATGTTTCCAGGGGAATAATGCATACATGCTCTGCACAATGAGCATACATATTTAGAGCGGAAGAGAAACACAAGTGGAAGGAGTACCTACTTATGGGAGGGTGTTTATATAAACAGCTTGTTTGGAAAACCCAGGGAAGGAAACAGAACGCCCTCCTCCAGGTTGTCATAACTACTTTTGTCTGTGTCCAGGATGGATCAGGTGTTACGGAGGCGATAAAGGTCAGTGATTTACAGGCCCACTTAATTTACAGTACCTCATGTCTCTAAAACCATAAGGTACTTTTCCTGGCTGTTGGCCCCTGAGCAAGAAGAAATACTTATTTGAAGTTCTGCTAACAATAGCATCAGCTAAACACGTAACCAGATTTTGAAATGGCTTGATTTGATACTTTACACGTGTGTATTTTTGTGTGTGCGTGTGTTTACCTGTCCAACTGCTGGCATGGACCGGTTCACTCCACTCACTCCACTGACCATCATATTCTTCTCTCGCTCTGACCTGTATCCTGTACTCAACACCAGTTAGTGCATCAGTGATAGGGTAGGAACGCCGGTCCCTGATCTTATGTGTCTGCAGAGACACATAAAGATAGACAACCACATAAATAAAGCATCCTGTGCACACTTCTAAAGCTGCCAAATTATTCATTCATTCATTCATTTTCCGTAACCTCTTATCCTGATAGGGTTTGCAGAGGGCGCTGGAGCCTATCCCAGCTGACACTGGGTGAGAGGCGGGGTACACCCTAGACAGGTCGCCAGACTATTACAGGGCTGACACATAGAGACAGACAACCATTCACACTCACATTTAGAGTCACCAGTTAACCTAATCTACATGTATTTGGACTGTTGGAGGAAGCTGGAGTACCCAGAGAAAACCAACACTGATGAACCCTCTTGCTGTGAGGCAATAATGCTAACTACTGCACCACATGCCACAAAATTATCCCCATTTCATTTTTGAGAGATTTTTTGGCAGTCTCTGGAACATGTAAATAATAAAAAAAATATATCATACATCACTGTATCTAATTTTTTTTGGTGATCTGCCTACGACATAATGTTAAAATGCTGCATCTTAAATCATTTCCTTAATGTTTCATCTTATTTTGTTTTTAACAATATGTAGAATCTAGGATGTCTGACTTGGTTTAAAAAGAAAAATTCAGTCAGTGGAACATGAAGCCAAAAAAGCTCTCTTTCCGCAGTAAGAAATTACCGAGATGATCGACAATGCCTCCACATCATTGAGCCCATAGAGCACGTGCACAAGAGACATTTGACGGCCAGACTTAAGATAAAATGATTTAGTCTTTCTGGACAACCAAATGGAATAAATCCTGATGGTGCAATGTGTTATTTTGTGAAGGTTGTTAGGCTAAAATAATTCATCCACTGATTTACAAATGTTGCCTTCCCAATGCAAGTCTATGGGAAATAGTCTTGTTGGGCCCCATGGCATCACGCGATGGATTCGGGAGTTGTAATTCCACTATTTGGCCACTTCAAATAAAGGCTTCAAAGCCCGGCGTATTTTTGCATCCAGAAGAGACTATATTTGAATGAGAGGGTGGGGCTAACTCTAATGCTAGCTGCTAGCTTGATTAGAACAGTGCATTTACATCTATGGCTAACTGTGATAATGCAAATGCTAATCTTTTGCTAACAAAAAACAGGCTTTAAACCATTAAATCAAAATAGAATTACTGGAAAAACTGAACATCTGACTTCTTAGATCAGTGGTTCCCAACTGGTGGGTCGTGGTCCAAAAGTCAGTCAGTTGTCCATTCTTAATGGACTGCAAGTGCACACACTTTATTTTGCGTACAGAGAATTTCCGGCAACAGACAGCTACTTGACAGAGATCACAAACTCGCTCGACAACATGGCCAAATGCAAGTGTGATGCTGAATGTTTTAAACTGTGTGGACCTTGAACTAATGACCAAGGAGAAATGTGGACCCCATTGGTGTACGAGTGGGGAACCACTGCCTTAGAGTGGCTTTCAATACAACCAAACAAGATGTTTTTAGGCAACCAAAATGTTACAATTAACTTTCATGAACTGAAAACACACAGAAATAGCGACAACTATGACCACGCCTATACTCTGTGAAGCTGGGGTTACAGCATGGTAGTGTTACCTAATCAATGTTGTTACCTTGGCAGCAACTTGTCAAGTGATGGCACCCACCTGTCACTCAAAATGTCCACACTCTTAATCATGCATAACTTTAATAGTAGCTTTACATTTCAGTCATAATAAAATGTAAACTGATGAGTCAGATAAAACTTCACTTCCTGTACAATTGTCATAAGCTGTAGAGAGCAAAACTGTTTTTGTACCAGGCTGTAAACGCATTAACACGTAACATTGTGTCTGTGGGGACTGACTTGCACTTGGAGCAAGCCTCAAGTGGCCATTTGAAGAACTGCAGTTTTTGGCACTTCCACGTTGGCTTCCTTTTTTGCTGCTTAGTCTCTGCACACATTGCACTGTCATCAGCTGATTGTTTGTTTGTTTTAGGCCAGAATAGCCAACAATGCATTGATCCACTGAGCTGTGAAAAGTAAGCACACACCGAGAGTGCACGCTCCCAAACTATTTTTGTCTACCAGCACGCACCTGCTCATGATCAAACAAGGAGTGGACAGGTTGGTATTTGATCTCGTAGAGTAGTGCATAATAGCTGTCTTGAGACTTCCAGGAGACTGGCAAATCCCAGGTGGCGATCATTCTCCTTTCGTGTCCCTCCTCCTGTCGGACTGACAAATGTGCTGGAGGGTTGGGCTTCACTGAGGGGGCAGAAAGGAACATAGAGAGTGCTTTCATGAGCTTTACATCAGACCAAATACCTGCGTGACACTGGCACACCTGCCTCAACACACAAACTTACAAATTCTCAGAGGTGTGAAGCTTTGCGGGCTGCTGGTGGCGTTGCCGGTGATGCTCGTAACACACAGGAAGGCTGTGTGAATAGTTCTCAGCTCGTCCTCATTGTGATCCAGAGCACACCAGCAGCGGGAGAGGCGAGATGAGAATGAGCACGGAATACGAAGAAATGGCTGTTTTAGGCTGAGAGAAGGAACAACGAAGAAGAAGAAAGATAAGTGTCACTCACACAAAGAAGCAGGCACGTGCACAGATAGACCCCTGATGGTGCTCAAGCCTCTGCACTTTTGGTCTCTGACCAGATAAGATAGTTTTTTCTATTTCTTTTTCTAATCTTGTTATTTTAAATTTGGTCCATGGCATCAATTCTCAATTAAAAGTGTGTTTTAATGCCTGATAACTGCATTTGAGCACTAACTGATGTACTTTGATGCCCATACTTTTGTGCTTTTATTCTGAGTACTTCTTTTGCCACTGGTAGGAGGGATAAACTATGACAAAGAGTTGTACATATTATATATAATTCTTTAATATAGTATTGGGACCTGCTAACACACCTAATGTGATTGACAGGTCAGTTTATACAGAGACTAACAAGAAACAACATCTAAACCATATATAATGGCTAAGTCCTACACTGTAGCCACTACTGGCTGCTAATGCTAACTCGGCTACGTTAATTGTTTTGACGTGCACTCAAAGAAAGCGATGCAAGTCCTCCTTTAGAACTTAGAATAATCCGGCAATTTATTTTCCACAAAAGTTTCGTAAAGTCCGTACAACGGGCAATAACGTCATATCCAACAACATAAAAATAATAACGCGGATTACTTATCACAAAGCACAGTGAGTGCAGTCGAAAACTATTTCCTTCCCCCAAATTAGCATGGCAACCCCTGTACATTGTTTGAACCATAGATATATATGATCATTAGATGACTCATTCCTGTGGCTACTGCGCATCAACGTCACCGCCATCTTGGGGAGGTCACGGCCGGCTGGCTAGTACTGTTGTGTATGGAGATAAGTCTGTACTGTTGGCTTTTTTTGCTTTGCTGTAATTATTTGGACCGGCACCCAATTACACTTTCAGACTTTTGACAGAGTACGTCGAGTATGCTGAAGACTTATCTCCATACACAGTACTAGCCAGCCGGCCATGACCTCCCCAAGATGGTGGCAACATTGACGCATCGCTGAAACCGAAGCCGTATCTATGGTTTGAACCAGGTTAAATGGCCTGAGTTGACCCCAACTCAGCGGCAGCCGCTGCGACACCAAATACAGCCCCCTAGTGGTACGGAGGAACCATTTCAATGAGTAAATAATAAATAAATTAAATATGGCTCATACACCATAGCTTGTAATGCTGCTAAAGGTTACATCCTCCTGCAGCTTTAAAACATAACATGACATCTTATAATGTGTAATTATTATTATTCACTGTCTTCACTCATGTTTAAGTTCTTCATTGGGGAGTAAGTGTTAGTATATGTCCTTACCTTTTACTGAGTAAGAGGTGACAGTGAGTTTGTACAGTGATGGGCTTCTGAGACGTCCACTCACAGCGGATCTTACTGCTGGGTGACCTTTTGTAGCAGGACAGAGTGGGGGTCTCTGGACGATCTAACATGAATAAAAGACATGCTGTGATACTGAACATTCCTAATAATAATAGGTCTCACCTAAATACATGAACAGTGATGTTGTTCACACTCGCATTGACTTTTAATTTTAGATTAAACTGTAAATAAGATTTTTAGATTAGTTGTTTAAAAACAAAAATTTAAATTTTTTATAATATTTGGTTTGTCCAACCATCAATCCAAAACCAAGAGATATTTCATCAGTAACGTCAAACAGAGAAAAGCAGCAGATCAAACAGGATGACAGTCTCCAGTGGTGAAGTGTTGCTAAGTACATTTACTTATATACAGTTCTGAGGTGCTTGTACTTTACTTGGGCATCTAAATAACAATTTATGCTAGTTTATACTTTTACTTCACCACATTTTATTTCAGTGAAATAACTGAAGTGCAAATTGACACATTTTTTGCTTTACCATAACAAAGTAATTGTTGATTGCGCAATGTAGTGGCCACAAAATAATGACTGGTTCTCTATGAGTCACCTTCTCCGTCTCTCGAACTCAGTCCACACTCAGTTCAAACGTTAAAACATATGTTAGTGCACTGTTTGGCTGCAATACGAGAATTTGTGAACAGGAAGTGGGTGCCATACTGTTTCCTGTGTTCTAAAAAATTAAATAATTGAGATCAAATACCAATAAGACTAAGCAGTGCTGATCAAATATGCACCAAGATTCTGTCACTGCGTTACATGTTAGTTGCCTAAAATGTTTTCAGAAACATATTTTCGCTTACCGTTTACAGTATCCACTGATTTATCTTAACTGTATAACCGTTCAGTGATCAGGAAAGCGCCATTCTCACCCACTATCTATCTATCTATCTATCTATCTATCTATCTATCTATATGAAAGTTGTGCAGTGGAGCCAAAACCATTCAACTGCACGCTTCTGCATGAGTGGGCCCCTAGAGCAGGTGCACTTGAGACTTCCCCTGGTCGAGCTGGCTACTTCTGGTTTAGCGCTCTGCTAACTTGAATGGGTATAAAATAATTTATTCTTGTGGCTCTTCTAGACTTTTGTAATGTTTTTGGACCGAATGGATCAAATCCTGAAAGTGAAACGAGTAATTTCATGGGGGTTGTGACACTCGAAAAAATGTATCCACTGATTTACAATGTAAGTCTATGGGAAAAAGTCTTTTTGGGCCCCATGGCATCACGTGACAGACCCGGACTTTCTAATTCCACTGTTTGGCTACTATTAGTCTGAGTGAGCGGAAGTTCGCTGCATAGATCAGCCTCTCATTGGGCGGAACGAGCCATCCGCTGAAGTCCCGCCCTACATCCTTCGGTTGTGTAGCAGTTTTCAAGAGCACCGTTGCTGTGGCACCACCAAAAACGATTGTGATTGGTTGAAAGAAATAAAAAAAGCCGGGGCGTTTTTTTCTCCAATCTTAAAGTGAGAGTCGGCACAGCCAGACCTTTCTTTTCTTGAGAAAGGTCTGGTGAGCGAGACTAGGCCACTATGAAAATTGGCTTCAAAGCCCAGCGCGCTTCCTGGAAGGCAACAGCCTAGCTCACATTATGTCACCCACCAGTGAGAGCGTTTATTGGTCTGGTGCGATGCAGTGCATTCTGGTAGTTGTAATTTTTCCACCTCTGGATTAAAAGCAAATGCAAAAGCCCTTTACCTCAGTTTTCTCTGGTCACGTAGCACCTTTTGTTTTTTAAGAGTGTTTGTGTCTTCCTATTGTATGGACAGCCCAGTTTTTTGGATAGACCATTTTTCCAGCAGTGAAATACTTTGCAACGTCTTCCTCACTCTGTCTTTTAAATGGAAAACCATTGCTAACGTGTAATCTTTTTTCCCCAATGAATTCATGTTCAGACAAAGGACAAATATCCAAATCAAACTGACATTTATAACTTCAGTCATCTGTTGCTACTGCAGCTTACCTGAAATATGTACTTTTAAGGAGAACCTCTCTCTGTCTCTGTGATAACACGTGTACCTCCCGGCGTCTATCAGTCTCACTGAGGACAGAGACAGTGACGCCCCTCTCCTCTCTAATGTGACTTCACCCCAGTCTCTGTCTCCTTTTCCCACTGTCATCCTGTTCCACTTCCACTGTAGCCTTGACTTTACGCCCCGTGTTACTCTGCTCCCTTCCTCGCCCTCCTCCTCTTCCTCATAATCGTCCTCTCCGGCCATGTCTTCAGATTCACCCATTCGCAGTCTGGTCACACTGGTTGGCCAGACCGCGTGAGTTGTAGGGGGAGCTGTGTATCCTGTGTCTGTTTGTCCGAGGCTTGTGTTCTCTCCTGCCTCAGTGGGGTGAGAGTGGTACCCCTCATTTACAGCATTCCCCCCAGTGTGTTTGTCACTGTTTAATGAAACTCCAGTGCTGCTTCTGATGTTTGCAGTGGTTGTTGGGACTGCATCTGCAGAACTCCCTTGTCTGTTGGTGTTTAAGCCATTTCTGCCCCAGCTGACCTTTACTCCATCCACCTCCACATGACCACTGCAGGTTAAAACCAGCTTACTGCCTGGGGATAGGACCAACACACCAGGGGGAGGGTCTGTGCAAAACAACAAGCAACAAAAAAACATGATTTAAGGAACTAATATAAACCAATGTGTGTCAATCTTGAATTGATGACATGCGTTAAATCAAGATGTGTTTATGGCACAAGCATACAGTATTTTACACAAACGAAAGCTTCTTTTTTCCTGAGTATTGGTTGTGATCGACTAGGCACAGCACAGATAGGATGCAACGTTGCATAACCGAAATGACCAACTCCTTTTGAACTTCCTCTTTTAATAGGTTCTCGTCTTTCTGGTTTCTTTTTCTGTCCTTAATAATGCCACCTCTGTCATCTCACACTCATTTACATTTCTGACATCCCCTAATCATGCAGATTTCGTGATTGCACTCAAAACCCACACAGTGTACAATGATTTGGGTAATGCCTTCGCTGTATTTGTTTTCAGGCTCCTGTTTGGACACGGCTTGATGTCAGAGGTCCAGTGCCCTTGTGCAAACACACTTTACTCTCCTGATCTCCAACTTTCCCAGTTCCCTGTCTTTTATCTGCCCAGACATGGAAGATAAAGGCTCTGCAGTGGAGACAGGGCACAAATGCACATATAGTGTGTGTGACTTAAAAGGTCAAAGGTCAAAGAAAACTTTATTATCCCCGAGGGGCAATTTGTTGTGCATCCAGCAATATCACATAAAAAAAAACCAAAAAAAAAAACCAGACACATATAATGACGGCAGAAGTACAACAACAACAATCAAAGTTAAAGTGCCTTATTTAGGAGGCCAATGGCAGTCGGAACAAAAGAGTTCCTTAGCCTATTAGTTTTATGTCATTAGGCTACCAGAGATAATAATAATAATATCTTTATTAGACCCAGACGTGCTTTAAAAGTGATCAGTAAAATCTTAAAATCAATTCTAAAACGAACAAGGAGCCAATGGAGGGAAGCCAGAATCGGGGTGATGTGATGTTGTCTGTTAAAATCAGTAAGAAGCCTAGCTGCTGTGTTCTGAACTAGTTGGAGGCGAGAGAGGGATTTTTGGGTTATGCCGGAAAGAAGGGAGTTGCAGTGGTCTAATCTGGAGAGAATGAAAGTG
Source organism: Epinephelus moara (assembly GCF_006386435.1). Taxonomy (NCBI): domain Eukaryota; kingdom Metazoa; phylum Chordata; class Actinopteri; order Perciformes; family Serranidae; genus Epinephelus; species Epinephelus moara. Next base: position 33,133,274 of record NC_065511.1, on the reverse strand, counting down.
TGGATGATTTTTTCAAGGTCAGAATGGTAGAGCATTGGCTTAATTCTAGAAGTGGTTCTAATTTGGAGGAAGCAGGACTGTACAACTTTTTTAATGTGTGGTAGTGTTGCACGGTATACCGGTACTAAAATAGTACCGCGGTACTAGAGTATTCCAAACGGTACTATACTGCATTTGAAAAATACCAGTACTTTGAAATTGATTCAATTCATTAATTTAGTTAATTTATTTTACTCATTTATGCACACAAACGCCTTTCTGTTCCTATTGGAGCACAGATTGCGCAAGTGGTGTGTATGACAACACCTGTATCAACATTCGTAGCAGGCGCACGTGAAAAAAGACAAGAGAAAGTCTGCCTCGCAAAGGGAGACAACACGAGACAACACGAACTTGGTGGAACATTTGAGTTACCAAACCGTGAAGTCCGTACTGAGGTACTTACTGAACCATGATTTTTTTGGTACCGTTACACCCCTACTAGGGATGGGCAAACCATCAAAATTCATTATTCGATCATCAAAAAAATTAACGATCAATTATCGATTCATTGATAAGCGAGTATTTCAAAAGAGAGAAAACAAAAGAGTGCAGTGCAGACTGTCGCCGCAAGAGCGCAGCTGCCCCAGTTTTGAGCTTCAACCCCCAAGGCCAAAGAGGAAGAATGGCGCGCATGCGCAGTTCACCCCTGGGTGTTTACAACCGTTGCCAGCCAGAGTTACAGGCTTCAGCTTTCAGCAAAACCTCCGTCTTTCAATGGCGTAGTGTTTTCAGAGGCCTCAAGGGAAGCCGCTGAGGCTTTGGAGAGCGTTGAGAGCCTCTGTCTGTTTCTGATTTTTTGCCTGGCATAGGTCCGGCGAAGGGTCTCGTTGGCATGGCGGCTCGCCGGACCTATGCCAGGCATTGTAGGGGAAACACTGCGACTATCGATCAAAATTATTTGTGATCGATCAAAAGCCTTAACAATCAATCATCGATAATCGAAAATTGATGCCCATCCCTAACCCCTACTATTTATTGTTCTAAAGGTTTGTATCCAAAAGGACGTTTCCTTAGGAAAAGTACCGAAGAGTATCGAAAAGTATCGAAATTCATATTGGTATTGGTACCGAAACAAAGATTTTGGTATCGTGACAACACTAATGTGTGGTTTGAAACTTAGATCTGAATCGAACAGTACTCCTAGATTTCTGGCAGTGGGCTTCATGTAGGTGGATAGGGGACCAAGACTGATGGGGTATTTTGGGTTAGGGGGACTGAGCAGTATGATTTCTGTTTCTGAATTGTTGAGTTGAAGGAAATTTTGTGCCATCCCACAGTTGACATCACTGAGGCAATCTACAGCAGCAGCTAGGCTTCTTGGGTCACCGGGTCTCAGGGGAGGGTATATCTGTGTGTCGTCTGCATAGCAATGAAAAGAAACGTTGTGTTGTTGAATGATTTGGCCAAGTGGAAGCATATAGATGGAAAATAAAATTGGACCTAAAATCGAACCTTGATGGGACCATACAGCCAGTGTAATGCCATTTTACCAACAGATAAAATTTACATTAATTTCTGTCCTGTGTTATATTTAACTCATGGAAAAATATCTAACTTTCTCTTCCCACATTAGCTCGGGGGAAGGTGTTAATTATTTTCAAGTTGAAACCCTCAAGTTCAAGTAAGGTTACGAGTCACTGGTGTTTAAGTCCAAGTCGAGCTGCAGGGCTTTTTTGATTTTGTTACCTAAAGCAATCAAATTAGTGACTTAATTCTGACTCAAGTCTACACCTCTGTTTCCTACTTATTTTTAAATTGAACTCGCCTGACAATGTGCATAAATAATTTGGATAACTAGTGCACAATCTGTGGCATCAAAGTCAAAAGAGTTTCAAAGATAAATATCTCCCTCCAGCAGTTTGTGTCCAGTACAACAAACACAACCAAGGTTAAGAACACATTTATAGTAGATGCTGATTGGTGGGTGAAGGCTGGCACTGTGTACAAATAGAGTATTTATTTGTACATTCTGCTGATAAAATAATAAAATAAAATAAAATTAATGATAATTCAGGGGGAAAAAATTAAAGGTTAAATGCCAGGAAAGAAGCAGGAGACCTAACTTTGAATTTATATGATTAGATATTATTATTGTGTAAAGATTATAGTTTTTTGGGTGACAGTATGAAAAACATTTTTCTGAGCTTCAACAAAGCTTTACAAAACAACTGTTTCGATGTAATACCACAAAAAATGAGCATGCAGATCATTTAAAGCAAGTTTCTGCGTGTTTTAAAGTAAAAAAACAAAACAAAACACATACTCCAGGTATGAAATGTGATCCGTGAGACGCACAGATATATAACACCGTTAGACAAGCTTTGATTTGCATCGTGCTCAAACTGCAATCAGAGCAGATGCTTCTTTTATATTTGCTGTGATTTATCTCAGGATCATGTGGTCAGCGCGTCAAAGCGACCAAAACACTCGCTTTAAAACTTTAAATCTGAGCTGCCAACATTTACTTTTCACAACATTATCTACAGTGCGTTCTGGCATGATGTCGGCTTGGTCCTTGTATTTTCAGAAACAGACAAAGCAGGCTTACATGGCAGGATAAATGATAATAATTCAGGTACCTTTTCTGGGACAGGTTCCGTCGAATATGCCGCGGACCGGCGCTGCGCAGAGAACCCACAGCAAAGGGAGAAAGATCCGCATTTTTGCGCATGAGTCCCCCCCTCACCGAGTCCTCACACCATCACTTGCGTCCTGACAACATCAGTTAGAAATTGTTGTGGCTCCCATGAAACTTCTCACACGAACAAAAACCGTCAGTCCTCCTGTCAGAAGCTCAGCTTGGCTTCCTCTGGCAGGAGCGGGCTCTCTGCGTATAGACCCGTTATTGCGAAATCCCAGCCCTCTTCCCCTTGTTCAGCCCGTTACACAGAGGAAATCCTCCTCAGCGTCACATTAAAACCCCAATGAAAGCTGAAAATAGGCCTGCTATTATAATAATTATTTTTGAATACTGAGGAAGTGTTGTCACGGCCTGCTGATGTTACTGTCTCTAACTGCATTATTCTGATTCTTCTTCTTCTTCTTTTTTTTAAACCATACACGGTGCACTTTATTTTAATTATGCAGCCTATTTTAACTGTGGGTGTGCAGCGCTTGTTAATGTGAGCTGTATTTTTATTTTGTCCCAAAGTAAAAAATAAAAAATCATATAGCTTTTTCACTTTCTGTTCATATTTTCACCTTGGCCAATAGAAAGTAATGGAGCACCATGATAAACTGAAGGACTGAAGGGTATTTATGCAATGATGGATGGATGGCTAAATAGGCCTACCAGACCCTTTGGCCCCGGGGTCCAAAGTGTCAGGGGCACACCTTACTTCACCTTCACCTGCAAAATGTGACTCAAATTAACAAGGAGGAGACTCAAAAGGACCACAAAGAGATGCATGGAACCACATGGACACAAAATGACCAAAAAGGCATAAAATTATCTAAAAAAACCCACAAAATTACTTCAATGAGACGCAAACTGACTTAAGACGACACAAGACGACCTTCAAGAGACACAAAATGACCTCAAAGAGACATAATTACCTATAAAAAACACAAAACTATACCCCAAGAGACACAGAATGACCAAATAAGGCACAAAACTACCCCCCCCAAAAAATACAAAAGGACTTAAAAGAGATCTAAACTGACTTAGAATGACACAAAATGACCAAAAAAGCACAAAATTACCTAAAAAAACCCCTACAAAACTACCCCAAGAGACACAAAATGACTTCAACGAGATGTAAACTGACTTAGGACGACACTTAACAACCTTTGAGAAACACAAAATGACCTCAAAGAAACACAAATAATAAAAAAACCCTACAAAATTACTTCAAAGAGATGCAAAGCGACTTAGGACGACACAAAATGACTAAAAAAGGCACAAAAGTACTTAAAAAAACACAAAACTACCTCAAAAAAGACACAAAATCACCTTAAAAGAACACACAAAATAACCTCAAACAGAAAAAATGCCCTCAGAGACACAAAATGACCAGAAGTACAAACATAAATCAGTTCAAAAACACTTTTCTAGAGAGGTATATGGAGGAGGATAGGTGACAGTGTTTATATTTGTATTATATGGGGTTGTATATACGTTGGGATAGTCATTATTTTTGTATTGTTCTGGGTTGTATATAAATAGGGATAGCATTATATTTCGATTGTTGTAAATATTGATTGTAAATAGGGATAGTTGTTTATATTTATATGACATTGGGATGTTTATATATTAGGGATAGTGTTATATTGTTTATATTGGTGTTGTATTGGGTAGCACATGTGAATTATGATTATGTATAAAAGGGGTAGGAGTTAATAAGTGTAAACTTCTACCTACTCCTTTTCAGACATGCAACACATTGTTTAGGTTTTTTGCTTATGGTGCTTTAAGGTCATTCTTGCATGTTTTTAAGTAAATTTTTAATTTAATTTTGTTTGTTTTGTTTGTTTGTTTTGTTGTTTTTTGCACATCTTCGAAATAAAAAGAAATTCATTCATTCATTCATTCAAAGAAGGCACAAAATTACCTAAAAAAACACACAAAATGACTATAGAGAGATGCAAATTGAATTAGGACGACACAAAACGGCTTTTAAGAAACACAAAATGTCCTTGACAAAACACAAAATGACAAAAAAAGGCACAAACTTACCTTAAAAAAATAAATAAAAATAACCTCAAACAGACACAAAATAACCAAAGATGACATAAATCTACCACAATCTATCTACAACAGTGTAGAAAGAGGCAAACCCACCACAAAGTCGTGTGTCTTGCTCGTGTGCAGGAGAGGTGGTGGGACCTTTTGCATGTCTGTGCTCAGGGACCCACTGTCTCATATCTGCTCACGTGTTTATGCCACACAAACTGCTTTTTGTGGTTAAACTCAAAATGTAAATTAATACAATAAAAAAGAAGAAACCCTCAAATGACCACATCTTAGTCATCTCTACCTTAGTCACTGGTTGCTAGGCGAAGTCACATTTGCATGGACACAGTTTGTTTGTCTCATTTGAAAGAGAATTGACACGTTTATCGACCATCGTTCAACAGCTCCATATTACCAAAGAGCTGACCCATGCTTCACCAATTCATGGTGCCAAATGCTGTGTAGTACATTCATTTCCGGCCTTGTTTTTGCAAATCATGGTGGCATCCTATCTAAGCGCTGCTGTGCTGAAGACTGCAGTATTGCTAAACAGGTATATATTGTTCTTCTGGTGATCCAACTCATTATCTCACCCTAGTCCGGGTCAGGGGTCACTCATTGACAGGAGATTTTGCAACACTGATGGGATGTTGTACTTTAGAAAAGACCAGAAAGAGCCCAGACGACCAAAATATTGGCATTTTTAAGGCATGATTATCTCCACACACCTTCCCTTTATTCATGGACAAATAAAAATTCAGAGCAGTGTACAGACTTGTTTGACAAATCACCTTTAAATGTCCAGTACTGCCTTTTTCTTTGCACTTTGCCCATGTCCAACCTAAAGTAAGCCAGTGGCACTGTTTTTCAGACTGCGGTGGTACAAGACATTACATCAGAGGTACATAAACATGATCTGGCCCTTTGTCAGACAAAAAGAAGAGGATAAAATGCACTGAGAGCTCGCTTTAAGGTGTAAATGAACTAGGCCATTATAAAACACATCAATATGATGCAAAAAAGGAAGAGGAAAACATGAAGTTGAGGTTTAACAAGTAATAAAAGAGATCAATGGGAGATAAGGGACACAAGTCTTGCAACAGTCTTGCCGTGTCCTGTAACATAAAGCACCGTTCTCACTGAGAACTATAGTGAACACAAAAACACCTTTACAGATAATAATGCCTGCGCATCACTGTCTGAATGTTGTCAAATGTCTTCTGCTCATTCATTCAACCCACTGTTGATTGTGAGAGATGCTGCGTGACTTGTCAGTGAGGCTAAACTTGAAATAACAAGTGGAAACAATCTTTTAGATCATTAAAGTTAAGCAATGTTTCCATCCCTGCTGCTTTCCTTCAGATAAATACTGTAAATTTCATGATGTCATTCATGAACACAGTCATCATACGCCATGAGAACGTGTATATCATCATTAAATTCCAATTCATAGCTGGCAAGGTCCATGTCGTTAGGATGTGCCCTCCTCTCTATGATTTGGATTGATTTGATGTATAGTAAAAGTTTGAGCTGGGAAACAGAGAGAAGAGCACGATAACAGTCTGTGTGTGCTCAGTGTCTCTCCAGGAAAGCACAGGAAACACAACCTGTGTGCAAACATGACGAACAGGAGTTATTTCTGCGTTAATTCTTAATGCTTCACTCAATCTGGCTGGTTTCCTTGGCGACAGAGGGCAGGCCTGGGCTGCTGGATGAGGTGGCACGAGCCCTCCAACCAAACAGAGCTTCCTGTTGGAGAGAGGACGAGCTGTGTCAGTATGTGTGACGTCTATGTGTTGTGACAGTTTCATTTCTGTTATTGATACAGGAACAGAAAAGAAGCAGCTCACCTGCACGGTGCCCAGAGTGATCGTCCAGCCTCCAGGGGAGTCTCCCCCGTAGGACCTCACTGCTGCAGGGGTGAGGACGCCAGCATTGAGGGCCGCAGCAGCTGCCTCTGAGGATGGCGCTAAAGCTGGTGGGGTTTGTGTGGATGATGTGGGTACAGTCTGTGTGTTTTGGGCTGGTGCTGCGTCTGTCTCCTCCTCGATGGGTGTATCCTGCGAGCCGCCCAGAAGAGAGGAGGAGTTTGAGAGCGGCGGAACTGACCCAGAGACACAACTGGGCGCTGGGCTGCACTCCCCAGAGGCGCTGGGGGGAGTGTGAGTGTGAGTGTGTTTCTTCCTGCGGAGCGTGTCGATCCAGCTGGAGCTGTGTCTGGAGGCGAAGGTGGCCAGGGCCAAAGACGAGAGCCTCATGTTCTTCCCTGAGGTGATCAGCTCTCCAAATCCTTCCTGGTGGGCAAAGGCGTAGCCTGACCTCCTAGAGCCACCGCGAGCGCCCAGACGGCCCTCGGACACACTGCCTGTCCCACGCCAGGCACCTCCCGTGCTACGACCAACTGGCTTTCGCTTCTTCTGCCGCACCAGCTGAGTGTAGCGCACCTGGAGAAGGAACAGAGGAGAAGCTTTAGCGGTTTGGTGTGTTTTCAATCTTTGTGCTAATTTATAAGGTATAGCATATAACACTTCAGTTGTTGGTGTACTTTGCCACTTTTCTATGTGATACCCAACTCAAAACTCTTTGTACTTAACAACTCAAACTTATACCCATAGTGTTTGATGACCAGTGATGCATTACAGTGATAAACACTGTTTCCAAGTAACAAATTACTGATAAAATTTCATTGATAACATTCCACTTATCCCCCTAAAAATAACTTGTTATACTGCAATCATCTCCCATGCACGTCACAAAGCAGCAAGTTAGCATGGACGATGCTCGCATTCAACGAGTGCAAATATTCCCATTACTTAGATTTTGTCGGGAGGAAAGATGACAAGAACATTGCTGTTCCAGGTAGTAGCACTAAGACTACACTGCGAAAAACACAAGTTCAAACCTCCTGAAACACCTCTTCTAAACAACAGCACAACAACGTGATGCTCGTGGAAATACACCCCACCAAAGGCGAGCCCTGCTTGGCTTGGATATCTGTAGCCCTACACTGGCTAAACAACCAAAACTGGATTTTAATCATGGAAAGCTGCAGGCTACAAGAGACAAAGAACTAAAGATGCATGTGGCTGGATACGTGGATGAAATCTCTACGATTAAAAAATCAGTCACAGGCAGCAGAAGACCCCCAGGTAAAAAATTATTTGCAAGCTATCTAGCTTTAACTGTACTTCCCAGAGATATTCACAAAAAGAGATGCATGTGGAAATCCTTAATTTTGAGGAGAAAGTACGTAACTCTCAGTTGTGTGGGGTGTTACAGAAAAGTCGTATAATGAGAAGTGAGACATTGCTGTTGGCAGGGAGTCATAAGGAAAGTAATAAATGACATTTTATGAGTGATGGGCCTGACACTGATCACCGGCACCAGTAAATGTGACTGTAGAGAAACAAACTAATCAAAAAAGGAACTCCTTCACACCACCCGAACATCAGCTTCAGTTGGACGCCCAGCTGGCTTGAGACACACTCACTGACAAGGCCATACATTGAGCCTCCGCTCTTACACGAAAGTAACTTGTGCTGTTAGAGTGCACTGATTCAGTCAATATTTGAGTATTTACGCTGCATTGGCTCAGTGACGGGAAGCATGAGCTCATCCTCACACAGGCACTCAGATGAACTGAACGCTTGTGGTTAATCATTGGCTGAGACCTGTTTCAAACTGAGCTGTTGGGAAGACACAACACTGACACATGTTGCAATGGAGAAGATGGACAAATCAGAGTTAGAAACTTCTTGTGTGTGTTTTCTCACCGTGTCTGACAGCTGAGGTTTGAGATCCACCTTGAGGAAGCGGAATGCCAAAACTGGAACTATGCATATTGCTGTTGCCAGTGCAATAGTTAACCACACCACTGGTTGCAACAACGTGCTCTGGGCACTACCTGCGCTCACAAACACACACATACAATCACAAATATGAGCAAATATGTCTCAGGAATTTACAGCATTTCACAAACACTGTATACACACAGATATTAGACACCTGGGCGTGATGATCCCACAGGTGGTGTGAACACAGGTGACTACAGGAAAGACTATATTTGGGTCAACGAACATTCTGTTTTGTTCAGGACCTAGTGTTTTTGTACGTGCGTGTGTGTAAAAGACAAATAAGGGAAGAGGGGACTGACCTACAAAGTGGAACTGATTGGGAAAGATCCTGAAGAGGGTCTGACTGTGCAGAGCGAACATGATGGTGAAGTAGGAGCCCAGAGAGCCCCACACAAACACATGGTTTATAACAGTCCAGAAGCCTGTGTCCAGAGCGATCTACGTAACCACACACACACACACACATGCAAAATCAGCACAGGTAATACACCATGATGGAACAGACGGTGATTAAATATAACTGTGAGGAAAGCTAACACCATTACGGCTTCTCTCACCTGCACGCTAACCACAATGACCAAGGCTGTTGCTGTGGTGACCGCGAAGGTCTGGTAGTCAGCGAGGGGCACTCCGTTGCTCTGAGTGGCATCGGAGAGGACGGCACAGGGGACAAAAAACAGCACCACTGATGTGTAGATGCCTTGGGCGATGCAGATGAAGAACTCTCTCTTGTTGAAGAGAAGGTTGAGCTGCCCGGGCTCGTACAGCTTCGGATACTCCAGACTCCTCTGGTCAGGAACATCCTTCAATAACAGACAGGAAGTGAGCGGCTGCATAAGGCTACACTGCTACGTTGCAGATGTAGCTACAGAAAGTACCTGGACTTGTTATGTTTCATAAATTGAGTATCTATTTCCAGAGTCTACAACAGTAATTCTTAATTTACGGCCCACGGTGTCGGGTTTCCCTCCAAACGTTTTCTAATTCATAATGAAAATAAACTGACTCACACTGGGATTTTTTTTGGGGTACTTGATGCAAAAAAGGTGCCATGGGAGGATCACATACAAACATGTATGTGGTTCTTCAGTTTAATGAAAGGACTAGAGCATGCACAGTATGCCTGAACACACCTGATCAAATATCCCCATGGCCAGCACAGGGAGGGAGGTGTAGACAATGTTGTAGAGAGTGATGAAGTACTGATCATACACCGTCTGCAAGAGAAAGAGAAGATGGACATGACAGCACAGACACCATGAAAATCACGATTACAGTTTCCTAACCCCTGATCGTTGACGTAAAGATGTCCTCATGAGCGCTACTCTCTGACCTGTGCCGAGAAGCCACAGAAGAAGCCGAACCAGAAGTGCACCATGGTGAAGGCAAAGTTCTTGTAGAAGAAGTAGCAGAGGAAGCGGCACATGCGCAGGTAGGACCAGCGGCCGTGCACCAGTAGTAGGCGCTGTAGGAAGCGGAACTGGGAGAAGGAGTAGTCACTGGCCAGCACGGCCTGGATCCCCTCCTGACCTGAGATACCAACGCCGATATGAGCACCTGGAGGATTGGAGAGAGACGGACACAGAGGGAAAGAGAGAGAGAAGAGTAAGCAACATAAACCTGGCTGTTGTTGGAAAAACTGGACTTGTATTTTTGGCTTTCTTTGAGGGTTTCTGATAACGAGTCATAAAACTCTGAGTCCAAGCTGTCAGTTTGGGGTTTTTTTTGCATCTTGCCAATCTGACATAATCAAACATGTTTTATGTTGTCATAAATTATTAGTCTTTGCTCATGCAAACAGTGAAGTTCAATGACGTGTCAACAACTAAAAGCTGCACTCTCTCCAGCACCAAACAGCAGCACACTGGTAAAAATGGAGGGGACTAAGGGTGCAACAATGTGAACAAGACTCGGTTCTCTGTGGAAAAGAAGGAAATACTGGTGGAGCTGTGGAATGAACAAAAGTCTGTGATTAATGCGGCGTGACACCAACCGGCACTTATTTCAGTGAGAAATCTTAATTTTTTAAACGGTTCACCTCTCATTCCCTCACTCTCCTTCCACTAAAATACTGCAGCTAACCAACAGAGGCTGGCTATAGTTAGTATTTTTGCGGACATGTAAGCAATTGTTAATATGTCATATTTCTTAAAGGAAGTTTGGCGTAATATCGTCCACCAGGATCATGATGGGAAATAATCTCAAAAGGAATCTAGCAGTCTTGCAAGAGGTGACCCTGCAAGATCCCCAGTCTTTGTGAAATCGTAGTGTGTGACTAAAAACTCACATTGTCTTTAAATATGAGAGGGCGTCTGATTTAAGTCCTTTAAAAGTATTTTTTCAAAGTCTACTAGTGTATGGTCAGCTTTAACTGGCTGGTAGCTCCATATTTACTGAACATAAATGAGAGTGGTATCAGTCTCCTCTTATGTATCTGGATAACAAAATGTTTAAACTATTCCTTTGATAACAACATAGCTCGCCAATAAGCCGTCAAACATTAGTAAGTTATTTATAAAGAGCGATGGATGGCCCTCTCCAATGAGCAGTTGATGTTGCAGTTTCACATATTATAAAGTCATTAAACAAAGGGCCACATGTTTCTCAAGCCACAGTGAGCTATCAACAAAAGCTCACCTGTTATTCGTTTGCAATTATCAATGTTTAATCATTGATAAAGGTGTTTTGACAACTTTCAATCGTGTCTAGAGCTGTTAATACAAGATTTTGGACTAAATGCAATGCATTGTCAAAAGATATGAGACAAAAACAGTCAAGTGAAGGTTCCTGATGTCTTGTTAAAAAGAGGTGCAGGTAAAACAAATGCCAATTTTGAGATTTGAGGGATATAAATCACAGCCCACCCATCTCTGCTGCACTAGCTGCATATTTGCTTTGTACTTGCATTATTTCCTTTCGTTTGAAGACCCATGCCTGTATTCATGTTCACATGACGCACATCCACAGACAAACACACAAAGTGATGCAACACTTACAAAACACAATATTACAAACACACTTAGAGTAACACAACATTGGGTTAACCAAACCTCTCTGTCTGTTTCCCCTTAAGATGTTTCAAGGTTACAAAAACATCTTCTGTATCACCTTGGTACAACTCACAATGAAGCTAAATGCTTTATGCTTTATGTTTTCATGGCTGCACCATTTCATCAAATATATTCACAGTGTCTTGTTAACTGTTTAAGTTCCCAACTGGTGGGTCGCGGTCCAGATCTGGGTTGCGGGCCCATTCTGAATGGACCACAACTGACTGGTGAACATATCAAGTTTGTAAGAAACACACTTCATTTTTAGATACAGTGAATTTCCAGCATATAGCTTTTATTTTGAAGTGCCTTTTGTTGCTGTAGAGTGAGCGACTAACCGACATCTACTTGACAGAGACAGCAAACTAGCTCGACGACATGGTCAAACAAAGTATGATGGTGAAAATATTAAATTGTGTGGACCCTTGATATAATGACTAAGGAGGAATCTGGACCCTGTGGCAGCACCAGCTGGGAACCACTGCTTTAATACACATTTCAGCAACTGTCAGCCAGACATATTTCATCTGTTGGGGATTTTCACGAGAATTAAAAATAACTTTCTGTGGGTTTGAATGATGTTTGCCTGCGCAGCATAATAAATGGCCAACCTGTGGGAAAGTAGAGTTTAAGAGGACACTCAGAAATCAGTTCCTAACTTGATGAGGACATCATACCGCCCGCAACACACATTTCCTCACAACCTTTGTCACTACTAGTCACACCATGTCAGATAAACTACTTCTACCACACTTCTGCTGAGAATTTCCATTGCCTAAAGGTAGACGCTGACACCCACGTGGCCAAAACCTACTTCTCTCTTTCCTCTCCATCTAAAAAAATAATCCAGTTACACTTCCTCCTCTCCTCCACGCCTGCACAACTCACTTTTGATCATGCTAACATCGTTAGCTCCGTCTCCTATGGCCAGAGTGACGGCCTTCTTGTGTTTCTTGATGAGCTCCACCACCTGAGCCTTTTGCAGCGGGGTGACTCGGCAGCAAATCACCGCTTTGCATGCGCACGCTGTCGAGACAAACTCCATCTCCATGTCTGCTTCTAGTGCATGAGCCTGTCAGAGAACAGCAGAGAGTAGAGAAGTTTAATGGTAAGGGGGTCAGAGTTGGAGCTGTGGAAGAAAAGGAAATTTTTTGTTCATGCAAGCCACACAATTTCAGGCAACTCACTATTTCCTGACAGTTGACAGTTTAATTTTTGCTAATTTGGTGCACGTGCACTGTATGTGAGAGTGAGGGGAGTGTTATTCATACCAGACTGTGACCGTTGATTACGAGGGCAAACTCTCCAGAGATATTGTCCATGAGGTTGGAGGGAGGTGGTGGTGGAGGAGGAGGAGGGGGAGGAGGAGGAGGGCACTGCAGCTGTTTCCCTCCTCCAGTACCATCTCCATCTTGTCCTCCTCTGAACCCATTACCCATGAAACATCCCTCCATCCCCTCCTCCTTGCCTCCGTCTCTGGTTCGTGACAGCTCGATCATCCTTTCCCTCGCCCTCCTGTGGGGGAAGACAAACAAGCTAAACATCAACAGGGCTTGTCTGAGACACAAAAACAGAAGCAAAACACAACATGAGTTTGTAGAATAGGAAATAGGGGAGATGAAAGAGGAATGGCGGAGCAGGAAAACAGACGCAGCTGAGAAAACACACCAGAGATGAGATAAAAAGAGGGAGGTGGAAAATTGGAAAAAGAGCAGGTAGATATCAGGGCTATCACAGAGGAAAGTGACTGTGAGGTGTGACCCTGATGTTTCGGCCCCCAGCTAACCGCTCTGTATCACCTGAATCACTGCAGCGCTCTGTATGTTAATATGTGTATCACATGAAACACATCAAGATGTCGCCACGATATGATGTCATTGTTCAATATGTTTAGGCTATTTGACCTTTGGCACTTTAAGTAAATTTTGTGTTTAGCTTAGTGTCTATTTGCGGTACTGTAAAATATTTTAATCATATTAAAGGGGACCTGCATGCTCACGTACAGGTTCATACTTGTATTTTGGGTCTCTGCTAGAACATGTTTACATGCTTAAATGTTAAAAAAAACAACTTAATTTATCTAATACTGTCTGCCCAAATATGTCTGTATTCACCCTCTGTCTGAAACGCTCCGTTTTAGTGCCTGTCTCGTTAAGCCCCCCTCCTGAAAGAAACACAGTCTTGATTATCTCGGCATCTCTGTACTGACTGTAATGGAGAAAAGTGGTGCTTCCCTCTGTGAAAATTCACCAATAAAAGCTTTTAAACTAAAATTTATCCCACTCGACCTGTTTTAGCAGGAATATGATCCGAAATGGAGGGAAAAATGACAACATCAGCAACCAAGATTCCATGTTTCCCTGATGTTAGCATGTAGCTACATGTAGCAGTGTACTTGCAACCAAAGACTGACTGTGACTGAGTTTAGCTGCACTTTCTACCATGAAAAATACCCAATAAAAGCTTCTAAACTAAAATCTTCACAACCGGCCATGTTTTAGCAGGAATATGATCCAAAACCGAGGGGAAAATTAACAACGCCAGAAACAAAGATTACTAGTTTCCCTGATGTTAGCATGTAGCTACATATAGCAGTGTACTTGAAACCAAAGAATGACTGTGATGGAGTTTAGCTGCACTTTCTACCATGAAAAATCAACGATAAAATATCACAACCGGACATGTTCCAGTAAGAATATGATCAGAAATGTGAGATGTGCCATGAGGTTATTTCGCTCACAGGGATTACTGTTACATATGATTACATCATTGTGTGAAACTTTTAAACATCCATACATCCATCCATTTTCATCTGCTTATCTGCGGCAGGGTCATTGGACAGCAGGCCAAGCAAAGCACCCCAGACGTCCCTCTCCTCAGCAACACTTTCCAGCTCCTCCTGAGGGACCCCAAGGCGTTTTAAACAAACTATGTTTAATATGATGATATATCCTATATCCTATTTTTTCTATTAATATGTCAGAAAATAAAGAAACGCACAAAAGGTCCGCCTTAAGGTTTCATCAGTGTGCTTTGTTGTGTGTTATCCTGTATTTCCCATAGCACTAATGAGCTCACCACAGTCATTTCCTGACAACTTTTGCTGTAATGGCAATACAGTAAACACAACTAAGCTCAACACTTTTTTTGCAATTCACACTCGCTACGGGAACAATAGTATGCAATCTTTGAAGCCATGATTAAGGGAAATACAGTGTGTGCTCATATGCAGGACAGAAGAGGTCATACGAGCATCAATCAACAGAAGCTGCTGTCACATGGACAATATTTCTTCAGTCTGTTTTAAAGCATTTTGATCAGAGATTGATAAATCAGGTGATCTGATAAGATTTGCATTTTCATGAGTCAAGGCATTCAATCAGAATATAACTTTTTTGACTAGTGCCATTTGCACTCTTCACCTTTGCACCTTTGTCCATTTTCTTATGTACTTCACTGTGTTGTCGTCTATTCTGTGTATATACATTGGAGGCCACATAAGACCAGAGTCAAACTGTATTGTATGTGCACACAGTCGGCCAATAAAGCTGATTCTGAGTCAAAAAAGAGTGAAATTCAAAACAAGGCAGGGTTGTGCAGATTGTTACAGTAGCATCAATATTGGCAACACTGGCTACGTGTATGTGCATAAAATAGTCTGTATTTTCCAAAAAAGACATATTCCTACTAAGCTGTTTACATGTCTAATTAAAATGAATATTCCACTAACACTCCTTTTTATATGCAGCCGTGTATACTCCGTGCGCTCTGATATATTCTTCATCATGTCAAAATATAAAAAAGAGGAACTGCTTCTCATTTCGCTTCTTTGAATTAAAAGAGGATTTTTTTAAAAGTGTCCTACCAGTGGCGGACTTGTTGAACCATGTGAGCACAGCCTCCCTCTTGTATGCCTTCTTAAAAAGGTCAGTTTTGCAATATTTGCAAATATCCTAAAACCTGCTGATATCTGAGTCTTTCATAATGCTTAAGAGTACGTGTGCTTCTTCCTCCAACTAGAAATGTGGGATTTTCTTTTGGGCATGCGTCTCAACCACAGCCTTACAAACCCTTGGTGTGTTGATTTGTGTACAATGTATTCATGACAACGCACAGAGCCAACCGCATCCATGTGTTGGAAACTGCAGTAAAAACCCCAGTGAGATGCATATTCCGAATGCGTTGCATACACGTCCAAATAATGCTCCTAAAAGCGGACTAATACGGAATATCCTACATCTTGATCAGAAAAGTCGGGAAAAGACCTAATTCGGAAAATCCAAATGCAATATGTTGTTTACATGACCCAGATCAAATTCAGAAGACTGTCATATGTATAATAGTGGAATATTAGTGTGCATGTAAACGTACTCATTGACAGGACAAAATCTTTGACACTAGAAAAGGTAGATTTTTTACTTCTTGATATTTTTGCACTCAGTGAACTGATTATAAAACTGACACTTTTTGGAAGCAGCGGTGTATTTGTAGGGCTGTGCATTGAGATAATTGTAAGTAGCTTGGTCGGTTTTATGTGTTGATTACTGCTGTAGTGGCTGAATCAAAGCTTGGGTTAAGCACTGGATATATAGGACACTATACTGGATATATAACTAAAAAGTGAATCCAAACACGCATTCGTTTCTTAGTTATTTTCTGATAAACACCTTCCTTATGTTATTTCGTTCAGTGTGGATTCTACAGTGTAGAGAAACAGAGACATCAGACTGACCCGAGCTCCTGCCGTACACTCTGCACCGTGTGTCCACTGATGATGAACACCTCAGTCATGTCATCCGTCAGCATCTTGCAGGAGTAACCAATATTGACAGCCGTCTCTGTGTGAGAGAAAGGGAGAGAGTTACTGGAGCTGAGCATGTTTCATAATAAAGAGAATAGCTGCCAGAGTGACCGCTCAGATGGATCAAAAGCTGAGCTAAACATCTTTATATCTTTATTCATATGTAAGAAAACTGGCTGTTGCATGTGCCAGAACAAATCAAACTCTGTGACTTGCACATGGACCTGAGCTTGTTGATGATTGGCTCCTGGTCAGTGTGACCAATAGTTGTAATAAGCTGGAGGTCACAGATACCGCTTCTCCACCAAAATGTAAAGGTTATGTTCCGGTTTGTGCACCTAATTTTAAACTGTTAGAAACATTTTCACCAAAAAGAAATTGGTTGGGAACCCGAACAGTTGGTTCGCAGCTGGAACCAAAAAATAGCAGGTTTTCCTTGACCTGAGAAAACCCCTGAGGCATCAGTGTCATATTCTACAAGTTGGAAAGAGAGGATGGAGTCTTGCACGTAATTGTCTTCTGCATCTTCTTATTGGTAATTGTTGGTCCATGCTTGCATTTTGGATAAAAACAAATATCTATAACTTATAAAAGAACAGAAGTTTGCAGGTAATCAATGCGATCCACCATCGTTTGCTGTCCATTGATGATGCATTCTTGATTACAATGCTGGTTAAACTGATGTAGATTTTCATTTCAACATCTCTAGATATGTCTAGAAATCTCTCTCTTGTGTGTACACATTAACACTGCAGATGTTACGCATATGGCCGCAGAACAGACAGACTGTCGATGGTGCTTTTTAAGCAACTGCCTGCAAACTGAGGTCTGAAAGTGTGTGTAAAAGTGTGTGCGTCTCACCCTGCTTGTCTCCAGTGAGAACCCAGATCTTAATGTTAGCCAGAGAGAGGACAGCGATGGTCTCTGGGACGCCTTCCTGCAGCTTGTCCTCTATAGCCGTGGCACCCAGGAGCTAGACACACAGGCGCAAATATAAAGTCCAGTTATCAAACCAGCAGGAAATTTAAGAGGGGCATAAAAGCAATTTCTATCGCGTGACTTGAAATAGCTTACCATCAATTCAACTCATTAAAGCAAGCATCAGTAAAACAACATCCTGCACTAAGAAGCTCTGATGGTGTTGTTTAGCTGCAGTAAAAAAAAAAAAGAAGGAATTTCCCCTCAGCAATTAGAATCTGGACAACTTAACCTAAAGTTCCCTTTTTTATAGTGCCATTTTTATTCTGTTTGCAGAAGGAACTCTGCAGAAACTGTGTGTGAAACAAATGGCTTAATGTTTCATGTTAAGAAAATGAAAGTGAGACACGCACAAACAAAACCAACGCACACATGGATGCACACTCTCAGAACAAGTCACTGACCATCATGTCTTGTTCTATCTGCTCATACGTGGCTGCCAGTCGGTCCTCTCTGCAGCTGGCAGCTTTGTCAGCACAGCGGTGGCTCTCGGACCACGCCTCCCACTCGTCCTCTGACAGGTCCCTGTAGGCCAGGGCCAGCGTCCGCAAACCATCTGCTGCATACTCCTAAAGCAAAATATATGTACGGACATGTACAAACAACATTTTGACATGAGGATACACATTCAGAGAGATAAAAATGTGGTTGAGTTGAGAATTTAGGCCGAAAAAATCCCAGTGTCCGCCACCTGTCAAGGTGAGACACATTAACTAATCAGGAAATGCTTAGATGTTGCAGCTGTCAACAAGTTTGAGAACACTAGATGGCAGCACAGCTCCATCCATCCATCCATCCATCCATCCATCCATCCATCCATCCATCCATCCATCCAGGAGTTAATATGTGTGTCTCCTCACATTGAGGTGGTCCGAGGTGATGTTCATCAGTTCCTGGTTACAGGGGTGGAGTCTCTCCAGCAGCACAGTGTCAGCCCCTTTACAGTACAGACGGATCCTGCCCTCTGGGTTACGCACTGAAAATAAATGACAGAGTTTAATGACGACAGAATACAAAAGAAAACATACATCTAAATTTTGCCTCATTTGCATAGTTATGAACTCTTTACAATACATAAATTCTCCTACGTAACAGAACTCAGGCGCAGGTGGACGAGCTGAATGTAGAATTAAAAGATGAGGTCTGAGCTGAATGTTTAAAGAGTATATGTTAATTGTTTGGTCATTAATCAGACATGGACTTATACATTTTAAGATGTTACACAGACTCTACTATTCCAGTGAAAGTTACACAGCTTTTTAATGATGTTTGATGCTTGTAATCGATCAGTAACATTACTGTACACATTCTTTCTCCTCATGCAGTAAACTTTACACATACTGGAAAAGCATCTTTCATTGTTTCTCTGTGCTTTCGGGAAGCATCGGGTCCCTGATCCGTTCATGGTCATTACTGTAGCAACAAGCTCCTTATGTTTTGCTAGTAAGTATGATGTATGGTTTGTTTTTTGTTTGATTTGTGGATGAGAGAAGTAGCAAACACATTACGTCTGGGGAAACTGCGATTTTATAATGAAGATAAAAGACTTGTGTTCAATAAAATCTGGCTCACTGTACTGAGTTGTTTTTAGGGTAAGGACTAATGTGTGTGTCAAATGTAAAACACCTTGCAATGTGTATTTTTTTTTATAATAACCATGGCTGGTTATTATTACCTTTTTTGTTGGTATTGCTGCTATGCTTTAAAAGGAAACACTAAACATGTATTCAAATGAAAGAAAGCCGCCTTCAAATAACCATCCTCCTCCTTCTGAGCTTCAACAACTGTTGTTCCTGCATAAAGTGGACGACACAGGCTGTCTTTGGCACTGATGTATGAACGTGCAGCTCGGGATCTTGCTGCTCTGTTGTTAAACCAAAGTTGTTGCTAAGGGAAGGGTGATTTATGACCAGCCGTTTCTGGGCAGTTTTCCAGCACGTTACAAGAAAACCAACCACAGGAACACACAGTGAAATCTCACCGAGGGACAAATTGTAAACATGACTAATAGCCTATCCGCTGTCAGTCTGTGGGCGTGTGGATCGTGATTTAAATACATATTTTTGATTTTTGAAACTCAGAAATCTCAACCTATCAGATGAGTCTACTGCAATGAAGGCCAGCTCTATGGGTGTTTAAAGGGGACTCCAGTATCTATCAATCAAGACTCTGATTTCCAATGTTTCCTGTTTCCACCAAACATTTTCGGTATGGTACCTTTGGAACCAAAAGTAATCCTTCAGACATGGTACCTAGATCCTAGTGTTTCCACTGCAAACAGTACCCTTAAATGTGGGTGAGGTTGTTGTCACTCACTGCTCTGATTACCACTTCCTCATAGATGGAATGTCTGCACCTTATTTGTTGTCCGCAGAACGAGGTTGCACGCTGACATTTTCAACATTTTCAGTGCAAAACAGAACAGGCTGCAGTTAGAGTCTCTTTCGATGGGATGATTAAAAACAGCCAGGGAACCCACAGGAACAACGCTTAGCGAAGCTTTTTTTTCCCCTCCAAGTAAGGATTAAAATACATGCAGTTAAAATAATTTGGTCAAAATTTATATAGTTTTAAATGTTTAAAGATCCACTCACTCACTCTAAATATATGGGAAATGGTTTCAAGTGCAGATAGTATCTTTAAAATCTAATTTCATCCAGATTTTTTTTAACCTCCCACTTTTTCTTTACTGTCTAAACAACTTTTCAGATTTTCTGTGAGTTGAAAACGATGACCCCTGCTCACCAATAACAGACATCCTCTTGCGTATGTTGTTGAAGTCCAATATGGCGAGCAGAGTGTAGGTGACGGGTCGTCCCATCTCTGTGGTGGTTATCGTCCCGGGTGTTCGGGAGCGAAACACAAAGCCAAAGTTTCGAGCTGCTGTCACCAGAGCGCCCTCATCTGGAGACTGAGCCTTATAAACCAGCTCTCCTGGTCAGACAGATAAAATGACAATAAATAATAAACAATAAATAACTGATAGATGGTGTCAGTGCTCGTTATCATTCGACCTCCCAGATCCCCCTCTCCCTTTCTTTTGCTCACCTTCGCTCTTCTCCTCACTCATGACCGTGTGACAGAGGGAGAGCAGGCGGAAGAACTCATGAGTGTGTGTGTCTCCCACTTTTACTGATTCCAGCAGGGTGTCGTCATAGAAACAGAAGTCAGGGTCCGCCAGGGGGTTGAAGGGGGTGAAGTCCAATCTCTGGAGATGAATGGAAAGTCAGGGACTCAGATAATGCACCATAAACAAGGACTACATATGTAAATATGTGTGTGAATGTGTTTTAGTAAAAAAAAAAAAAAAAGTCTTTTACCTTTGGCTGAGGTCCCAACGGGTCTGTTGCTTCACCTGACAGTAACACACACACACACACACACACGTGTCAGACTTTGTTGTGGTTTTATTTGTATATGTGTGCATGGCGATACACTCAGTGGCCACTTTGTTAGGTAAACCTGCACAATATCATGCAATAACGATATAACTGTTCTGCTATAAAATCCTTAAAGTCTGTTTTTATGATGACTATAATGTTTGGGTTTTGTTGAACCTGTAATGGAGGTGTCAATTAAATTATATTTTTCAGCATTCAGGTCAGAGTTAGTGATGGTGTTAGTGATTGGATCCATCCATCCATCCATTTTCATCCGCTTATCCGGGGCTAGGTCACGGGGGCAGCAGGCCAAGCAAAGCACACCAGACGTCCCTCTCCCCAGCAACTTTCCAGCTCCTCCTGGGGGACCCTAAGGCGTTCCTAGGCCAGATGAGATATGTAATCTCTCAAGTGTGTTCTGGGTCTGCCCCGGGGCCCCCTACCAGTGGGACATGACCGGAACATCTCTAATGTGAGGCACCCAGCTGACCCCTTTCGACTGCTTGTATCTGCAATCTTGTTTTTTCTGTCTCTACCCAGAGCTCATGACCATAGGTGAGTGTTGGGACGTAGATGGACCAGTAAATCGAATGCCTTGTATGGGATTGTGACCATTCTTAACTTCTGCTGCAATACACTTCAAGTCAGAAGTTGATAATTGTGACTTGTGACTTCCTATCTAAATATGTCCCAGTGCATCTGCTTGGAAAACATGGACACCTACACCAAACTGATGATTGTATGTCAAGCCTGAGCTTCCCAAAGGACCTACATCAGTTACCACAGCACCATTAGCAAAGAGAAACAACGGTCTTCCGCGTCTTTGCTCATTAAAATAATGTACAGCAGCTCATAACTGTAAATGAGTGCCAAGAGTAATAGTGTGAAGCACCACAGTCAAGTGCATACAGCTGTTGTGTGCAAGTAATACAAATAATGAAGATGAAATTCTGCTCAGTTCACTGTGTGCGCAGAAATGCTGCTATGAGATCAAGTGTATTTATGTTGGTGAACTCGGCCAGATGGATCTTTGTTGAGTTTCTAGCAGACCTGTTGTACTAAATTGCAATAGACTGTGTAGGTGTACCTACTAAAGTGGCCACTGAGTGTATTTGTGGATTTGTGTGTGTGTGTGCAAACTTACCGTAGGTCTGTCCATTGATGGAGCACTTATTAAAGCTCATAATGTTCTGAGTGAGAGTCCCAGTCTTGTCACTGAAGATGTATTCAACCTGAACGAAACACATTAAATGTTAACACTAAATCCAAAATTACACAGACAATATAATCACTGTACAAGTAAAACTGGAGCTTTGTTTTAAAAACAGCATTGTATTCTGAGATCAAAACTTCAAGAAAAAAACATGACACAAGCATGAGATGGGTTTAAGGCGAGGAAGTTTTTGTCTGCTTATAGAAACACTACTTAAAGCCCAAGAGAGTGATACACTCTTCAGACCAATCTGAAGCCTCCTCGTCTCTGAATTTAGACTCCTTTCAGTCTGCAGGTGCACATGGTTCCTCGTGGTTCCATCATTCAGTTACAGCAGAATTGATTGTAAAATGAATAGAGATGCATTTTAAAAATAATTTACTTATTTAATAAACTAACCACCAGATGCTCCAGAACCCAGGATGAATAAAGGACGGATGAGAAGAATACACAATCAAATAAATATTGCTGACTCAGTGTGCATGCCCACCTGACCCAGCTCCTCGTTCAGAGTGGTGGTTCTGGCCTCAGCCGCTGTGTTGCACTGTGAGCAGAACATCTGCTGGTCCCAGTTAATGAAGTAGCTGTGGCCCAGCCTGATCACCTCCACACTGACACACAGACAGGTGAGAAAGAGACATGGTTACAGTGACAGTAGAGAAACATTAATCTAAGTTACTGCAAATTGAGGTTCTCTACAGCACAGGGCACTCAGCCACACACCACGGGCTAGTCAGTGTAGCGAGTATAAAAACTTTACACTCACTTTGCTTTTTAACCCACAGTTCAGTTCATTTGATGCGGTCCAAGGGAACAAAATGAGACATTGTTGAATTTTAGTTCTGGTTTAGTTCCTGTTCACACTGATGTCAACATGAAGTTATACAGACTAATAGGCAACATGTTAAATGGACAGTTTTGGTGGTTGTCATCCTGCATCATCAGGACTTATGTGAGGAAATTAAATTCTACTAAGTGACAGAAGTTTATGCTGCTTATGTGAATATACAGAGATGGTTGTAAATACGGATCAGGCTATGACTCAATAAATTGGGTAGGCCTATTAGTTATATCAGAAAATCTTTAGTTGTTTTTTG
Source organism: Epinephelus moara (assembly GCF_006386435.1). Lineage (NCBI taxonomy): Eukaryota > Metazoa > Chordata > Actinopteri > Perciformes > Serranidae > Epinephelus > Epinephelus moara. The sequence continues at coordinate 33,110,187 of NC_065511.1, read as the reverse complement.
GCCTCTTTTCTAGCCTTTATATTTGGCATTACACTGCGCAACCTATAGGGCAGGCTGCAATAATACACTGCATTTTGAGTCCCCTCTACAGCCTGTATTTCTACATATTTCTGTATCATGATGTTGTTGAATATTATTTCTGACCTACACTATTCAAGTATTATTTCAAGAGGCTACAGTAATTTTTTTACACGGAAATTATTTTACATGTAAATCTGCAGAAAGACTGCTTTAGGCCCCTTGTGGACTTGTTGAATTGTGGATTTGGACAGCTCTCAGCACTACAAGACTTCCAAGGAATGCAAAGTGCGCAAAGTCTGCAAGTGCGGCGAAGTCTGGACATATGGATTCAGCCAGGATTATTAGACTGCATATCGACTGCACATTATGAATAACAACTAACAGGTGGAGATAGGAGGAAAAGTAGATGTCTTATACGGAGATCACTGGGATCGCTGTCACACACTTTTCAATGGACTTAATGAACCGAAAAAGTACACGGATACAAGCACAGCACTTTTAACAGCTTTTGAGCTTTTAAAATACCTGCGCTAAAGTGCCTATGTGTCACTATGGTTACCAAATGATTTGCACAAATACAATTAATACATGGCCTTTTACAGACCAGTTAAAAGTTTGCAGATTTCACAATCAGCAGATGGACTCATTAGAAGTGTAGCTTTTGAAATCATACTAAAAACACAAATCTGCCGTCATACAATCCTGCAGATGGTTTGTCTGCTTTCACACCACAAACGAAAGGCACCAGACCCTTCTTTTCAGGCCGTGTTAGTTCAGTTGTTTGTTCTGCACCAGGATATGACTGACTACAGTAGTGTCTGGGAAATGGGGGAGCGGGCAAACATTTTTCAGGGCTTCATCTACAGCTGTCTAACCTGAGAGGGAATCTAGACATCAGCATTAATACCTGTACACACTTCTTTTTCTAACACAGTATGTCTTGGACTTCTCCTCACCTGACATACAGAGAGATAGGCACCACGGTGTTGAGAATGATGACATATGACCAGAAGGAGAGGAAGGCGGAGAACAGGAAGTTGTCCACAGGAGGGTCCCAGGGCAGATAGCTCTGAAACAGGGAGCCCACCTCTCTCTCCCACACGGCGTTACCCACAGCCAGAATCACACCCATACACACCAGGAAGCCGAAGATCTAACAGAAACACACACAGCAAGCAAGAGCACAATCACATATCTTACATCTGGATCTGTGGTGAGCTGAACCCTGATTAGGATAGAATAGAGGAGATATATGAAACTAGATTCAAAGCACTGAGCTCATGTCCTGAAATAGTGACTGCATGAGCCATGAAAGTGAGAGGTTTGGGGTGTCCTACCCAGAGGACCAGAGTGTTCATCAGGCGATCGATGCTTGTACGCTTAAATTTGGTGCGACCGCTGTTCTGCATCAGCTTGGTATCAGGGCCTGGAACGAAAACAGAGGAAGTTAGACCTGTCACACACACTACATACATACTTCACACACAAACATATACACAGACACACCTGCAAAGATGACCAGGCCATAGCAGGCCTCCGTGTTGCGGAGGACACATCCTCGCAGCAGCATGTTCTGGTTGGTCAGGTTGTATTTCTTGTCTCTCCAGTACAAAGTCCCACAGAAGCGATCCAGCTTGTTGTTGGGGGGCTCAGACACCACCTCACCTTCACACACACACACGAATCAAATGAATCTAACTCAGATGCTATATCATAGATGTCCACAAATCCAATTACAGCATTGGGTGTATTTTCTTAGCTGTATGATATAGTGCTGAATTAATCATCCACATGACATCACACACACTCAAAGGCCCAAACACACACCTTTCGTAAGTTGATATGAGGCAAAGTGTGGGTTGCTTTGCTGCAGTAATGGATTTTCCACAGCAGGTGAGGAGTGTGTGTGTGTGTGGGCGCGCTGTGCTGACACGGATGCTTTTCGTTGTGTGAGACCAGTGGGCGGGTGATGATAGGCTGTCGTTTAAAGCTGGCAGGGGAGGGCAGAAAGTGTGTGTGTGTATATTTTGCGTGTGTGTTTTTAGTTCGGGCGTGGATAATGTTTGTGTTCAACACTGAAACCTGTTGACCTTTGAATCAGCGAGAAAAGATTAACCAAACCAGAAACCGAAAGAAGAGGATGAGTTTACTCAAAACTCACCATTGAACGAAGCCAAGTTGTTCGGGTCTCCGAGTTCACACGTCACCGAGACAGACTGGCGAACCTTCATATTGGTCTCTCTGCAATATAATACAGCACACAACGATTTAGACGTAGTGTCCAGTTGCTTCTGCAGTTTGCGAAGCACTGTGAGTCAGTGATAAGGTGTGTGTTTCTGACCCGTCCAGCTCGGCTGTCTCGATGTAACAGAGTCCGTGAGGTTCGCTGCTGGACAACAGGAGCAAGTCAGCCTGAAAACAGATACAGTAGCTGAGGTTAGCATCCACTGCACAGCACTGATGGCACAGGAACGGAATCAGTAATGTCAAGTTTTTAGGTAGCATCACCTAATAGGGCACATGCTGTACTGAAATGCATTCAGCATTATAGCATTTGGTCTACAACACAGTATAATTATCCATCATGATCACATGCATATTTAAACTGACTCCAGAGTTGCAGGCTGATCCCTGAACAGCCCACTGCTAAAGTCGCTTAATTAAAATGGGCCCTGCAAGACTACTGATCACTGTGTGTGTGTGTTTGTGCGTGACTGTGTCGGACACACACTTACTGCCACAAATTGGTTGTTCTCCAGTTTAATGATATCACCCACTCGAACATTCATCCACTTTTCATTCTGGAGCCTGAAACAGCGAAACAGAGAGAAAGCGTTCATACAGATAAAAGTTAGAGAAGGTAAGACATCAATTTAGGAAACAAAACTCCTGGTGAGTGTTTAGCTGCAAATGACAAGACAAGAGACTCACGAGCCGCGGATGAGGACCTGAGACTGACGGTTGTTCACTTGGTTGTCGCTCTTGTGACGAAACTGCAGGAGAAACAGATCAATGTGAGCTCACCATATTTAAAAGGCCACTTGTTAGAGTCTGCTAGCAATAATGTGCTGTATTTCACTGTAATGTGCTGCTGCTGAGAGCAAAATTTGCATCAGTGTGTGGTGCTTATAAAACATGCTCACATAGTCGTCTGTGGCATCCTTTACTGCGGTGATGCTCAGCACCAGAGCTAAAGGCACGATGGTAGTGAACCAGGAGAGGGAGGAGATCTGAGGTATTAACTAGACGGAGACAGAGAGAAGGTTGATTTGCAGATAAGGGACACAAAAGCAGAGTGTGATTCAGAAACAGCTACATTCGACCCTAACCGCACAGCAGACAGCTCAGCTCCTTAAGAACCTGACCGCACCTGACTGGTGATGGCAAGTGCCAAGTTCTGCCTTTTATAAACAGCTTCTATATCACCCGCTCATCACAAGTTGTACTTTAAATGTTTCTTACGGCCTTCTCCTAATATGTTATTATCATTATCAACTATTAATTTCATTGACTTTCCATGTCTCAAGCTCATCTTAACTTTCTGACACATCTCTGTCCTTCAGAGATGTAACTCCTCAGCCTTTGACACCCACACTTCCTGTCTCTGTCTCTGTGTCATGCTTAAATCCCTCTTTCCCATCCCTCCTTCACCCCCTCTCCTCACCTGCAGTATGAGCAGGAAAAGGAAGTAGGTGTTGGCTACTTCCTGGAACTGCTCAAACAAGTTGACGGGCAGAAAGGTGACGATGTTGTACTTGGATGTCATAATGCAGTTACTCTGGATGAGGAGGTTGGGATAAAAAACAGAAAGTTATACAGACTCCCACAGTTGAATTTCCTTGAAGATTAAAATGCACTCTCATCTTTTATAATCATATTTTGGAAAAAACTGTCTTACCGCGTACTGAAACTTTTCGTTGTACTCTCTGTCATTGGCTCTGACCCTTCTCTCCTCCTCTGCAGAAACAAAACACACAAAATGAGTCATCACAGGACGATATCAGGAGGAAGATATACTGAGAGCACCCAAACTGCTGCATCTCTGTATGTCAAAGTGCATTAAAGGGCCAAGTGTAATTCCTGCAGAATGTCAATATCAGTTCACTGGAGAGAAAGAGAGTGAAGGAGGCAGTCAGTCCACTATATCTGTGCATTTATTTATAAATCAATGAAGCTGGAGAAGTCTGCTGGAGGCTGGTGGAGTATCGGGTCAGACACAATCGTTCTGTCTCACACACCAGAATTAATAATCAGACAAATTACCTCTGGTCTTTAATTAGCTGCTGTCTCTGTCTCCTGAAGGGATACTTTGCCCATTTTCAACCAGCTTTGTGTCATAACAATGTGGGTAGCAAATGAATTGTTGTCAACATCCCTCCATCTTACCAGCGCCAACATCTCCCTGCTTATCTCTCAGCTACAGATCGTACTTCAGCATTTTCGCTAAGGCTAGTAAATAAAGGCTGGGACCTGCTCTTTGACCCCGTAGGAGCTAAGATTCTGTGACTGCATTGTCCATTTCTCGCCTAAAGTGTCCCGATACATATTTTAGTGCACCATTTGGCTCTAATACCAGAATTTGTGAACCAAAAGTGTGCACCATACTGTAATGTAAATATGGAAGCTGAAAAAACTGAGCTCAAACCTAAAACTAAGCAGTGCTGATTAAATATAAATCAAGATTATGTTACTGCGTTGCAGATGTTTCGCCTAAAATGTTATCAGAAACATATTTTAGCTTACCATTTAACAGTAATTTGAGATTGTTTGTCACCAGCTGGTTGCCATATTGTGTCCTGTGGAAAAACAGGCTCTAACAGGCTCGTATTATGTCACCCACCAGCAGGAGCAAATGCAAATGCCACAGCCCTTTTCTGTTTTCTCTGGTCATATAGCTCCAATTTCAAAAGTATTTGCATGCTTTTAACGACCAAATGTGCAAGTTGGTACAGATATGCAACACATAACATACACAACACATATGCATGTGAGTCAACAGGACTGCTGGGAGCCGTTACAGGTCGTCACAGATGAAGCATTACATCCATCACACTTATGACTTAAATCTGTAGAGAACGGAAATAACACAGTGAAATTTTCTGCCCCTCCTGACCCTGCTCTTTATCCTCCTGCTGTTTTTAGGTTTCTGTTTATGCTGAAGCAAGGTAGTTTGGGAGTTCCCCTCCTCCTCCTCTTCTTCCTCCTCCTCCTCCTCCACCAGGCCTGTCTCCTCTAATATTGATGAGACTGCTTTTTAAATAAAATGACTGGCCTGACTTGCACAAGGCTGTGCACAGCTCACATGCACACTCACAGGTACAGATATCAAAATTCAGGGCCAAAGGCATATGTTTTGCACAGAGGTACTGTGGAACTGAAACCGCCGAGTCCTCAACACACTTCTGACTGATGACTGAGAGGCACAGGAAGGGACATCACACAACAGAGGCCCCATAATCACACGCACACACATAAACAAAGACCCTGTGGTTTCCTGTGTATCTGCAGCACTCTAAAGCCCTGTCTCGTCTTTGTCTCTGCCCTAAAAAAACAAACACAGGCCACTTGAAGAGATCCTACAAGAGCTCCCCTTTGTTGTTACAAGTTATAAGCCAGATCTGGTGCGGCAGATGAGCACCGGTCGACTACAGACCAGCTGGGCTGTCACAGTGGATTTAGTCAAGTTAGAAAATATAAATCATATGCCATCTCTCCCTTTGTTTCACATTTTAAATTGCTGTCAGCTGCTAATACTTAAAGAAAATTACAGCGAATGCACCAGAATGAGTGGACAATATCCTCTATAACAGTGTTTGTAATTATATACTGCAATATCAATATATTGTAAAGCAGGTTTGTCTCTCCTGTCTTACCTATAAACTTACTAGTTACTGAATTAACTATCAAAGGGCTGTGGGTGAAGGTGGTTTTTTTTAACATTTTAATTATCATTTATCTTTGTTGTAGGCCTAAAGAAATTATTACCTTCTTACAAATGTGCTTCATTTGTGTACAGGCTGGAACCTTTAATAGTGTTGGCTCGTTTTCCGTCCCAGCTAGGCTACCTATGGATTCCAAATCCAAAAAAGCAAGTCTTTGAGGAAAATAGAGTTTAATAGTGCCAGGACAGATCTGTCTACTTTCATCGCTAATGCTGCATAGCTAAAGTAGACAGATCTGTCCTGGCACTACTGGCTCAAATATGTTTTGTGGCTCCAGACAGGTTTTTTTTACTTACTATTTTTGGTCAAAAATGGCTCTTTTGATAGTGACAATAGCTAACGCCTGGCCTAAACCTGACCACACATTAACAACACATGGTTGAAATGTTAAGTTTTAACGTATCCACTATATAATCACATGCCAATCTAACATATCAGTGGTTTGCAGAAACATACCGTGACAACATTTTTGATGGAGTTTTTAAGGGCATCTCTTATCCAATATCTCCTGTGTTTGAAGTTCATTTGAATGCAGGCATGTCACAGCTGTTAGACTTTGACTGTAAATAAAATTGCACCATAAAAGAATCCAGCTCTAGCCTTATTATATTTGATCTGCCGTCCCCTTCTAAACTCTGCTTAGTATAACAATATCAGATTTGTCCGATCGTGTAAGTGCACATCCTCCAACATTTATTCTGCTGGAACTCTTCTAATCCCATCCCTCCCCTTTCCTTTCCCCCCTGGCACTTCTCCCATCTACCTGAAGGTCGTTACGTTGCTTTGTGTTCAGCAGAGAGATCAGTCTGACAGGCAGTGCCAAAGCTGCATTAACCCTCCACGAAGAGGACAAGACGCTTGTGCCAGGTAAGCACAGAGGCAGACACCGAGGCTTCTCAGCATCTGACGTCAGGGCCAGGCGGTGTCTGTCCCAGCTGTGCAAGCTGACCAGCCTGCGCTGAATGCATGAGCATCTTTAGCAAACTGCCCATTAAGTGTTTAATGTCTCTGACAGCTTCAAGGGCATTAGAAGCCCTGACGCAGACGAGATGCTACACAGCAAGTCTGTATAAATCTATAAAGCTCCATTACTGAGAAACTTTGAGTTGCAGGCATGCTCTGCTGCGAGCGTAAGGTTTCCATAAACAACTGAGACATAAAGCAGCACATAAATATTGATTCAAGCTAAAATACTTAGTATCATACTATCTTACACAGAATGACTGACTGTCTAATCCCTGTCTCTTCAGCACGCTTCCCCCCGTGGCTGGACATGTGAGGGCACGTGCCACCACTCAGGCAGAATCTCCTTATGCCTCCACGAGTGACACACAACACAGTTAAAGCTGATTTAAGTCATAACATTAATAACCAAAGAGCACAGTCAGTCTGAGCTATGGGAAGTGCTATTGTCATTGCCATGACTAAAGTCAGGATCAGACTCTGTGCAAAAGTGATCACCGCTCACTGTGGCTGATTTAATTAGCTGAAGACGGGATGGTAGAATCGTCTGCAGTCATGCGCGTGCACACACACACACACACACGCACGCACACACGGAGAGAGAGAGTGATCTAATTTGTTGGAAAGTGATGCGGGTGACACAGTGACAGACTGGTGGGCTGGAGGTCAAATGAAGGTGCACATCCTGTGTGATTTGTGATAGTTAAGCTAAGGAATAAGGATACAGACGAGGCAGTGCAGTGACAGCGGAGGCTGGCGCCTGGAAGATTGATCAGCGTCTCAGGCAGCAGAGACAACAAGGACATCATCCTACTTATTTATGCAAAATTCAGATTCAGATGAAGTCAGGTTTGTTTACAAATGCACATCAGCACTAAACATCAGGAAAACAGCTTGAATTGAGTGATGACTGTGTGTGTGTGTGACATGTTACACATTATCTCTGAATATAAGGGCATAAAACTGAAAACAGAGGAATAATAAAGGTGACGCTGATTCAAAATGCAATTAAAAGTGAAGCATAAACACAATCTCTCCTTATTTCTTCCCTGTTATTTAACCTACTGTGGCAGTTCTGTTGATGCCTAATAAACAGAATGAAAAAGCTCAGTAACAGCAGTCACAAAGTGGCACAGCACTAAAAAGCCAATTAGGTATATGTAATATGATGAGGTGAACAGTGTGCACTCATATACACAAACACAATTAAATATAAAATGGGGTGAGGAGATGAAGAAGGAGGGATGAAACTTGGACTCAGTTGGGATGAGGTGAGAAATGATGTTTATTGAGATGCAGTTTGATGATGATGATGATGGTGACGGTGAAGACTGTGGGACAACAACAAGGTCAAACAACCTCATCCTTAATTGTCACACAAGCTCGTACCTGTCCGCTTCTTTTTCGACTTGGCTCCGTTTAGTCCCTTCTGTTTCTTTCTTTTCACGGGGAGAACGAGCGGAAACCATTTCTCCGGGATGTCTTTTGGTACTGTCATCTTGACTTTTTATTCTAACAGTCACCCGCCTAAATTCTTGTCAGATGTGCGCAGCTGTTTTTCACTGACCGCCGCATCTCTGCAAGGACGCGCGGGGATGAAGCTCCGCTCCCAACTTCAGTCAAGTTAACCGCGCACTGACCGTCCCATCCCTGCCTCTCTGTTGCTTCCTCTCTCGCCTCCCCAAACACACACACACACACTCACACGTGCACGCACACACTCACACACACTCGGTCCATCCCTTGCTCTGTTTTCTCTCCCTCCTGCTGCAGAAACACTGAGGTCATTTTCTATAATAACATCAGTCAGCACCTTCACAGTTAATCTGACACCGGCTCTCACTGATTGATTGATATGGCCTGTATTGTACATTTTAAATAATTACGTAGATTGTAGATTTATTCATTCATATCCTAAAATATAATAAATAAAATAAAGTGTTAAGATAAAGTGTTTTATCAACTCTGCACCACAGCCCCATCAATCACCCTGACGCACCCACGTCCAAAGTCTGCACCGTCAGCTTCTTTAGGTCTCATCCACAACATAAACACTGTCCGCTGTGGGCATTACGTAACCGCATAGACTCCGGGTTTATCGGACGTTACCACAGCAACCGCCTCTGCAGGGATCCCACAGCTGAGCGAGCCTCTGGATGAGGAAACCGGGCGCCATTTTGGATCTGAAAAGCATGAGGTAATCGGAGCGTGGCTGCGGCGCTGAGAGCCAAAGTGGCTCGTGCAGGGGGTCCAGTTTCCCTGCACGTTTTTAAAAGGGAGAAGGTGCACTGCAGTGGGCGGGGGCAGGCAGGTGCACGTGCTGCGAGCCTCGTGCCGATACATTAGAGATTGCCGACCAAACGCTTGTCCTATAGGCGTTGGGTACATAGCCTACATGAAACATTTGACACACAGGAAATATAACAAAAGATGCTGAAAGCTTGCTTTTCTACTACAGGAGCACATATGGCTGAAAATACTCATGTTAAGTAAGAGTCAGGGCTGTAAAATATAAGGGGACATTATGGTCATTATAGTGTAATGAAACTACACTATAATTCTGTCTAAATATAAGCCCTGTGCCACTTTCATGCTCTTATTAGGGGGACAAATGCAAGCTTCTAAATATTAAGGTGTAGGCTACGCAGGAGAAATGTCCCTGTGCAATCAGCACTGCTTTGTCATGAATATGATTCTGCCACAAAATTGCATCACCGTTTTTGCACAGGGGCAAAAACCAGAACCCAACAAAATTCTGTGCCATTGCATACCACAACTGCATGCTGTGTTTCAGCCCGACATGCAGGTCGGGTTCAACCATGCAAGTCTTCAATGCGCAAATAATCATGACAGCATGGCATATAAAATACGAGTTTTACAGTCACACTTTAGGCTTGCGTGTCAAAATGCAATCAGTGGGGCCCCTTAATGTTCTGCAGTGCATCCTTGATGCTATGATCTCTGAAGCTCCGCCCTCCAACCCTGCACGGGCACCTTCACTAAAGTACCATCACTGCCTCGCTGTTTCCCCCTTTGCATTGACGATAATATGCATTTTGTATCAAGACTGAATGTGAATATTAAAAGTCAGATACAATCAGAACACTGTATGTCTGACTTTTTCATGTCAAGTCTACACTATAACATACATTTCCCCTAATGTTAACATTTTGACTGATACCTGTGAGGCACCTGAGGCATTTGAAACATGATGTGGCAGGTTATGCTGTTTTATGTGTTGTCTTTTTCTTTTCAAAGCTGAGGAAAAAGTGTATTCAGAAGTATCCACAGAGAAGAATGCAGCTCTATTCAGTCTTTTCAGTCATCACCCTGATGATACTGTCTGTTAGGGCTGCGTATTTAATCTAAATATTACAGGAATCGCAAAATAACCAAGTGCAAACCACAGGAGATGCAATTCTTTGAAAAAGGTAAAAGGTGTCATGACATGCTGTTGTAAATGAAGCTTTGAGGTGATACAGAGATGCCTCAGCGTTTAAATAATAATCAAGACATAAGGGAACATGCCTGTTTGGTACAGACCTCAGCAGAAATCACATCATCATCATTTTTAGATTTGTTACAGTGAAAATGAAATGACCATTCCCACTTAAATCGCGACTCATATCATGTTAAAATAATCTCGGTAGGACTTTATTTGCATATCCCGCAGCTGTGGAGTAGCAGCTTGTCTGGACCACAGTACTCTATATGCTATGTATTAGTTCAGTATAACAGGGGATTGCATTCACACTTGTGCTCAGCTCTTAATGCATCCCTGAACACCTCCAGACCTGGTTTGGAAAATCAAATTAAAATCTATCCACCGTACATCCTGTTTACACCTGTATGTTAAAGTGTTTAAGTGCTATCTGACCATAATCAAGTCACTATATGAACACTTATTAACACCAGGTAAAAGTCAAGACTCTGAGGGGCCTTGTGAGCTTTCCCGCCAGCAGACACCCTCTCATGTTTCACTATGATCTAGCCATCAGGGCCGCTCACACTTAGGAAACTAGTTCACTTGAAAGCATGAGTGATTATTGTGTTAGGTGTCAGGCACTGACCTGGAGGAGGTCTCTTTCTGAACATCTCCACTCTGCCGGCGTCTTTCTGCTATGGCCCATGAGATTGTCTGCAGAGGGAAAGAACAGGAGGTGAGGGCAGAACAGAAGCAGCCTTAAAGGAAGACTTTGCCTATTTTCAACCAGCTTTTTATAAAAATGTGGGTAGTACGTGTAAATGAACTAAGGTAAACTTACCTCCATCTAACCAGCACCCAGATTTCCCTACTCATCGCCCAGCTCAAATCCAGCAATTGAGCCAATCATAACGTAGCATCAGGCCGGCTCAGACCAGGGTCCAACAACAACTAAGCTGTGCTCCATTGACTCTAATGCAATCGTTTCAGATTTCCTTCATTTTCAGGCTGGTTTTGTGGATTTGAAGCTAAATGTTGTGCCTGGGGCACGTCGTGTATTAATGATACTCGTTACCTGAGAGGTTGGAGAAAGATATACGTTTCTTCCCTGTTCCAAAACCAAAATCAAACCCTGAAAAGTGTAGGGTTAGCTAGCTAGCTACTGAAGATATAGCCTACTGAATGTATACACATGCTGCTTTTGCTTTTAAATGATTATAACAGTGAAACAAAGGCCGACCCTGCTGTACAGGAACCAGTGAAGGGAAGCAGGGAAACTGCTCATATTCAACCAGCTGTGTGTCATCGCATTGTGTGCAGATGAATGTTGTTTGGCGGTGGAGGTTCGGGTGCTGGCAGCACGGGGGTGAAGCCAAACACGGTTCATCTGCACACACTGTGATGCCACACAGCTGGTTCAATATCAGCAAAGTTTCCCTTTATATTCATTGTCTTGTGTGGCGATCAGCAGTGATGTGGTGGTTCACTTTTACACTGTGATCTGTAGCCTATAGTTCGGCTTTAGCTTCTAACTATCTTTGTCTTTTTAACCTGTTGTTGCTGCTGAGTCAGTTTGACATCCTGGATGTATCCTTCAAACACAGACTGTAGACCCCTCTGTCTGCTTCTCTCTGCAATCACTGTTTCCACGATTCTGTTACTGCATTGCCATATTGTTTCCTTTGTCAAAACAGCCAAGTTTGCATTACGTCACCCACTAGCAGGAGCGTTTATTGGTCTGTTGCAGCCCAGTGCATTCTGGTAGTTGTAGGTTTTCTACCTCTTGAGGAAAAGCAAACAGCCCTTTTTTGGTTTCTGTGATTATGTTGCACCAATTTCAAAATAATGTCTTTCTGCTGCCTAGTTTTATGAAGGAAACATCTTTCCAGCAGTGAAATACTTATTCTATTGTGAAGAGAAGCACTGAGGAATGAGGTGGTGAAAGTGGTTATAGAGGAGGAGGTGAAGTGAGAACCATACAGACAGATATTTTTCATTTACCAAACAGTGTTCAAGTTATACACCCTATTTACTGTCATGTCTTTTTTTAAGTTTCCGGTTGTGAAAAACATGTATTTGCCTCACAAAGGAGAGAAAGTGCAACTTTCAATCAAGCGTTACAACCGCTGCACACAGCAGGACACACACACCAGACTATCTCTGGTCTGTTAGAGCCATAATGAGGAAATGACATTCAGCAAAGAGCTGCATCTGTCTCCGTGGCACACGGCGTCAGGGGACTGGTGGCTCAGGCCAGATCCACTGACACTCTCCTCCTAAAGTGGATGAGAAAGAGTAATGGAGCACACTTCTTGTCTCTTCTCACTTTCCCCTCTACACATTTATGCTGACCTGTTCATATCACACACCTCACTGCTTTCACTCACTGTGTTTCACGGCTAAGTAGCGGCAGAAGGATGAGGGATGAGGTTGCGGAAGCAAGGCGTTATACATCCTAGTCTGGGGTTTGTAGTGCAAGGTACACACAGTATGGCAGACAGGGGCTGGAGGCAGCGAGCCTCCAATCAATACTCCTGAGAAAGAGCTGCTCTGCCTCTCTCCACATGAGCCGAGCCGATTGGCTTTCAGCTACAGTTTCCAGCATCGTCTCTTGCTCCGTCATACACTCTTCACTTTCACTGCATACTTTCTACTCACTTTCTACACTGTGAGTCTAATAGAGACTGTGGGATGAGAGTTGTTTGCCATGTTCTCTCACCTCGCTCCAGTCTCGCACTCGTCACGTCCCTGCCTCACTCTGTCGCTCTCCATCTGTGGCTGCCGTCTTGTATAACCCCATCATAGACCTGCAGTGCCCTTATGAAATAAAGCTGGCAACCCGGGGAGTGAGAACACCGGGGACACACTGAATAACTGAGCACTTTTCTTGGCCTCTGAGCAGAATTCCTTTCATCTCTCTCACTGGAGTCTGGCTGAAGTTTTAGAGGATTTGCAAAGGCAGAAATACTCCATGAAATGTGTGAACTGCAACAGCAAAATGCAGAATCTCACATCCTAAACATCACAACATTTACACATAGATAGTCCACACTGTATAACCATCTTGTTGAGACGTACCGGCTGTAGAGGAATTGCTATAACAACGCCTTTTAATTTTCTTTCTTAATAATTCTACCCACCATCTGCTCTGCATCACATTCTCTGTCGTCACATAACAATAAAGTTGGTCAACAGTAACCTCAGTGTATTTTGCAGATTTGTTAATCGCCTCTGCTACTGTAGCATAAGCAAATATTTTCAAGAATATTTGCATCACATCCTACTCATATGAACCCCAACATTAAACTGCTATTGCTACCAACTCCAACAAAGTGAAACCACTATGCACTCTGCCTGCTCCGAGGGCAGCCTGTGCATTTCTCCAGGAGTAATTAAATTACAGGGTTTTTAATCTCTTCTGATACACAACCACAACAGAATGTAGCTCTCCGCGTTATCTGCACGACTTACGGGTAAAATCAACTACAAGTTCACTGTAGGTCAGTGTAGTCAACTTTCATAGGGAAGCAGAGAACAACACAAGACTAGAATAGCTCTGACAAAGTTAAATCATCATGCAGCTGGAGGGCAGGTTGTGTATGTTTTGAGGAGGATGTGTGTTGCTATTGCTAAAAACAAAATCTCCAGTTTTGCTCAGTTTGGTGTATGCTCTACATTTAGGACACTCAACTTATGGTCTGCAGGCCAAATCTGGCCTGTGATAGGGTGCCAAGTCTCCTGCCAACCACTTTCTAATTTTTCATGGAAATAAATGGATTAACACTGGGAGTTTTTGTGTAATTTGAATAAAAATAAGGTGCCAAAATGAGTAAAAATCATCATAATAGAGCTTGTTTATCAAAAACAGTGCCAGCGGAGGATCCCCCGGATGCTAAGCCCTGAATGTCCTCAAATCCTAGAAACGCCCCTGCATACACCTGACCTGTGCAGCTGCTGTGACCTGATTTGCCTCTTGATGAAGATGAGTGCGGACAGCAAACGTCAAAAGGTTATCTCATATAATAATATATCATTAACGTTTATTAAATAGCTCATGGCCGCCTGTCATTTTGTAAAAGTGCTCCTGGGCAAGGTAAGTGGAGTATCCCTACAACACACTCAACACATTAAATATCTTTAAACAGTAATTTAGTTGGTTTAGAGTGGCTGTCACTTTCTATAGGTGTGTCAGTGTTGCATCTGCATGATATACTTTCATAAGGAAGCACAGAAAACAAACTGAAACAAAAAAAGACTGGAATAACCCTGACAAAGTTAAACCATTATGCATAAATTCAACTGAGTAACACACCATAAAGTCCAAATGCTTTGTCAGAAATCCATCAGAGTGAATGTAGTGATGTCTGTGGTCACCACACTCTGACAACTAACTTTCACTCTGACTTTGGGGAAATATTCTGACTAATCTCAGGCTACATGGAGCTTTAAAACCCCCTGAAACTAAGCAGTGTATCTACTGTATGAAGTGAGCAGCTTTAATGTACATCACATTGCCTGGCGCAGTAATAAGCGCTGAACTCCTCACAATGAAAACCGAGACACACATCAATATATTTGCAGCTGAGAAACTGCACAGCAAACCGGCTGCCCATACATGATGGAGGCGGCTGCAACCCACCGGCGCTACAACACTCCAGGAAACACAAACCTACCTTTTTCAAGTTGGCGTTATAAATAGGTTTCTGGTGGAGACATGCTCGTTGCTCCTCTCGCCGAGGTCATGGTGAGGTTTTCAGGCTTGAACTGGACGCTGGCCCCGTGATGAGGTATACGGTCACTGAGGTGGCAGGGGGGAAGCAGGGATGATGCGCTGGAGACACCGTGGCGAGGTGAGGGGAGGGTTTGGCTTCAGCCAGAGGAGAGGAGGGAGGAGGGAGGAGGAGGACGAGGAGGAGGAGCTGCACCTCCTTCACCTTCTCCACCTCCATCTGAACCCCCACTCAGGACCTTAAAGCACATTCACTGAGGTCATATTCTCTTTTTATATGTATTACAGGCCCACTTTTTAGAGGCAAACCCATTTTAAAAATCAGTTTTATTGTTTCTGTTGTCTACTCATAAAAATCTTTGCTGCGTAAACAATCTGAGTAAAACATTTTCTTTCACTTATCAATGGCCATGTGCGTTTCCCTCCTTTTGTGTCATAGCGCCCTCTGCTGCTCTGTCAGCATTATCTGCTCCCACATCTGTCCACTGCTCAAGGTCGCAACATCTGCATTATGTCCAGCATAATGCAAACATTAGGCTACTGCAACATCCCCACACTGCATCTGTAGATTCACCAATTAAATGTTCTTTCTATCATAATTTCATCATTTCAAAGGAAACCTGTTTTTTCATTTTACTTACATATATTTAAAAACATGTAGCTCAGAGACCCCTTGGACCCCTGTAGAAATTCAAATGACATTATTGTTTAATAATGTTGTAGCATGCAGAGATATGCTCATGCATGACTCAATCTGTTACTGTTGGAAAGAGATGACGTGGAGAGATGGCTTCACATTGTTTTCTCGTTCTCTGTTATTCTATAAAGCTGAGAATCTCTAGGTGAAAGTGCAAGATGTCACATAGAGCCTAATATTTTGAGCGGAAAAAGGCCCACCAATCACCAGCCTAGTTGTGCAGCTACCACTACAAATGAGCCAATGTACCATATAGACTGTGACACTGTCAATGACACAGGCTGCCACTTCAATACCTGACCTTTGTGACCGTCCTCAAAGGTTTAAACACACCATTGCTCTGTAATCAGCCGATTTCACAATCTTCTTTTGAGTGTTTTCCAGATGGACTCAAGAGACCGACTCAATCTAAAACACAGATGAGAGGACTCACATAATCATACTGTAGACCTCTTTCTGAAGTGGCTCCCTGAAATAGAATAGAGTAGAATATTTTTATTGTCGATGTACATGTACAATGAAATTGAATGCAACCCCACAGTGCAAATATAAGTAAAAAGAGCTTATAAAAGCAATAACAAACCTTGTTGAAAAAGCAAAACAGTTCTGAACTGAATAAAGTAAACTGTATAGCTCTTCCATGGAGGGGAGAGGACAGCCGATAATTTTCTAGGCAGTGCTGACGACCGTCTGGAGTGCTCTTCTGTGGGCTACTGTGTAGCTGGCATACCACACACATATACAGAACCTCAACACACTCTCTGTGGAGCAGTGGTAGAAGTACACAAGCAGTGTCTGTGTGAGGTGGTTCTTCCTCAGAAGTCTCAACAGGAAGAGTCTCTTAACACTGTGGTGTTGGCGCTCCAGGTCAGGTCCTCCTCAAGCTGAACACCCAGGAACTGGAAATCAGAGACCCTCTAAACACAGTCTCCGCTGTTTTATTCATCCTGTAGTCAATGATCAGCTCCATGGTCTTGGTGGTGTTAAGGACCAGGTTATTGTTCCTGCACCACCCAGGGACACCCTTCTCCTCACATACAGTACAATAAATTTCCTAACAGACGTATAACAACGAAGACTTAGTGTCAGAGTGAAGCAATTACATGTTTTCCCTCAACATTTAAGACAGTAATAGATAAAAGCTAATTCAGGCACACTTACAGATGCATATTTCTGTAAGCAGATCTTAAGAAGCATAAAGTTGAAAATCCTCTATAAGACTGGAATTTTTAGAGGTGAAATGCTGCAATGTAGGTATGTTGAAACAAATCAGCAGAAGAAGTGCATATAGTACTAGGAGTGGCAGTAGCTCAGCCTATAGGGAGGATTGCGGCTCAAGTCCTAGTACAGACCAAGTATGGAGCATGGACTCGTAGTTGAAGAGGTACCAGTTCACCTCCTGGGCACTGCCGAGGCACCCTTGAATGAGGCATTGAGCCCCCAACTACCCGGAATACACCAGAGTGAAAAAAAAAAAATTCCCCTCAGGGATTAATTAAGCACATCTTCTTCTTCTATTAACCATGATCATGATATCTGAAGAAGACTGTGTGATACTTGGAAAAGCAAGTAAGGGGACCTTGATTTTGGATTGTTACATATAAACATAATGACACTAAATCTGGACCCTGAGTTTAAAAAATAACGGTGACACTGATGTGTTTCTTTTTTCAGAGTTAAGTTTAATTGAATCAGCTTAACATATGCTCAGTATTCATTATGGCATTTCATAAAAAGTAAATACAACTCAGTAATATAATTTAAGGAAAAATCAATAGTATAAACAATATAGACATCAATGTAAACAGCATTATGACACAATCAATGTCTCCGTCAGCTGCCTCCAGCTGGGAGCCGCCTCCCAGCGACTGGCTGTGTTTGTGAAGCTCACTGCAGACCATATAAATACAATATTCCTGTTATTTCTCCAACAGAGATGTGTGTGTCCTAACAATAAGCTCAGATATGTGCCTCTGCTTTCCCAAACAACCAGATTACTTTCTTGAAGTGTGTGTAACTAACACTTAGAGCCGTGAAGCTTTTAACTCTACGTCCTTGTCCCACGTTGTGCTGGGCCGCTTGATTTTGTCACTGATGGTGGAGAGAGTGGTGAGGCTCTCAGGAGGGTCCGGGTCAGGCAGGTGCCAGTGGATGAAAATCAGATACATGAAAGAACCTATAACACCTCCGAGAAGTGGGGCCACCAGGGGCACCCAGAACCAGTAGTTGTAGCACCTGAGGAGCAGACAGAAAGGAGTTCAGATGAGAGTTTGTTTGTTTAAATCAGCATTATTCTGTACTTTTTATAATGTTACATGTGAAAGGGATTGCTCAGTGACAAACCAACAGAGAGTTTTCACCCAACTCTGCAGCTCTACAGATCTTTTTTGCCTCTTTTAAGCCCTATATTTTGGCTTATGGTCCAGTTAATGGTTCAGTGTCATCACATTATCATCACACATTATGTCAGTGCTGTACCGCCCAGCATGTTTTGGAGTTATTCTGCCCCCTAGTGGCTTTCAATCAATTAATTTAGCTTTAAACAGATTAGATCAAGCACAAATCTTTGGAGCCACAGGAAAACCAAAGGGTAATAAAATCATAGAGCATCAGGTTACATGGTGGAAAAAAACACCAGGTCATAATCAGATGTTCTGCAACAAGCTGACACTTCATGTTCCTTTGATCCCGCAGAAAGCAGCTGATAACCTCTAACATACGTGGTTTTCTGGGAAACACAAGGTCAAAGACCTGTAAGACCTGTAAGTCCCTCTTTAAATGCCATTATTACAGAATGAAATAACTGGTAGATTCATCAGTAAGATGTTTGATTAGTAACATGCATTTTGAAGTTGCCAGCTTGGAAAGTTGTGTGTGTTTAGTGCCGTGCATGTGCGCTGTATATGTAAGATAAGATACTCACGTGAACACCTCAGTGCCCCAGCCTGCAGTCAGTGTGAGGAGGCGTGGCCCCAGGTCCCGAGCAGGATTTATTGCTGCACCACAGTTAGCTGACATTGACATGGAGATCCCCAGGACGATCACTGCCACTATGGGAGGAATCAGCTCTGAGGGGGCTGGAGTATTCCTCTTTTCATCCAAACATAGGATGCACAACATCAGCATGCCAGTGCCCACTACCTGATGACACATGTAAATAAATATAGAGTTAAATAAAGGAGGAACTGTCAATGCACTGAAGGTCACAAGTATCCTCCCACTGACCTGGTCAAGGAAACTTCTGCCCAAAGTCAAGTACTCTGAGGGGTATGTGGCAAATATAGACGCCGTCTCATTTGGGCCATATACAGTCAGCACTCCGCCACTGAACTCCATTATAGCATCTGAGACAGAACAGAGGGAACGTAGCAAACAAGAGAACAGACAGATTGAAACTTCTGCATTTGTTCAATCTTTATTACGGAGCCCCTAAAGTCCGGAAAGGTCACATCTTTTTTATCACATGCGCACAAGTTATTATCTTTTGGGAACAAGTTAATTAATCATCAAGTTAGTTAATTAGGTGGCATGTGAGCGTGAATGGTCGTCTGTCTCTATGTATCAGCCCTGCGATAGTCTGGCAACCTGTCCAGGGTGTACCCCGTCTCTTAAGTTATTTCCTGTGTTAACTTGTTCCTTTTGTATAATAACTTGTGCACACAAGAAAGTAACTTGAGCACAGGCCCAGGGGTCCAAAGTGTCAGGGCCTTGACTGGCAAAATATCACTCAAATTAAGACATGCCAACCAGGAAGAGACTCGAAATGACCACAAATAAACATATAACAACTACAAAGAGATGCAATACAGCTGCAAAGAGACTCAAAGAGGCTCATGACCTCAAAGAGACATGAAATGACTACACCAAGATTAAAAAAAATTACCACAAAAAGATGCAAAGCAACTACAAAGAGGCTCAAAATGACCACAGAGAGACACTTAACAAATACAAAGACCCATAACATGACTACAAAAAGGGTCAAACCAACCAGACACAAAAAACTACAAAGAGATACAAAACAACAGAGAGATGTATAATGACTACATACCCTTTTTCCTCTTTATTCATTTATTTATTTATGTTATGTGTTATTTCATCTTGTCTTGCTGAGCACTTTGGGATTAAAATGTGGTAAATAAGTTATTGTGTCATTTATAAATGGGTGAATTATTTATATTTAAGTAGTAAAAGATTCAACATTATCGAGTTACTGGTAAATTTTTATTGTTTAATTTGTATTTTTATGTGCGGTGTTTAAGTGGTGTCATTGCATTCACTTGGTTACGAGCTAATTGGTTCCTACCTGCCCTGGTTTTGTGGGGATAGGCATGAGTGATACCCAAGAGAGAGTGAGTGCCTTGCTTAACAGGGAAGAGAAGTTGCTGTATCTCTAAGTTGGGATGTGTTTGTCCTGTCTTATCGTGTTGGTGAAAATTAAATGAAGAGGAAGAAACAAATGTAGCCCGCCTATTACTCATATGTAGTAGAGGTGGTGGGGCCTTGTGCATGTCTGTGCCCAGGAGCCCATTACCTCATACTCTGTTGATGCCTTTCAGGACTTTAGGGGCTCCGTACGACTTTAATTTATCACCTTGTCTGTATTTGAATGATAAAGTGTTCGAGGTGCCAGAAAGACAAACCGTAGTAGACCAGGTAGACGAGCCCTGACGCCATATAAGCCCCCAGCAGCTGGGAGAGGGAGTAGGGCACCAGCCTTCTCCACGGCACCTGGCCCAACACACAGAAGCTCAGAGTGACCGCCGGATTCAGATGGGCACCTACAGAGACAAACAGGAGATGGCGGCAGCAGAAGACAGGAAGGAGGAAGACAAAAGTGAATTAGAGTGTGAGACATTGGACGGTAATGAAATCTCAGATTATTTGTAGCCATATGCTGTGTCAACCGGTGGATATCCATCAGAGCGAAGACCTTGAAAAGCTGGACGAGGCCTCAGCGCAGAGAGCGCCAGACATTAGTGTGATAAATCTAGAGCGTGAGGCAGAAGCTGAGCACTGTTGTATTTTATTTTATGTTCATCTTGCAGGGATGTCAGCGTGTGAGAGTGTCATATTTTACTGAGTTAAAAGATCACATAATGGGAAAATTTAGTGTGCATTTTATTTACCTGTGATGCCCTTGGTGAGGTACATTGCTGACATCACGCCCACAGAGAAGGCCATGTTGACTGAGAGGAACTGGCCTTTAGTGTCTCTGCTCGTCTTTACCTGCGCTGCAGCCGAGCAGCCAAAGAGCTTCACAGCAGATAAAAGAGGAACAGAATTAGTGAGAGGAAAATCAGGAGAAATATTTTACACTTATAGGGAACAAAATAAGACAACTTTATCGCTCTACTGGTGACTGATTAATTATTTATAGGTCAAACGAACTTATCAGTCATCACAGAAACATCCGATGACATTAAAAGGTGATTAATATCCTCTCGTGAACTTTGTGATGAAACTGCCCACTTCTTATCTGAATGACCATGTATAAATAACAGTGTGACTCTGAGTCCCAAAGATGAAAGGAAGTAAACACACATAAAGTATTTCATGTATTATCTTATAAAAGCCACACCTGCAGTCAGGCTTTTTCTGATGAAACTTCTGATGAAATTGTTTTATTTATTACAGGCCAAGGTCACATTAAAAAAGTTATGGCATCGTAACAATGAAGTACCAGGGCGATTAAAGTTTCTGGCAACAGTAGCTGGCTGAAAAACGGCAGTGATGACATATAAAAGGCCTGTATGGATAATCATGTGGATTCAACATGCGTCATAATGATTACCAGCAATTCAGTGTATGGATTATATTGGCATATACATCATTTTACATTTGCTTATTAGTTCATTTAAGTTTTGCACATCCGACTTTTTCATTCATAGGAAAGGAAATACTGCCATAAAAAAATATCCTCACCACTCTAATTATAATCCTGGTTACATTGCGTAAATCCCAGTACCACCTTGATTCCAGGAAGCAGATTAATAATTTATGTTTGCTTTTTCAAAAGCTGCCAGAGCACAACTTCAGTCTAAAGCTTCACTACTGGTTCCACTTTCATCAAAATAAACATTTAAATAAATCAAAAAAGAGCCTAAACATCTGTAAAATCTTTGCACATGAGTTTTCATATTTCAAACTTTGGCTATTATTCCTCTTACATGTAATGCTATTTATCAATCGAGATTGTTTTAGTGCGAGTTAAGTGTTGGAGATATCAGCCAGAGATGTCTGCCTTCTCTCAAATGTAATGGAACTCAACAGCCATGTCTCTTTTCAGTTATCATGATCTGGTTCCTCAAGATAGTCCACAGTCATTGTTGTGAGCAGTTTCGTGTACGAACTATTTTCTTTCTACGGAACTGCACCCACCCACCAAGAGGGAAGCGTGCATCCACTGAGCTAACTTATGTCACAGCTCAGCTGAGGAGGACACCATTAATGTTTACATCTTGTGCTGTCACGAGCACGAGCCTCTCGTCCATGAGTAGATGCACACTTCTTTCTGTGCAGTGATACGGTTGGCGGGTGTAGTTTCGTAGGAAGAAAATAGTTTTTGCTTGAAGCTGCTCACAACAAGGTCTGTGGATTATCTTGAGTAACCGGGTCATGATTCCTGGAAAGAGACATTGTTGTTGAGTTTTTCAAATTCAATTTTTGGACACTGTGAGCACCACAAGCGAAGTACCATGTAGTTCCATTATATTGGCGAGAAGGTAGACGTCTATAACCGATACCTCCAACACTCTGCAACTCACACCAAAACAATCTAGACTGATAAATAGCACTACAGGTAAGAGGAAAAATATGTATTTTTGAATTTGGGCTGAACTATCCCTTTAAATCTAAGCCATATGCCTATACAACCTGCATACTCATTACTCACATGTCCAATATACTAAATACAAAATAACTAAGAAATAAATTAAGATACACCTCTCTGTATCTCTTTTTGTGTTTCATATGTTTTTATTTTCTTACATTTTAGGGGATTTAAATCTGTTCTGAAACAGTGTAGACCTTGTTAGTCAATAAAAATGGACAATTAGTAAAAAAATTAAAAAAATAAATAAATAAAAAGCAAATTCAAAAACCTGTGTGTCACTTACCAGCAAGACAAAAGTTCCCAAGAACTCAGCCATGCACTCTCGCACCAGAGCATTCCTCACCCTCACAAGCCGTCGGTTCAACATCGCTGGAGTTAAATCCCTCTTCTCATCTCACACTGAACTTGTTCTTTGCTCTCAGACAGACCAGCTGTCGGTCTGTCCGTCTCCCTGTCTGTCAAGGAGCTGATATAGTGCTGTAAGTGGAGGAGGTGTCAGTGCTGATGCTATTAAAAAAAAAAAAAAAAGTTTCCTGACACAACTTCCACCTGAGCATCTGAAGACCTGCGCTCTGTATCCTGACTCTTCCGCTTCTCTGCCTTCTTTTTCTCCACAGCTGGTCAAACACTGATGTTCATTTATTGTGTGGTCACACTTCAGGATTGGCTGGTGCAGAGAGCGTAATGTGCCTCAGCTGTTGCATATACTGAACAAGGCCATAAACAGTCAGATTATGTATTGATGGCACTGATAGGGGGCAATAAACCACATCATATGTATACAGCGGAAACCTGCCTACTCCTTTGAAGACCCCAGGTACAGATGTTCATTCATCCCGAGGTTTCAATAATCTGAGTTAAATCCATGTGCGAGACACCACAGGTAACAATTACCACCTTGCATGCATACCAGTGTTTTATATACTCTTATTTCTCTATTAAAGAACCAGTATGCCTCAATAAATTAAAAAATGTTTTATGTTTAAACCATAAAATGGCAAAAAGAAACCCTGATGCAGCCTGCCTTTGACCTGTAGGTTCATCTGAATGTGTTTCTACATGGAATTAAAGTCCAAAAATATCCATTTATGAATGTAGAAATTATATTTTTACTTGTGTGGTGAAACCGTCCTTGGTGAGTGTTAGGTAAGATGGTTGATAGGGAAGCCCCTCTCATCATCAGAGAGCAAGATGTCACCATAACCCCTCTTCACTGAACTTTGGACTCCTAATGGATTATGTAACCAAAATAATTGCTGTGCAGCAGTTATCAGTCGTATTATTGCTGATAATTTCCAGAGAGGCACATGACTGTGGCAGGAAAGAGTCTGTTGAGATCAGATAAGATAAAAGAGCCACTGATGAAACTGCTTTGATATCTGTCATTTTACTGCTATTTTATCTGTAAAAAACTGCCAGGTTATACTTTGAGTTTGGGGATTTGAGTAAAGGTAAAGTGATGAAAAAACTCCAAACAGCTTGTGACATCTTATCTTATCGCATCTACGCTCGAGGAATATCGCTGTTTGGTAATGTGTAAAAGGACAGATACCTTTACCCTGCTTCTGAGTTTTGTCCCAGGGCTTTTTCTGTGAGCTGATAGCAAGATGATAACATTATATCTCCCTCTGCAGGATATAAGAATAAAAAGCATCACATTTAGTTAGGATTTATTAAAAAGCAATATAAACTCTAAATGCTGTAGTTAGCTTCTGTTCACAATATATTACAACATATATTTTCATTTACTTTACAGGTGCCACATTAATAGCTGAACAAAGTATCTGTTACAAAGTTTGGTTGACTTAACAAATGCATGAGCCGTCAGTGCACTTAAATTCTGGCTGATACAGAATTATATCCCAGGCCTTGAGGTAGATGTAATCCTGTAGATAAAGTAAAAAGTATACACTTTTGACCTGGTCTCCAAGATTATATTTCCTGTAGGGATTTCTCATAATGACTTGTTTTAATGGCATAGGCCCCAGATGGCTCGCTTAATCCATGTCAAGTTCTCAGTCACTAAGGGATGGCTTTTAGCTTCTTGTCCGTCATCAGTCACTGAGCATTGCTGTGCCCAAGGCAGCTAAACAATCCTCATGTTTCCAGATGTTTAAGAGGGCGGCGAAGCACCACGTCCACAGGCCCGGGGGGAAGACTTCGGATCAGAGTCCAGGCCTCCAGGCGTCTCATCCCCACCACGCTAACACCGCCAATCTCTTCAACCTCATCACCAGGACACACCTTGTCAACAGGGCCTCCTGAAGGGGAAAGAGTGGGTTTAATGAACATGTATGTATACAAAAAGGGGCCAAACTGAAGCAGCCAAAATGAAAAGGTAATGTAGCATGTGTATGGTTTATAAATTCCCCGAATAGGCACGTTTTAAGGTATGTAAAAATACTCTGCTACGATTGATAATTTGTTTATCACAGTTTTCCTACATTAAAAAAAAACTCAGAAAAGGGCCCCTGCTTTCCCAGCAACTTTTGTGCCACCAAATGTGAGTGTTTTAAGCCAAAACATGATCCTTTTTCAACTGTAACCAAGAGGTTTTTGTACCTAAACCTAACCACACATTCACCACAGCATTGTTGACAAATGTAAAGTATCTGTGGTTTACAGAAATGTACAGTGCAAACATTTTTTCTGGTGATTGGGTTGTCTAACTCCGAAGAGTGTATATTTTCAAGGAAATAGGACTTCAAAGCTATGGGCATCTGTTTTTGGGATAATGGGCTGTCAGAGAAAAGGGCTTACAGTGTGAAGAGACATTTTTTGGACTAATGGGGCTTTGGAATTTCGTGCCTCAGGAGAATGGCCGATCTCTCTGTACTGACAACTACGCTCTGCCTTGGAGGCTTTAAGGTCTCTTTGCCGATGTTATGTCAAAGTCTCTTCCCCTGTCAATATGTGTCTTCCATGTTAGACAGCAATTGATTTTTGTAAAGGTGATGTACCTAATCTAGGTTGCCTGGGGTATATTTGAATCTCAGATTTTAGGGATGTGCACAGACATCTCCCGTTTTAGTAAAGGAATTTGATAAGACCTCTCTGGTGACAGACTTTGCAGAGATACAAGTTGTTTATAGTCAAGGTCAGATATTTTAGGGGTCATAAATATAAGAAAAACATATTTTTTAGTAAAGGGTATATTTGAATTTTAAATCTTAATTCTGACAGGGTTGCTTAACGTATAACCGCTTTGGGGAATGTAAAAGATATGGTGTTCAAATGAAGTTCAAGTCTCTGAGCTTCAATTCTCACCCTGGAAGATCTTCTGTACAGTGAGTGGTCTGTTCCCCAGAGTGGAGTCCACACCTCCCTCCAGACTGAAGCCCAGATCCCTGCTGTTCTTCTCCAGACGCACACACACACGCTGACCTGAGAGAGCACATAAGCAGAAAAAACGAGATCAGTATCTGACTTTAAACTGATTCAAGACTAATATCTTTTCAGAACTCAGGTAAAGCACGACCTCTCACCTGCCTGTGTTGGCTCCTGATTATTTGTCTGTGCTCCCCCCTTACAAACACCGCTACTCTCTTCCCTCCTCAGGACAACCACCCCCATCTCCCGAGTCTTTGCTCTCCTCAGGATCCTCAGGGCCTCCCAGTGGGCAAAGCCGCACAGTGCCGTGCCGTTGATCGACAGGACCTGGTCGCCTTCCCTAATGGAGCCTTCCTGGGCTGCAACACCTGAGTGAAACACCCTGTGAACCTGTAAAGAAGACACAAAGGGACAAATGAGGAGACTGAGAACAATCTATTTGAAGATTTTTTTCAGGAGAATGCAGGAAGGAGTGTTTTCTTACAGTGATAGGCTTGTTCTGATCTTTGCCTCCCGCCAAACTGAAGCCCAGTCCCACTCCCATGTCCTTATGGAGAACCACCACCTGCACATCGTTGTAGTCCTGCAAAAAGGGAAGGCGGAGAGAATGAGAAAGAAGTCATAGTTACACTCTTCTTGTGTTTTCCTGATTTTGTAGTTTGAATTTTGCATGGGAAAAGTGACATAATTCATGCCACAGAAGCCGCAAAATTACTGATGCTGTTGTTTGTACCTGTAGGTTGTTGTCCCCCACGCTCCTGACATCCTCCAGGAGCCTGTCAAGCTCCTCACTGGGCATCACGGACACACAAGACAAGGCCGACATGTCTGAGCTCAGCGAGGCAGTCCGATGTTTAGTAGATTGCCACTCATCGCTGTCAGTCTCTGACTCATAGTCAACTCCAGCAAAGTTACAAAGTTCTGAAAGACTACAGGGAGGAAAGAAAAAAGTTCTGGGGTTAAAAAACTGACGTATTGTTGGAGGGAATACTTCCAGCTAATCAAAAATGTGGTACTATAAACAGTACACACCTGACACAGAAGTTCCTGTGATCTGACTGGCTCATGTTACTAGTGATGGTCACCGAGGACTCTCCAGAATCTGAGTCATAGTTTGAATTCTCATCCCTCTGCGTACTCTCATCATCGTCCTCATAATCATCTTCGTCGTCATTCCAGACCTTTATCTCTGGGGTCAAACCAGCTACCCAAGCATTCAAGTCCAACACCTGCTTCTTCGCCTTTGGACTGGATGTGCTGACATCTGAAGAGATGAGATCAGGGAGGTTGCTGTAGGAGGAAGTGGCGAGGGGCTGAGGGAGAGGTGGCAGATCTGGTTCAGGAGTTTTGGCTGCTTGTGTGGTAACAGAAGTACTTTTATTTTCACTGTCTGCAATGGGAATGATGTTTTGCGGTTGCGTGGTAGGTGAAAGAGTAGGTGAGTTGTTTGGAGAGTTTGTTGGAGTCTTGTCTTCGTCACTAACAGGAGAAGTGACATCAGGCAGTGTTGTTTTCTGTACGTAAGTGTAAGTGTCACTAGAGTCGGACAGTAACAAGGACGGTAGTTTCTCGCTTGGTGTCTCAGGGCTTGAGATTTTGTGGAAATCTGTTTCATCGATGTAAAAGTTTCTCCGTTTTTCTTGAGCTCCTTCATCTAGAGGGATTTCTAATGTGCTCTTGAGTCTGGAATATTTACCAAAATCTTCGGCATAACTACCACCACTTTCTTTTCCCTCATTCTCAACCAAATCACTCCCTCCTCTTTCTTCCCTCAACAATCTCAGTCCAACCTCGTCCACTGATAAAGACCTGTTTGACCCAAGTTTCTGTCCTGCTCCTGACGCCTTCTCCTCAGTGTTATCATCGCCCTCCCCTCCCTCTTTCAACCCCTCCCACTTGTATCTCAGTCCACCTACTGCTCTTGCTGATCCGCTCTTTTTCACTCCATCATGAGCCCTGCTGAGTTGTGTTGGCACAGAGAAGGCCCGTCTGGGCAGCAGGACCTGTCCTGTAGCCAAACCCTGAGCTCTCTGTGAGAGAGCCTCAAACTGATTTATCTTATTTCTCACACTGGCTGCAGAGGCGGATGACAACCTCTCTGGGAATCGCTTCCTCTCTATTGTTTTCACTGCAAAGTCCACTGGGTTTGACTCAAACACGTCTTCATCAGTGCTGCTACTCTTTGATTCATTTTTTTCTTTTGCTCCATCATTTGTCTCTTTTTCCGTCTCTTCATGCAACCCAGTGTTTTCCCTCAATGGCTCATTTATTCTATTAGTCTCGCTCTTCATCCCGCTCCAATCCCAACTCCCACTTGCTCTTCTCTCCCTACAACCAGACGAATCTCTCAAAGACACTAATCTCCCTTCTTCTAAGAAACTGTTGGACTGCAAAGATGGAGTAATTCCTGCTGCAGCCCTTGCAGATCTTATCTGAGCTGCTACACAGTACCTGCTCCTCGCTCTGTCTAGAGACCTTGTGCCCATTTCCTCTAATCCTCTATGCCAGTTAACTCCCCCTTCCTCTGAATACTTACCCTGGACCTGTCCTTGCCATTGTATCCCTGACAATCTCTCCCTGGTCCTGCTCGTCCTCGGAGAAAGTGAAGTCTCAGAACCTGAAGTGTCTTTTTGTGTCCAGGTGAATGAGTTCCTGCTTTGCAGTGGACTTAAGCTGCTTT
The DNA here is from genome assembly GCF_006386435.1 of Epinephelus moara. NCBI lineage: Eukaryota > Metazoa > Chordata > Actinopteri > Perciformes > Serranidae > Epinephelus > Epinephelus moara. The sequence goes on along the minus strand of NC_065511.1, from coordinate 33,081,569 downwards.
TGTCTTCAGAAGAGAAACGCCTGGGGAAGGTTCCCCCTGATGCCCTCTCATATTTAGAGGTAGAGGAGTCCCTAGTTTTGCTGGAATCCTCCGTTTTTGCAAAACCAGCTGAGCCGTAGAGTTTCTCTATCCGCTCCATTATACTCTGACCTCCTTGAGGCCCACTCAAAGATGTCCCTCTGACACCAGAGCCAGGTCCAGACAGGGACCTCAGCCTAGTGGGGAGAGAACTACCCCAACTGGTCCTGTCCAAAGTCTGACTCACGTGACTCACTGGGCTCCTCTCTTGAACATTACTTGTAGCTGCAGAGTTATAGGCCTGTATTGAAGACATCACCCTGCCCCTCAAGCCTTCAATTCCAGTCCTTCTTTCATCCAAGCCACTTTTGGTTGAAAATGCATAGTCAGCCCTTTTGCCATGATCGGGACTTGATGCCCCCGATCTCCAATCTAAACTCTTACTTCTGCTCGGCAGGTTGTATCTCCTCCAGTCTGTCCTGCCCCGGCTTTCAGATGCCGGGTTAAAGTTTCCACTTCTGTCAGTGCCAAACTCTGTGATAGTTTTGTCTGCTGCGCCATTCTGGTTCAGCTTGGTAAACGTTTTATGGCTTGAAATTTCCTCCTCCCCACACTGACCTGTGACACTGCTGCGACTCCCAGTCCTGGCTTGATAACCAGTGACTGTGGGATCCTCCTCCTTGTTTGTGCCATTTGTGCCAGTGTGCGTCTCGCATCTCTCTCTCTTGCTGGCTTCCTCAGCACTTTCCTTCTCCTCTAAAAAACCTCTGGGTTTCCTAACACCTGGCCTGCGAGTGAGACTGTAAGAGGGAGAATTAGCTGAGCGGACAGTGAAGCGTGCTTCTGTCCTCTGCCCGCTGTACTCACTCACTCGAGTAGGGAGCATGGACAAGTCCATTGTCTGAGAGTAAACAAAGTTAATGACCTGCTGTCAAGTGCCAAATCCCAAAAAGAGAGCGGGAGAGTGAACTTGATATTTAAGCGATTCCAAGCAACTGTCTTTTGGGCTGCAATCTGGAAGCAGTTTGTCTGAATGCTGCAGCTGTGAGTGTGTAAAAAAGCAGTGAAATGGCAGCACAATTACAGCCCTCACATTAGTTTCTTGCACAGCAACAAATCGTGCATTAAAAAGCTTGATATTTCAGCAGTACTCCGTGATGATTCTCTGATTTGCAGCCTAGAAGAGATGACTCCTCTGGGCTCGTCTCCTTGATCTCTTGCCGTTCTGCCCCTCTGAGTCTTCAGTTCCCCAGCACGACTTCAGCGAACAGCTCCCATCGCCTGCCAAGCATAAAAATGTACAAATTTCCATCCTGAGAACGGATTGGGCTGGAATGTTGTGATATGTGGATTGTGGTCACTCTGGCTCTTCAAAATGGTCAAACAGAATCACAGAGTAGTTGAGGACAGTGAACTCAACATGTTATAGAGACACATGAAGTGGACAGTGAATGGAAACGATAAGAAGAAAAAATAAAAGATAGAGGGCCAGAGGAACAAGTTAGTTGTGTCAGTTATGTCATTTTGCAATATGTCCCTACTCTCCTGACATTCCCTTCATACTGACTCAATAAGCCCATTCACAGGACAGTGGGACTCAGATAATGCACACACACACATCATAACGGCTGTTTACACAGGCAACATACTCATGACTACCTGTCAGCGTCAGCTAAACCTGAACCAAAAACTGGAAAAACTCACCTAACTGCAATCCACCCAGTAAAAACAATGCATTAAAGTGCCACATTAGTCTCTGTGCAGTGCGTATCGGTCTCACAGAGCCACAACTGAAACCTTGTAACAGTGGAAATGATCAGATAAGGTGGACAAAGATGGGAACAAAGTCACTTTGATTTACATACAGAGTTAGATAGCGTTACTGATGGACAATGGCTCATGAGGGATATCCGAGGTCACAGCTGTACAAGACAGACACTGTCAGTAAGCCAGTGGAAACACCTTTGATTTTTAATCAGGTCAGAATTAGTATCTAATCATCTCTATTGACATCAAACACAAATAGGCTGTTGATTCACTGTACAAATCCAACAGGGCAACAGCATTTGATAAGCACTGCCTGCATGATTACATGAAGCTGTTTAGGTTCAGCATGTAACTTTGAGCAACAGCCTCTGAGGTGCTTTCCGTTGCAGGTGAGTCTGAGTGTCGGTTTACAGAAACACCTGTTCTCCTAGGTCACAAAGCCTCCCATCTGGGTAACCTGGGCAACACTGCATGGTTTAATTTAAACGCCAACTGAACAGCAAGAAAGACACAAATGCACCCAGGCAACAGGCACAGAAATACACACGCTTACTTCCTCACATAATCAATAATTAACTTATTAATAACACACTCACACACATGTGCCTTACCTTCTCCAGGAGTGACCTCTTTGCTTGTCCTAATCCACTGTGTTGTCATGTGTTCATAATGAAGGCAGCGCTCTGTAATGACATCAGCTCCTAACTCCTCTCTCCCTCTCTCTCCCTCCCTCTCTCCCTCTCTCTCTCTGTGTCTTGTCTTTCCATCAGCTTTGCATGATGGAGTGTGTACAGTGACGCAAACCTGCCACACTGGTTTATCCTCTCGTCCTCTCTCTGTCTCTCTTCCTCTCTGTCTTTCTCTCTCTGTCTCTCTCTCTCTCTCTGTCTCTCTTTCTCTCTCCTCCCCCTCCTATTGTTGTTTTCTCCCTCTTTTCCTCTTCTCACAGGGTAGCATTCCTGACTGCAGTTCAATGTGTCACCCACTAAACGGCTCAACAGGGAGTGCACATACACACATGCACACACACACACACACACATACGCTTACGTACACGCCCTGCTGATGCTTAAAACTTCAAAACTTCAAACTCCCTCTCACAACAGCATTTCATAGCTCAAGGGAGAGGAGATACAGTTTGGATAATTGTGTGAAATGCAACAAGAATGACATTTCCCAACACAGGCTTATAATATCACCCCACCTCAAGGCATCATCTGGGCTGAGCAGGTATCAAAATACATAATAACAGAGCACCTTTAATTAGGACCAGAGACCATAAAGCGCTCATGTGGACCCAGAAATACCAGCAGGGATTAATATTGTTAAAAGTGCACTTCTCATATGACATATGTTCAGCAAAACAAAACTACACTACAGATCAGGACTGTAATGTTAACTGAAGGACAAAAAAATCAGAGAAGAGGAAGTAGAAGAAGATGATGAAGAAGAAAGTATTGCTTGTGCTAAAATAGGATTCTGTAGAGTGGGAATATGAACAAACAGCCTTTGAATCGCAGATGTGCAAACAGCAAACAGACATAGATATATAAAGTCAAATACACACCAGTACTTACAGTCTGGGTTGTTATGTCGAGGCTCATGTTCTTACAGCTGCTCTTTTACATGCACCTGCTACCGTCTTCCGTTGAGACAGAGGAAACTGTGGTTACTTCAGCATGCTACTGCGCCAAAAAGGGATGTCTTAATGTCTCTCTGTGCCTGTCAAAAGTCAGACTGAGTCAAAGGCATTGATTCTAACCCTAAGTCTTAGGAACCCAGTGATCCAATCAGTGATTAGCCATACAGACAAGAGGGGTGGTAGGTCGCATGGTATGCTCAGGACAGAGATAAGTCTGTGAGTAGGGGTAAATAGCTCCAGCACGACTCCACAGACACCCACCCTTGTTCCTGACAGAAGAATGGCGCTCAGTGTCTCTGCAGGATGGATGCAAATCACTGTGCTGCTCACAAAGACACACTGGTTCTGCATATTTCATCCCTGGGGTGTAGGACTCAATGGACCATGTGAGAGAGGGCAGTTTATGGTATTTAATCAGTAGATCGTGGGGTATAAATAGTCTATAATTCAGTTTCAAGTGACACAAAAAGAAACTGAGCAATTTAATGGTCTGCAGCTAATGGAAGGATTACTGAATGGGCCTACCGAGCCCAAAGTGTGAGGTGGGCCCCCTGGTTCCTCATGTGCAAAATGACACTCAAATCAACCTGTACTGACCAGGAAGAAATTAAAAATGACCACAAAGAGATGTAAAGGAGCTGCAAAACCATGTACAAACACATACTCAAAGAAACGGGACCACAAAGAGACACAAAACAACCAGAAAAAGACACTAAATTACCTCAAAGAGACACAAATTGACAGCAAAGAGACACAAAACCACACAAAGGCACATTAAGATTACAAAAAACGCAAAACAGTGACACAAAAGAGGCTGAACTATGAAGACTGTCTGGTTTGCCCCTGTGTAGGAGCGATAATAATAATAACAACAATAACTTTATTTATATAGCACAGTTAATGCATAAAAAGCAACACAAAATGCTGAACATAAGACAACTGAAGCATTAGTGGTAAAAAAGAGGGGGTAAGATGATAAAAATGGATATAAACAAAATAAACAGACTAATAAACAATAAAAATGAAATAAAATCAATAGTACAATTGTCTGAAAACAGCCCCTGCTGCTGCTGTCTAAATGACTGGCCATTATTTTCTGTTTGTTGATTTGTTTGTTTGTTTGTTTTGTTGGTGCGTCGTTGTGAAGTCTCTTAACAGCAGCAGGTGGCAGAAGAGGCCAGAGAGACGTCACAACCTGACGTCACGCCTGCCTCTATCCCTCTATCGGTCACGTGACGATCGCGGAAGTCAACAAACCGGCCAGCGAGAGAGATGTTACAGCATAAAGCACTTTACTTTTTGTACTTCCCTGTTTTCCGTCTTACGTTTTAACTTCATGCGTTTTAAAACCGAGCACTTAAATGAAACCGTTCGCCTCTCAGAGGTCACGTGTCGGACGTACTTTAGGTCTTTTTAGCTAACGTTAACATTAGTTAGTTTAGTGAAAACGCACCGTTTGAAAATGCGGAATGATTCTCTCCTGTCGAGCATTAACGTGGTGCTCGTTATGGCCTACGGGAGCCTGGTGAGTCTCTCACTTTGTACCTGTGTTATATCCAGTTTAAGATGCAGTGGTGGTATTTTATAACTGCTTTAGCGTAATTTTCACACTGTATGCAAAGTTATTGTCTCAAATAGTCAGACTGACTGGCTAAATTCTTAATATTTAAATGTTGTCTTACATACAAGGTGCCAAATACCAAATCCTGTGCTCAATTGTTAAAATACACGCACAAGCATATACGAGATCATCACATTAGTGCAACATGGGTTTGCAAACATTTCTAAATCCAGGTGAGCATCACTATAATAAAGCTGCTGATCACCTGGAGTTAATACTGTTAACTAACAGGTTATTAAAATGTATTGTTCATGATGTCTTGAATAAAAGCTCAGTTCAGTACAGGAATAGTAAATGGATGAGATGAAGCAGTCACACATCATTTTGCCTTGTTTAAATGTAAGTTTTACTGTTGATTAAGTCAGACTTCACACCACATTATCTGTGTTTTATAGAAAGACATTGTGTTAATTTTATTACTTTTTTAAGTACAGTAAACAGGATGTCAGTGGATGATAAACAGAAGCAAAAAATAACACAAAATAAACAATAAATTAGTAAATATCTAAGTAACTAAATGAATAAATTAAAAATAGAGAAAATATTATATTGAAATTGCATACAATTTCACGTAAATTATGTTTTTGGGGATTTATCTATTTTTATTTCCATCCATCCATTTTCCTAACCACTTATCCTCTTGAGGGTCGCAGGGGGGCTGGAGCCTATCCCAGCTGCCACTGGGCGAGAGGCAGGGTACACCCTGGACAGGTCGCCAGACTGTCACAGGGCTGACACATGCCACCATTCACACTCACATTCACACCTAAAAGTTTGGCACCTTTGCTTCAAAAAAATTATGATAATAGTTATTAGTATACTCATTTATGCATTCATTTTCCATAACCACTTATCCTGTTGGGGATCACGAGGGGGGCTGGAGCCTATCCCAGCTGACATTGGGCGAGAGGGCTGACACATAGAGGGCTGACAACCATTCACACTCACACACACACACACACACACACCTACAGACAATTTAGAGTCACCAATTAACTTGCATGTCTTTGGACTGTGGGAGGAAGCTGGAGTACCTGGAGAAAACCCACGCTGAGACGGGGAGAACATGCAAACTCCGCACAGAAGGGCTCCAGGAACCAGGAACCCTCTTGCTGTTAGGCGACAGTGCTAACTCTATTTTTATTTGTTTATCTTATTTATCGAACAGGGACAGTGCACATCTACTTAGCTGCACCAGAGTTAGCTATAAGCTCATTTTCATCTGTAGTCCCTGGGCAGGAAACAAAGAAGAATTTTCCTGCTAAATGACACTATTTTATAAAAAACACAACAACACAACATCAAGTAATGGCAACAATAACAACAACAACAGCAATACAACTACAACACTAAGACACTACAACAATAATAAAATTACAACATTGAGATATAACAAGATTTCATAATGTTAGATCAAGTGTTTGAGTTCATGTGTGATGGGGACATGATTGGGTTGATTTTAGCCATGATTTCATCTTAAATTTTAAACCAACAAAGCTTTTGCACTGTCTTATCTGGGTGTCAATAGTTTGTAGCTCTAACAGAGAAGACTGATCTATCAAACTCAGTAGATCTGTGCTGCACTGCACAGTTGCCTCTGTCTGTAATCTAGTTGTCCTCCCATTGTCTGAGCGCAGTTGTATGAACTTAAAGTTAACCACTGAAAATGTCAAAATCACTTGTTTTAGAGTTGCTCTCATGACCTTTTAGCTTCCCAAGACAGGGAAAGGTAAAACGAAAAATAAATATATTGCTCTATGGATTTCATATCTACACAAACAAATCTAAGATCTACTAGGTTAGTAACCTGATAATTATCTTTGCATACTTACTCATTTACTGTGTGTTTTGTTTTATCTATTTGTTCTGCTTGTCAATTACTGGCATTTTGTCTACTACTCTTAAAATAGTAAAACAAACAAGCAAAAAAATTGAACCCTTAAACTGAAATCTAGACTTTTTCTAGGTCTTTGTTTTGCTGTTCATCTTTGTCAAAAGACAAATTATGCGGTTTGCCATGAAGTCTCGAAGAGGACCACATGTTCCTCTCGGCCACAATGCTCCCAAGGTAACACACACAAACCATAATAACCAGAAGTGTGATGCTGTGTGGTGTTCTGCAGATTAACTATAGCTGGGTGTCTCTTGTGTGTGTCCTGTAGGAGCTGAGACAAGAAATTGAAGCCAAACTGAGCCAGGTTCAGAAAATCCACTTTGAGCCTCGTCTGCTGTCCCCAGACGATGACCGACTAAAGCACAGAGAACAGTCTGGTTAGAGAGACACAAAAAACAAATGTGTACACACATACAGTGCTGAAACAATCTACATGAGTACGTCTTATACAAGTGTACAGAAGATTCTGTGTGTGTTGCAGGTTCCAGTGACTACCTGTACAGGATGAGAGCACTGGATGCCATCAGAGACACAGGTTAGCTTTGCTGTCACTCATTTTAGTTACAGTTTAGTTTTGCTGCACTCACAGACTGTTACAATACCACCTGTACGTTCTGTCAACAGATCTGCCTTTCCGTGAACTGGGTGGCTCGTCCACTGCTGTGACGGGTAAAAGACTTCGGACGTGGCTTCTGCGGCTTCGAAACTCTGAGTGCATGTTCCGAGATGGCCTGAGCTCGCTCATCGACACAGTGCTGGATGGGTACAACAAAGCACGCCATGGGGCTGAGGTCAGTGTCTCTGTGTGTGTTTGGGTATCAGAAATGTATCATCTCATCTTTTGTATAAATGAATAAGAAAATTTAGTCTAAAAAGGCGGATACAGTCATGTATATACTTTAAATTTTAAAAGAATAACATCTGGAAAAGTCAAATTTGTTTTATAACAGTAGATATGTTACGATAATGTAGTATCCTTATGATTAGCATGATTTCCATTTTTACCACAGAGCCTATCTTTGTGTGTACTGTATATCGTGATTGCAGGAAGAGCTGACAAATGCACCGATGTCCTGTTTTTGTCTGCAGTCTTTTGGTGAAGCAGAGTTTTTGAAATACCAGGAAGCTCTGACTGAACTGGCTTCTGTGTGAGTAAACACAACCTCTCCTCACAGCGCTCCCTCACAGCTTTCCGTTTCTGCTAATCCCACCATGGAATGTTAATCACACACTGCGAACAACCTGTTTCTCCCTTCTCTGCTTTCAGCGTCAAGTCTCACAGCAACAGCAGCAGCAGCAGCAGCAGCAGCACTACGAGCCAGTACCACCAGTCCGCAGCCAAAGACCTGACCAGCGCCACAGAGCCTGCTAGCTCCTCCTCCTCCCCCACCCAAACCACCTACCTCACATCTTCAATGCAGCAGCGCAGCAAACGGCCCAGGAACTTCCTGGAGCTGAAGAACTTCAAAGACAACTACAACACTCTGGACAGCACACTCTGAAAAAAAAAAAAAAATCTGTGACGCCCGTCCAAAAGAAAGGTCAAAGACAAGGTAGAGCTGCCAGCAATGAAAGAAGTGCCTACGTATGGCGATGGGTCACTGTTGCCAGATAGTATAGAGTGAAATGATGAACCCACTGCCTTCATATACTAACATGTATTGCCTGGTTTACAGTATAATGCATATCAGACTCAGTGCTCTTTATCTAAATGTAGCTTTGGCATATGTCCAGTATTAATGCATGTACAAGTGCTTTACTACAGTGAGTGACTATAGTAAGTAGGGTTGATTTGACCAAAACACATCCAGAGCTATGAGGCTATGCAACAGCATAAGACAATCAGTATTTATTGCACAATGTAAAGGCCTATGCAGACTTAAAATTAACCAACTGTATTTAAACAAGCTAATAAAATAATGTTAGTAGAGAAAACCAGTGCTAAAGGGACAGCTCGACCCCAAATCAAAAATACATACTGTATCTGTTACATGCAGTGCTGTTTATCAATCTAGATTGTTTTGGTGTGAGTTGCAGAGTGTTGGAGATGTCAGCCGAAGAGATGGAACTAGACGGCACTCGGCTTGTGCTGCTCAAAGCGTCAAAAAATATATTTGTAGCCAAGGCCATTAATGTTTACATCTCGCACTGTCACAAGCCTCTCGTCCATGAGTAGATGCACGCTTCCTTCTGCACTCTGATACAGTTGGTAGGTGTAGTTCAGTTGAACTGACGCAAGGTCCCAGCCCCGGACGCAGACTGGCCAATCATAACGTAGCACCGGGCCGGCTCAGACCAGGGTCCGACAACAACACAGCTGTGCTCCATTGATTTCAGATTTCCTTCATTTCCAGGCTGGTTTTGTGGATTTGGAGCTAAATGTTGTGCCTGGGGCACGTCATGTATTAATGACACTCGTTACCTGGAGAGGTTGGAGAAAGATATACGTTTCTTCCCTGTTCCAAAACCAAAATCAAACCCTGAAAAGTGTAGGGTTAGCTAGCTAGCTACTGAAGATATAG
>NC_065511.1:32813512-33071949 GCF_006386435.1 Epinephelus moara | reverse complement strand
CATCCTGGATATATCCTTCAAACACAGACTGTAGACCCCTCTGTCTGCTTCTCTCTGGAATCACTCTTTCATTTCTCCAAAAACATTATAACATTTCCTCAGGGAGTGCAGTTAGTTACAGTGTGGGCTCCATGCTTACTCCGTCAGCTTGTGGGACCACCATAAAGGGGCAGGGCTTAGTGAAAGGTCAAATAGAAAGAAAATAGTTCCTACATGAAACTGCTCACAACAAGGTCTGTAGATCATCTTCAGTTACCAGGTCATGATTTCTGGAAAGAGACATTGCTGTTGAGTTGTTCAAATGTATTTTTTGACGCTTTTAGCACCACAAGCCGAGTGCCATTGAGTTTTATTATAATGGAGAGAAGGCAGACATCTCTGCGGCTGATATCTTAAACACTCGGCAACTCACACCAAAACAATCTAGATTAATAAATAGCACGATAGATAAGAGGAAAAAATTGATTTTGGCGTTAACTGTCCCATTAATGGTTTAAAAACACACTGTTTTATGTCACTTATGTTTACATGTCTCTGCTGTTCATTTGCTGCTGTGAATTTGACAGCCAGTTTATTTTTTAGCCTTAAATGTATTTTACAGAAGCCATACTTGATTTTAATGAACTTTTGATGGATACGTGGTCTTTTGTTTTAATCAGTTCTGTCAGTGCAATGTAATTTAACAGTATTCCAGTGCATTAATAGATTCTGAATGTTGCATCGGGGGAAGCCAGTTTCTTGTCTTTGTTAAAGCTAGACTGGCCCCCTGATGTCTTAACTGTGTGTTTCATTTGCTATTCAGGGCTGCCATCAGGTGAATAATTTTATTTTCTGTGATTCTTACTGTACAAGTTGCCTTCCAAATAAAACAGTGACATAGGGTTGAAATGTTTTATGTTGTGTATTATGTCCAGCAGAGGGTGCCCTCTACATAGTAATGTACTTGGTTGCGTCACTTGGTATCAGTAGGAAGTCAAAGGAAGCACTATATTTATTTTCAGTACTTTATTCTGAGAACCACAAACACAGATAATAGATTAGAGTGTACTTCATAAAAAAACCTCCTCACACAATCTGTCCGGAGGTTTCACTTATTAATATAAATAAATACAAAGGAGTTGTTAGATAGAAATTAAAACATCAAATCACATTCATCAATATTATTTACAAGACAAGGTGACTGTTTACACACTGGTGGGGAGCTGAAATGCTTTACAAGAGATCTGTAGAAATATGACACTTTTATGAAGCAGGAATGTTGTCAAATATCGTCCTCAACACTGACGTCATTTTGTCCTCTGCTTCCTCACAGTTTCATAAAGTGCCGTATTGTTTTTATTAAAAATTTTTAGCTCTTTTCATCACAGGGCGTTGACCTCATATAAGTTACAGTCGTTATTTTTACACGTTTAAAGCATCTTACATTCACTCGGCAGTGTGAACGGAGTCATGGATTAGTGACTATTGAGTACAGGGACACAGGATGTAGATCATCTGGTTACTGACTTCTACATGAAACTATTAGCTTAGTTAGCTATGTTTGCTACATCACCGTACAGTATATGGACTTTATAGTGTCACTTTGGCAAAATGTCTACCGTCCTGCACTTTGCCCAACAGTTCTATTTTGATACAACGCCAAACTGTCACAAACTCAAAGGTTAAAAAAGTGATAAAAACAGGGCAGCGCAAAGAAACACTTGCTTTCAGTATTACAAGTAAAACTTCAAATGCATGTCAGCCAAGTCAGTACGCTTTCATTTATCTACATTAAAGCTGACATACACACTCGTTCATTTATGCACATGCACAGCAAGCCCCGACGCGTGCCGCCAAACACCACACAGTGTCCTTCAGGAGTGTTTGTGGTCGTAGTGGAAGTGTTGATGGAGTTGCAGTACAGGAACTCCGACATCCCGACTGTTAGTGTGATTAGATGTGGTCGCAGAGCTGCAGTTTGGTTTCAGTCCGAGTTAAAAAGGTTTGGTGGTGCTGAGCCCTCCTCGACAATCGCTATGTCTTTCTTCTGCACGGGCGCTTCATGACTTGATCTCGATGACTTTGATGAAAGGGAGCGGTTTGGTAGATGAGGTGGTCGGCTTGATTGGTTTACTGAGGGGACAAGAGGAAGGGAAATTAGTTGGTTCAGTGTTGAAACACCATAAAAACAAATAATCAGGGATCTTATTTAGATGCATGACTGAAGGGTCCTGTAGGACAGTGATACTCAACTCGTGGCAACCAGACCAGGCATGAGACAGGCCTTTAGTTGTGTAATTGTGTAGCCACACCGAGCTAGTGAATGGGACTGGACGTTTAATTGGGACTAGGCTTTTATTTGAAGTTTTAAGGTGCAAATAGAACTTGTTTAGCAAAAAAAGGGCCAAGGGAGGATCCTTCAGACCCCCCGACGAAGGTCTGAGCTAGGTCTGTTTATTAACTGGTCCCTGGCCTCCTGTCAATTTGCAAATGTGGCCCCATGCAAAGCAAGTTGAGTATCCCTGTTGTAGGACTTGCAAATCTATCTCAAAGTGAAAAATAATATGAAGAGGAAAGGCAAAATTAGTTACCTATACACGATCTGGGGGTTGCGCTCTGATGAGAGGTAAGAATTTGACCTTTGTCCTCCCAGGAAGTAGTCCATCTGGTCATGCATCTCTCGGTTCTGCAAACACAGGAAGTCAGAGGTCAGTGCACATAATAGCAAAAATGTTAAGATGGTCATCAAACAGACAGCGGTTGCATTTCCTCCTCTTTCATACTGCCATTAGAAGCGCTATGAGAAGGCGGGGGGACATGATTGTTTCACAGCTTATCTGTCTCGTGAATTATTGACAGGATACAGTGACAGTTTCAGCAAAAGTTATCCAATACAGCTTTAACCCTGACTCTTCAGTCAAAATTCCCTTGAAAAGCCATAAAACCTGATCTTATCTTAAACCTGAACCTTATCTGAGAGGCCAATAAGCAGTCCTCACCTCAGCCTCCAAGAAAGCCACTTTCTCCTCCAGCTCTTTGATCACGCGGTCCCTCTCTTGGATCACCATGCGGGAGTTCTGGAGCTAAAGACAAGAAAACACACACAAACAGTCAGTAAATCCTGCACAAATATGAACTCGGAGACAGCGTGTTTGCTTTCGAGAGTCTCACACATGTGCGCCTCACCTGTTCAATCATGTGTCTGACTTTCCTCTGCTGGCTTTTCAGCATGTCATCCAGATGGTGGATCTTTTCCTTGAGAATAGCCACCTCCTTCTCCAACTGCTCAGCCCTAAAAATACACACAGAGAGTTAAGAACATGCCGCTTGAGATTTGACTGTCACTGACTGATAAAGAATCATTCATTGTGTTCATTGTTATCATGTATGTTTGTGTTAGCTGACCTCTGCTCCCCTGCCTGGCCGTCTTCTCTGAGCTTGCGCAGCTCGCGGAGTTCATCCTCGCGGCTGCGGATCGCATCCCTCAGGGTGGCACTCTCCTGCTCCATCCCTCCCAGCAGCCTCTGGAGCTCATCTATGCGCCTGTCTTTCTTCTCGCTGGCTTCTTCTGTGATCCTCAGCTTCTCCTCCTCATTGCTCAGACGCTCCTTCAGCTTGCTGCTTTCAACCTAGAAGAGACAGTGATGGTTTATTTCTGTTGTTTAAAATGTGGCTTCAGCATAAATAACATAAATTTAGGCTCTGTAATGTGTGTGTTACCTGCAGCCTCTCTTTTTCCTCCTGGTGTTTCTTTTCTGCTTCCTGTAGCTGTGCATATAAGCGCTTGCTGACCTCCCTCAGCTTGGCTCTCTCCGCTTCTTCTTCTGCTTCCTAAAAGAGTAAAGAATGAAGGGTTAGATTAGCAGATAGATACTGCAATGTCCCAGAGAGGCCGAGTCCAGAGCTTAATACAGTTGAGAATTTGTGCTTGAACTCATTCACCCATAATAATAGGCATAAATTTCCCCCCTTAATACTTAGAAAATGTGCATTTGTCTCCTTTGATGAAAACATGAGCGAAACAGAGGACTTTTACTTAGACATAATTTAAGACATAAGTCAGAGGGGGTGAGTGCTTATGCAAAAAAACTATTTTGTATTTTAGATTTGTAATTAACTTAGATCATTTTAAAGACATCTGTTTTCACTTGGACATTAAAGGGACTCTTTAATTTTAGAGTTAATTGTATCATGCGCAGGACTGGCTTACACACAACACTTTTAAGCTGGACAGAGAAGCAGATAGATACTTTCATGATGACCTAATGTAAAATCTTGTTTTCATTTCATTCGAGCTTTGGGTATGGCTGTCATAAAGAAAACAGGCGTGTCTGCGTGCGTCACTAGAGCAGTTGGATCACGACCAGCATCTCCCTCATGATTTCTGCAACACTTCTGCGAGTGAGCCGTGGCGTGACTCACAGATAAATGCTATAATTGGTGCCAAAGCCATTCAACCAAACACAGCCGTGTCACCTCTGTTTGTATTTGTACTAAACAATACTGGCATGCAGATTGTATGGTTGCTACAAGTGCGTGGCTCAAAGACAGCAGCAAAACTATTAAAGGAGAGGTATCTGTGGAATGCTGGGAACAATGAGAAGGGCCTGAACACAATAACACATGGAGGGAGAGGAACAGTGTGTGCTCTCGCACGTTTTCATACACCCCGGGGTGCTATAAGCGTATTTACTCTGTCGCTGTCTTTCTTTTTTTCACTATATCACATCTCTGTTTAACCTTATATCTCGTTCCACCTCTTCTGTGTGCCTCTGGGAGGTTATCGCTTTACACGCACCACACAAAACACAATGGCACACATTGTCCAAAGGAAAACACATTGGACATTGGACTGCAGCTATGATACATACACGACATTTGATATGCTCACACACACACAGTATATGCTCACCTGTCCGTCAGCTTTAGCTCCTCCGCCGGGGGCAGGTGAGGTGCTCTTTCGGAAGGGAAGACCAACTTTCCACCCGTTTGTGTGCGTCTGGAGAGAAAAGGAGGAAGTCAGCAAGGAAAGAGTGAAAAATTGAGATGCGAGAGGAGGAGGAAATGCCGTTAAGCATGCAGGATGTAAGGTCAACAATGGCGAGGGCACAACAAAGCAGCTCAAAATAGACCTACCTTGTTTTTGGCTGCCATCTGCTCCCTCAGCGTCTTCAGGCAATACCTCACCTGTGTGATACACAGATATATTGTGAGTTGCTGAGATAATATCTTATATTTGTCAGCGTTTTAACATCTGTGTGTTTGCGGCTGATAAACACAAGATTGTATCATTAGCAGAGAGAAAACAAGTCTGGAAGCCAGGAGGAATTTGCATGATGCCAACATGCAAATTGTTATGTAACCCAGGAGACAGGGTTGAGCAGCTGCAGTGTTCAATACAGTAGATACCGTGCAGAGACTGACCTCCTGTATCTGTGACACTTCATCTGACAGCATCTTCAGGCTCTGCTGGTGTTTCTGCTGCTCTTGTCTGCGGGCCTCTAAATAAACCTGCGACAGGGAGGAGAGACGCACACGGATGTCAAACACCAGCGTGACCGCGAGACAAACACGCAGCATTTATTTCTTCCAAAACAACAGCCAGTGTGCCACACCCACCTTTATAACCTCCACCTGCTCCTCTGTAGATTTGACTGGTTCGGGATTCAGAGATGTCCTGTCACTGGGCGGCTGCACCAGCGCAAACGCACGTCCGATTGGCTGCAGATGAGAGAGCAGAGGAGTTAGTTAACGATGTAGCATGCGTAGTGTTTCATGTTGCGTGAGGATGGGTGTGATACATTTCCACACATATGCAAACATGAGTGAGGTCACGGTGCTTTGCTAACCCCAGGAGAGGAGTTGAAGCATGTTTCTCGTCAGAATATTGCAAAACAATTGGAAGGACAGCCTGGAGTACTTCCGTTTAATAATCATTATGAAACATCTGTGGAATGATGCAATTCAACTGTGAACACATCAAGAAGAATGTATGTCTTAACCCCAGAGTGAATTGTTCCTCCTGTGTATGTGCGAGTGACTGTGAGTCTCTATAATCAGTAGGTAGAAACATTTTTCCGTAATCACTATGGAGACTAACCCATAAACATCTGGTGCTTCTCTGGAAGTAGTATTCAGACTTGGTCAAAACCATAAGCAGAGAGTCTCAGAAGAAGGTGGTTATGTAACTCAGCCGCTCTGGTGGTCCGTTTTTTTTAATCTAACTTTGGCACCAGTTTTTTGGGAGAACAATGGTTGTCTATTGAGTGGCCTCGTGTGGGAACTGCGCTAATGAAAAGCTGAAGGCAGCCGTGGCATGTTTACAAGAAGTCGGTGTCTCTGTACAGTTTGTGTGTAGGGATGCGTGTATGAATGTACGGTAGCTCTGAGCTAATTCCTCCGGATCATTGAGAAGATTTACAGCCTGAACTTTCAGATCCAAATATGGTCCGAATGATCGCACCTTCACCTTTGTTTGTTTTTTTTCTCATCCAAAGAAATCGCAGACTATTCCCCCTCATGGTTTACAGTACAAATCCGACCCAGTGCATCCATTAAAAATTAAATGCATCAGTTTGATATCTTAAACCCTCAAGTATCAAATTTTCCATGCTGTATTCCTCGATCTCCCACAGTTAGGGTCCCAGGACTTAGTCTGCTCTTAGCACTGATGTTACAGTCCACATTACAACCTATCAGGTGCAGGAAGTTCTTACCTTGTCCCTGTGCTGCTCCGAGCTCCGAGCTGCCTGGCGCTGGTCTTGCAGTGTGAGCCTCAGCCTCCTGCACCCGTCCTGAAAACCAAGACAGGAGACGATGAAGTGAATCCACAAAGAGACCGTTATGTGATGGATAAAATGATTGAGGACTATTTTGAGGAGGGGGGCGGGGGGAAGAGGAGGAGAAAGTGAGTCATACTCACTGAAAGTACCAGAGAAGGAGGGAGAGAGTAACCAATAAGACAGAGAGAGGGGGGCTACGAGCGTCAGACAGAAAGCAAAAGTTTTTCACAGCTGCACAGAGACAGATTGTTTGAATTAAATTGCGTGCTGTGGACGTCAGAGGGACTTTAGGCGGAAACTCTCCAGGCGCTCGCAGCCAATTGGAAGCGCTGGCTGGATTTCTGGGAAAGTGGGCAGAAAATGTCATGTCAAGCAAGACAGAACATTTCCATGGCAACAAAATCCTCACAGTAGCCATAAACTGTCTGGCACGCTAACAGTATCAGAGTGGGGAGCAAGGCAGAGACGAAACAATGCACAGAACGCCTCGCAGACCTTCCTGGTTATTTCTTTCACTCGCAGGAGAGAAGTTGCTTTAACAGGAAAAGTTTCGGCCAGGATGTCGCAGGGTGTGTGTGTCCTTCCAGCACAGGGAACCCCCTTAAAAGTGATACCCAGCTAGTGTGTGTGTGCAAGTGCAACTATGCGGATATGAGGGAGGAGGTCGCAGACATTATATAACTCATTCCAGCCCAACACAACTTGTTCTGTTTATATTCCCTTATGCATTCACTGTGTCCTCCTGCTGTCTAAACTCATGTCAACTCTGAGACACGAACAGGCAGAGAAGAAATGGCTGCAATCTTCCCCTGGGGTTAAACGCTATAAACAAAAACAAACGCACACACGCAAGCAATTACACAGAAGGGCGTGCACACACACATCAGATTTATTGGTGATATATTACACCAGCCAAATTGGGTGATAAATAATTAACCTAGAAGATAACAGTGTCATGTGTTTGTGTAATATCATCTGTCCCTATTTAACCCTTTCCTACTGCAATACTTTTCTTTGTTTTCTTTTGGTACGTGCAGCACAAAAGGCCCTGCTACTTGCATTTCCTGTTTTGACTGCCACAGACGCTGACAAATCAAGTCTTCACTGAGCTTTAAATAACATCGCTGGACTTTGTCAGCGGATGGAGTTTGCCCAGCTGTTGAGTTTTTTAAGCTTAAATAAAACGCTCCACTTTAAAGGCAACATGGACAAAAAGTACTTAAAGATACACTAGGCATGTCGTCACTTATGACCCACTAGAAGTTTATGGTGGTGTATTTTTCTGCACAGTTTCTGCCCTCTGCCTGTATTTTCTGATTTTCTCCTTATTTCAAGTGTTTGGGATGTTTATGGACGTGTTGCCCTCAAAGCGCTCAGGTGAGGGCGGGGCTTCATAAAAGGCAGCGGCTATAGGTGCCAGACTGTAGCCAGCAGGCATCCAAGAGACAGCGCAGAAAAAAGCAAATATAGCGAGGCAAAATGCCAAACGAGAGTGAATCTGGGGTCAGCTTTTAACTTCAGTTTCGCTGGTGAGCGTTTTTACAAACAGTAACCGACAAATGTGCTTCGTGTGCCTTTAAAGTGCTGCGAGAAAAATGGAAATTTGAACATCTATAATCATGTGTCATGGTTAGCAATAACGCCTCACAGCTTCCTGGTTCGGACCCTGGATGCATGTACATGTTCTCCCTGTGTCAGCGTGGGTTTTCTCCAGGTACTCCAGCTTCCTCCCACAGTCCAAAGACATGCAGGTTAACTGGTGACTCTAAATTGACCGTAGGTGTGAATGTGAGTGTGAATGGTTGTCTGTCTCTATGTGTCAGCCCTGTGATAGTCTGGTGACGTGTCCAGGGTGTACCCCACCCCCACGTCAGCTGGGATAGGCTCCAGCCCCCCCTCACGATCCCCAACAGGATAAGTGGTTATGGAAAATGAATGAATAAATGAATATACTAATATTCGTTTTCATAATTTTTTTCAAGCAAAAATGCCAAACTTTTCTAGGTTTCAGTTGTGACAGTAAAAGTGAAGCAAACGTCCTCTTATTCCAGCTTCGTAAATATGAATATATTCTGTTTTTTCACCATTTTCTTTAAACCAAACAAATAATCAATTTATCTAGAAAGAAATCATTCGTTGCAGCCAAATTGATGACATCATGTTGGTCTTTAAGAAACAATGATAGACTGTTTTTTCTTTATCTTTCTTTTTCTGACATTTCACGGACCAAACAATAAATCAGTCGTGAAAACAGTCATTAGTCACGGCCCTATCCTAAACTCAACCTTTTCTCCAGTTTACTGAAAGAGTGGCAAAGTGACTCCCTCTGTATAGACACTACGTCTGATATGCATAATGCCCAGGCCTTGATGTAAGCCAGACAGGGGAAATGGACTGGACTGTGTTGTGTAATGTTGTGATAAAGAGCGGTGAGAGGTTGTAAAAGAAAGGCCCGTGTGTTTCGCAGACTACAGAAGGCCTTTCTGACTTGCTGGTTATCTACACAGGAAGTACAGTGGTGGAAGAGAGAGCAGAGAGGGACAGATGGGAAAATCCTCAACAAGAACAATTAAAAAATGGCAGAGGAAGCAGCCTAATAGTTGGGCTGGGGGTGGGGGGTCCTACTACGACAAACAAAACTCAGGGAAACGAAAGCCAGAAATTCCCCTCTTGTTCAACATGATTTCCTCTCAGATTACAGACACCTGAAAGCACAGCGATTACGGGAGGGAAAAGAGAAGAGGGGAAGAGAGAAGGGGGAACAGTGAGAGGGTTGTTAGGAAGGAATCCATCATTATACAACTTCTCTGGCTCTTCACAGACAACCAAACAAAGACTCTGCTAATCCTCGCTCTGCCATCGACTGTTTACACGCTACCCTCTGCCTATTTTTCTCTTTTATATCCACACACACAAAAATGTCGCCCGTACCACCTTCAAAGACAACCTGTAATACTAGACTTCCCGGGAACACACGGACAAAGGGACTAGTTGGAAGTGCTCGCAGACTGTGACGTTTGCAGGCACACGCACACATGCAGGAAAATACACACAGAGATACACACAATAACTCAAAGTACACGCTACCTTTATAACAGGGCAGAAACCTGAAACTAAGCGCACACACACACACACACACAAACACAGTGTCCACCGACAATGAGCACAAAAGATCACGGGGTATGGCCAGGCCGAAAGGCTTAAAGGGTATGAAGACGCTTTTGTTTTGGACTTTGGCATGAGGAGGCCTGTGAATCATGCGGGTTAAATTAGCGGAGAAGTGACTGGAAATGTTGCTGACAAACAGACAGACCTGCTGAGTTTTGGGCAAAGAAACTAAATCTCCTTTAGAGCTCTGTGCCACTTTGTAAAAGTACGTGATGTTCAGATTTCTGAGGCCAGTAAACAGTAGAACATATTGTGCCTCCAGGTGTTCTACCTGCATTCCACATAAAAATTCCACTAGTGTGCGTACTTCATCCTACATTAAATCAATCTGTCCTTCTAATGCACTGCTTTCCCACACCTGCTGCACAGATGCACCTTCTGCATTATAAACCCGGGCCTCTGAAGCAACAGGTGGGAGCCGACTGAGTTTAGCGCTACAGCTGCAGGTATTGAATGTTTCGAAACCAGTGCCCATACGATACCTGAGTTCAATTACCTTACTTAAACAAGGATTTGGATATACAAATATATCCTTCCACAACAGCTTTTTTTAGCTGAACTGAAACTTGGATGAAATAAAACTTCAAAGTTATGACTAGGATCAAGAATATTTGATCAAAGAATAAGCAAACAAAACTGAGAGTCTAAGCATTCAATGCCAACTTTTGTTACATAACAGCTACTGATCCTCGATTGTGCAGACACATTTTTGCCACTGAACTATTTTGATAATCTATTACTTATTTTAGTCATTTTTCAAGCCACAATGCCAAACTTTTGCAAGTTCCAGCCTCGTAGGGCCCTCGCATACCAAGCCCATGGTCGAACATCGGTCAATGTCGGGCCATCGGTGGCAATCTGTCACCCAAGTTTTAGGCGCTAGTTGTCAGCTTTTTGTTGTCCAATTTAGCATGTTGAATCTGTGTCAGAAATGGTGCTGTCCTTCGGTGAATGAAATCATTCTGATTGGCCTTTCAGCTCAGTGCATGAGAAGAGAAACGGAAGTCAGGAAAGTAAACTGCTAAAGTCAAGAGGGCATGAGATCGAAACAAACTTTTTTTTGCCATTGCGCTTTTGAGCAGAAACGGTTCGTAATTGTTTATGGAAAATGAATAAATGGCGTCTTGAATTCGTCCTGTTGGTCTTCCGGTTTCCCTTTTTGAATGGCGCCGAACATATGTGCTGGTTGGCTGTTGTCTTTAGTCTTTGCGGTGTATTCAAGTGCAACTTTTTAGCGAGACGCAGGCAACTTGAGGCGACACAACAGCCTGCCTTCGTCGCCACTACTTCTTTGATTTTGTTTGGTGTGTTTGGGCCTTTAAATGTGAGGATTTCCTACTTTTCTATGTTAGTAGTTCTCAACCTTTTTTGTGTCAAGGCCCCTAAAGTGATAGACACTAGGTCACAGACCCTCGTTTGATAGGATTTGCTTTAAGGACCTCTAGCTGAAAAGATTTTCGTGATTAGGTATGATTAAGACCAGAATTCTTTAGTTTTCAACTACAGTTGAGGAGATAACCATAAAGGAAGTGAAACCTATGACCAGGATAGTCACTCTTATCTCACATTTAGTTTTCTCTCACTACTGTAGTAAATTAAATAGTTAAAATAAACTATTCCTGATTTTTCTGGAGACTCCTGAAACTCCGTCAAGGACCCCTGGGGGTCCCTGGAGCCCTCTATCATACATTAATGAAGTACTGTTGGAGTTTGGACTGTTGATAAGACAAAACAAGCAATCAAGCAGTCTATTCAATAAAACAATTAGCAGATTAATAAATAATAGAGATACATGTTAGTTGCAGCCCTAGTTTTAAGAACATCCTGTCTTGGGATTAGATCCTTCAATATGGAGCTGTAGCTCTCAGGGTAGAGAAAGGTGTTGTTGCCTGTCCGCCTGTCAGGCGTGGCCTTTCAGTCAGTCGGCAGTCATTACAACTTAAAGGGTTAAGTTAAAGGTTAAGCAAACTTAAAAGGGTAGGATCAAGCTGAGGTGTGAAGAGAAGCTGTTTGCGTGTGTTTAACCATCGTGTGAGAACTTGAATGCTGACGGTAAACCGCTAGTCCAGGATCTGAGTCATGAAGTGCGAGCTGCCATCAGGACAGACTCGCACTATAATTGCTACAATCATCTTTCACTCAATAATGATCCCTTTGGGCTTTTTTTCCTGCTCTGTGTGGTTCGTGAACCAGGTGCGATCTGGCATATTCAAGCCTTTCCTCTACATTGATGCCTCCATATGTCACGTTTGGCTTGTTCCCAGCCAGGAACGTCACACATACTCCTGAGTGAGATGATGTCTGAGGATGAGGGAGGACAGAAGGAATGTGTTAAGTCACATGACGTGGGGAAACTAAATGTCTGGAGGGATAGTTGGGGCATTATTTGAAAAGTGCCCTCACAGCAAAAAATAAATCTCTGGGTTTTTAAGGGAGGAGAAATTGTGGCATGAGTTTCAAATGATTTTCAAATAAAAGCTGGAGTTTTGGTCGTTATTATGAACATTTTGTTTCAAATCCAGGCTGGCTGTTGCTCCTGTTTTACTTCAGATCACCTCAGTTCCAGGAAACTTATCACTAAAGCACCCAGTGAAGGCCTTTCTCTGCTACATCAGGCACATTCATCCTCCTCATGTATCCTTATACACCTGATAAACAGTCTATTTTCTGTTAAGTCATTATGAAATGTTGCATATCGAGGTGAAATACCTCAGCTGCTTTATTTAGTCTGACCTGAATAACCATATCAGGTATGTAAATAACTGGTGGGTGACTATTTGAGTGTGATAAGGATGGATTTGCCTTCTGTATGACGCTGATGTAAATGTGCTGTCAGTGGCACGTTAAAATGTAATGTATGACAGATAAAACAGACGCTGAACAAATGTGGAGTTTCGCATATTGCTTAACAAGACATTCCTCAACACAAATAATCAGTTTATTAGGTGTGCGAGTGGAGCTGCCCTCTGTACACTTTGACCTTCTTTGTACAGTTACACAACGGTAAGTGACATTTAAAGAGGAACGCCGCCTCAATAAGAACTCCATTATGTTATTGTATATGTGCCAAAGCAAAAAAACAGAGAAGTAAGTCTCAAACTCGAGAAAATATCCCACTTTTAAAGTACACAGTATTTGTCCTAGGTACATAATTGTTATTAATATCAGTTACAATGACCCGTAAATGAGTAAAAACAGGTGTTTTTTTTGGTTGAACGAATGCTTTAATGCTATAATTGAAATTTGAAACCATTTTTTTTTAAAAATAAATATGTAATAAAAGTCTCACTGCATCTGTCTGCATTTTTCCCCTCCAACACTGTAGATAAGCAAATGTACACTGTATGATAACCGTCACTATTCATACCACAGTACACCTTAAAACCACTATACTCCTGCAACCTTAGCTATAACATCACAAACTTGAGTTTTAGCACTCTAGTTTTTGGATTTGAGTTGAGTTATTCAAGTTTACTAAAATGTCTGGACTGTCCTAGACCCATATGAATAATCTATGACTTTTAAAAATGGGCGTAGCTCCCCTTGAAGTCATCACAATTGACACCAATCTAAAATCTAGCTGTCAATTCCTGCTCTAATCAGGCTTGGTTACATTTAATTTAACATCATTATAGCCGAGACTGTTCACTGTAATCTCCTCTTTAGAGAACACCATCTGATATGAGCTCAGTGATCCGTCGCAGTAGGAGACTGCTGATAAGGTGAAAGTGTCATGTTGCCCCGCAACCTCATAAACCACAGTGGAGGTTAACAGTTTTCCTCTCTCAGGTAAATGATTAAACCTCTGCTGCCACCAGAGAATAAAGACCATTGACTGTTAAGTGACGCAGGTAGCTGCAGTGCTGATCACTCATCTACTGCACAAGCATCCACCAAACAAACTGAGCTTTACATCAAGCAAGTGTGATGTTTAATCCTGTTTAAGAAAACTTTACAAGCACAGGTGGTGGACATATTGTACACGCAAAGCATTTAGAGGTTTGTCTCCTTAGCTGGCTTCACTGTCTGTCACAAGTGCAACTGTAAGCCCTTAAATGATGCAGGCAGAAGGCACCTGTGACAGGCACAGATGTTATTTGGACTAATTCTGAGCTGCTGCCTTTATGTGTGTGTGTGTGTGTGTGTGTGTGTGTGTGTGTGTGTGTGTGTGTGTGTGTGTGTGTATGTGGGGACTCAGGAGGGAAGGGGCTAATACTTTAATTACAATAAGGCCACAGACTTAAAAGTAAAAACACCACTTAGAGGAGATGAAGCCTTAAGATGTGTGACAGAGCCATGACACAATCACACAATGACTCGAATACAGTCAACAAAACTGATCATGTAAAGCAAGAAAAAAAGATAAGAAGAGAGGAAACTGAAAATAGTTTAACTTAAAAAGGACCAATAGATTAAAAAAAGTGGCAAAAATAACAATTTAAGTGTTTAAATTTGGGTTTCTTGATTCAAAAATGAATTATTTTAACATAATGCACTCACACCGGAAGTAAACCGAAATACATGAAGACCTACTTTATCATTAACTTCACCATTAAATAGACAAAAGCAACACATATATGAATAATATCGAGCAACTCACCCCATATTCTTGACTCCTGATGTCCTCAAACGTGCACAGACTCCTCGACACTCCGTTCATCTTGGATAGAAATAAATACTCCTCACACAAACAGATAAATAAACAAATAAATAAACTACTATTTGAAGCTCCCTCCGCTACACAGAAGCAGTTCCCGGTGTGTGTCCGTCCGCGGTAGCTGCTGCCGTTATCAGTCTCCTGCCCGGTGTGCAGACCGGTGTGTGTTCATGTATGTGTTCCCTCCCCTCTCAGCACATTGTAATAACTTTTCTCATCACGTCACTGTGGGAGTGGAAGGCTAAAAGCAACACGCCCACAAAGCGACCGAAACAGCCAAATAGGGAACCGGGGAAACAGGAGTGTGTGAGAGGGGAGGGCGGATGGAGATACCTGCTGCTTCTGGATCAATACATGATGATGATGTGATGACGGTGATATTCACCTGGGTGAGATGTTCAGGGAGTCTGAAACCTTACAGGTGACCATAGTTGGGCTGAGGACGGTCAGCTCCACCGCTCGGTTTACCAATGAATTATTAATACATAAGGTTTAACCCGTGAATGAACCTGTTTAAGTGTCTCCTGTTAGCTTACAAAGCAATGGGAAAAAACATATTACACTTAGTGACTTAAGGTATTTATTAAAGGTGTTTTATATAGAGACAATCTGTTTTTGATTTGCTTAATTGCTTAATAGAATTTGTATGATTTTAAATATAGTATATAATATATAATAATAATTTCCCTTTTTTGGACAAATCACAAATATTGTACTTTATTACTGCCCACTATTTCGTAAAGAATACTTAATAATAATAGTTATAGTAATACTACTACTTCAACTAATAATAATAATAATTGTTATTATTATTATCATCATTATTTTTTATTAGTTTCCCTTTTATTTAATAAATCACAAAAATTGTACTTTATATTATTGCCCACCATTCCCTAAAGAATATTTGATAATAATAATAATAATAATAATAATAATAATGAGAAGAAGAAGACGGAGAAGAAGTTAAGTAGTAAGTATCATTATTTTTATTTTTTATAGGTTTCGTTTTTTGGACAAATCACAAATATTATACTTAATATTACTGCCCACCACTTTCTAAAGAATACTTAATTAATTAATACTTATCAATAATAATAATAATAATAATAATGAGGAGAAGAAGAAGAAGAAGAATGACTTAATTTGTGGAGCACTTTTCGAGCTGAAAGCACAAACTGCTTTTCAAGGTGCAGAAAATACAAAACAACAGTGATACTAACAAAACATACACATGCACTACACCAAGATATACTCTTAAACACATATATACCTGTAAGCATGCACACATAAATACATGGCTGCAAATACATACATACCAACCCATATACATAAAAAGTCTATCAACTGTCAGAAAGGGCCATTCTGCAAAAGTACCATTTCAGACGAGATTTAAAGACGTGAACAGACTCAGCTGATCTGATGCTCAGTGAGAGCAACAACTGAAAAGGCTCCATCACCCTTTGTCTTTAACCTGGACTCTGGAACAGTTAGAAGACCCACTAGCAGACCTGAGGGACCTGTTTGGATGGTACGGTGTGAGAAGCTCAGTTATATACTCTGGTGTCAGATCATTGATCATCTTCTAAAAGAGACTTGCATGTCTTTTATTCATTTCCAAGCAGGGACTGTTCCCCCCCAAAATCAAAAAGGCATATTTTTCCTCTTACCTGTAGTGCTGTTTATCAGTCTAGACTGTTTTGGTGTGAGTTGCAGAGTGTTGGAGATATCAGCTGTAGAGATATCTGCCTTCTCTTGAATGTAATGGAGCTAGATGGCACTCGGCTTGTGGTGCTCAAAGGGCCAAAAAATACATTAGCAAAACTCAACAGCAATGTCTCTTTCAAGAAAAATATACATTATCAATTTAAGGTGAACTGTTGCTTTAAAATGCATTTACAGTGACTTGGACTTTGCTTAAGATAAGTCATCTACCACAGTGGGTATCATGGTTTTGTGTTAATATGTTGCCTTATGGTGGTGTGGTTGGTGCAGCACAGACTTTTCAGATCAGTCTTCTACTTGTGACTACACAACCACAAAAAGGACAATGCAGTTTAACAAAGCATAAATGCAGACGTGCTCACTGTGGCCTATAAAGATAAGTCCATCTGTACAGCATATGACATCATCTGGCTTTAGGTTTTTACAGCATAGGAAAATGAATGGAAACCAGCTATAAGTGGACAGGTTAAACATACAAAATGAATCAGTGACAAGGGTGTAATATTTCTACAGCATTAATGTTACACATGATAAACAACATATTTCCAGAGTTGACCGAGGTCACACAAAAGCAACATGCTGACAAAGCACAAGCAGCAGAACAAGAGTTTCCCTGCTGGCGTTTAGCTGATTCCAGCAGCAGCTGATCCAAACCGGCACAGACCTCAAATTGGATAAAGACTTTAATGGCATTAATGGTTGTTGAGGAGCAAACAACAGCTCGCGGTGGCATACAAGGGATGACACTAAGTGAATTTGAAACAGGAGCAAGAACCAACTCTCATGAGCACACACACAAAGAATGTACATGCTGTCCCACGTTCATCACACACTGATGAACATTTCCTCAAAAGGCACAGTGGGTACTTAATAAGTAAATGTATCAAGGCATCTCTTACCTGGAATAGATCACTAACAAAGAATGTGATTAACTTATCAGAGTGGGCGTTATTTTTTAATGGTTGACTTATCATTTGGAATGAGGTGATCCCACGTACACACACACACACACACCCAAATCTTACTCCAGTATGTCATCATGTGTCCCATGTACTAAGCCATGATATAAGTCATAAATATGTGGTTACATCACACAGTGGGCTGCGTTCAGACACACTGATCCACAGATCAGACGGTTATGACAGGCCTGCGTGTTTATATACATCCACGTCTGAGAGGACGACGTGAGTCAGAATCCTGCGTTCACACTCTGTTCTCACGTGACATTAAATGTACAGCGACACAGATTTTGAGTTACAATATCTTTAAAATGAGTCGCACTTAATGTAAATGAACCTGTAGCACTCTGTTGAATTGAGTTCCCAGGTGTGCTGCAGTTTTCAGAGCCAGAAGAATGAGAAGTGTGTCCAGTTTAAAATGCGTAGGACATACTTGTTTTTCATGTGTTTGAATTCAGGTCAGCTGTTCCTTTTACCGTATTTTACCAAATTTTGTCATCATTTAAATAATGTAATGTTTATATCATATGTAAAATGTTTTATTTCTAGAGTGTGATACATTGTTTTTGTCCATAAAAAGTGATTAAATGTCTTTAATTTCACTTTAATGGAGAGAATACTTACGCAGATTGTCCAATGTTCACTTTAACTATAAATATATATATAATATATCCTAATTTAAAATCTGCTGTCTGTTGAAAAAGAAAGTTTTTTATTGTTAATGCCCAAAAGGAACAAATAAATACTGAGTGAAATATCCCCTTAAATAAATAAATATCATAATGTTTCCATTGTTTTTAGTATGAGTGGGACCATTTAAAGGTCAAAGATCTAATCAGATGACCAGTGACCATAAACAGGAAAAGCCTGAAAAAGCTAATGTTTTGGTTGAGTGGGAACAAATGTTAAAGGTCAGTGAGTGCACTATAGGGTGACACAGAGTCAGTGGGTGGTGATACAGTAGTGCTGCCTTCCCGAAAATAACAGTGACACTGTAAGTGTAGTCATTTACTCTGGTTTGGCAAAGTTGACCACATTGGGAAGAGTCATCTTTCCATCCCTTAGTTATTATCATCAGAGCTGTACTGACAACACTGAGGTCATGTCGGCAGTATGTTTTGTGTGAATGTGTGGATTCCAGCAGCCTAGACCAAGTCATTGTTTTACAAGTTATAAGTAAAACTCAAGTCAAGACACAGAAGTCCTGAGTCAGGTCCTAAGTCTTTACCTTTAAGTTTCGAGTCCTAAACAAGTCGTCATATTTACAAAAATCATTAATGCTTTTTAAAATTTACATTTATTTGTCAAAAAAATTGTTAGCTAAGCATTAGCTCGCTAACTACATTGATATTAGCGTTGATTTACTGTCCTTTGTGCAACTTAAAATATCGGACAAAGCTGAAAGTTATTTTGGCTTTTTTGGTTTGCATACTGCGATTTGTTTTTAGTTAACCATCACATATTTTTTGTGCGTGAACTAAACCTTTGGACTTGGGGGAAGGTATTAAGTATTTTCAAGTCAAAAGGCTAAAGTTCAAGTGAAGTCACGAGTGTTTGGTGCTTAAGTCCAAGTTGAGGTACAAGTCTTTTTTGTTCCTTAAGGCGAGTCTAAAATCATCGAATGTGTGACTCGAGTCTAAGTCACAGAACTGGAGTCCACTTCTCTGGTGCTGAATTGCAGTATTTTTCAGACTTATTTGCTTTAAATTTGCCTAATTTTTGCATCAAAAAATAATTTCTGGCACCACAGAGCATTTAGAAATTCATAGGGGAATAAAACAGGTCTGTACTTTCCTTATAATTCTAACTTCCCTTACAGTTTCCTGGAATGAGTAGTATAAATATTCACAAAATCCCTGGCTAGTTTAAGATACACAAGTAAAAAAGTTCTGTGTTGTCATAAACTCGGTATTTCTAAAACCCTGGCCATGACCCTGACTGTCATGTGCTTCTGAACATAATGATAGATATTTATAGCACTGGCCACTCCTTATCTTTTTGCTTTTTCAATCTTAATTAATACAGAACAATAAAAACACGTTCGCCATTGTGTCTGAACTACTCATCCAACCCTAACAGACCTGTATTCCCACATGTGGAACACCTGTAGGCAAATGGAAATATTTTTCAGTAGGGCTGCATTCCCTCTGAGTAACCATATGTAATAGCAAACACACCATGATTTCAAAACATAACACACCCAGCTCTTGGCAAATCAGCTCTCAGGTTTAAAGCTGTGCCTGGGAAGCTGGAATGATATGGAAACCCAATCCCACCCATGGAAAGTATGCTCGCTCATAATTTACAGTCTAGCAAAACAGGTATACAGTACACTGCATGCAGGTACTGTACAGGTTTGGTTACACTGGATGGGAGGTGTAGTTTCATGGATGCTGCATCTGGTTCTACAGCAAATATTGACGGCATGACTTCGTGCCAACATATTTGTTCCAAGTAAAGAAGTTCAATTCCCAGGAACCGAGACACGAAAAGGGCTTTTTCAGGTCCTTTGTAGATCAAACAAACAATGGCACCACAGGGGGTCCAGTAAGTCTGTCAAAATCAGCAAGAGACCTGTACACTTGTGAGACGCAGACGCCACTGTGCTGCCTCAAAATAGCCAAACACGATCTTGTTACCTGTGCCAATGTGCCAAAAAGGATGTGAACACATAAATAACACAGGGAGTTGGTAAAGTCTCCCTCCAGGGTGCTGGCTTTCATCTCTTTTCTCAGACGTACCAAAAACAAATGCCTGAAGTCATAAAAATGTTTTGGCATGAAACATAAAGGCGTGGATTTACTCCCATTACCGTAAAGAGATTTTTCTGAGATTTAGATATGAGTTAGATCAGCAGTCGCAGGTGTTGATATCAGATCTTATCTCATAAACATTAAGTAGTTCTGCAGAAGTTTCCTTCAACCTGTTTTCACAAAGATCTCAACTGACCCTGAACATTCCTAACATGCCTCACCCTGTGGTGCTCCTGGCACCAACAAACAATCCATCACAACCTGCAGTGCCCATTACGAGAGACAGACCGTGTCTCAACGGCATAAACCTCATTACACAATTCAACCTTTAACAAACAGATGTTATTAATTTGTCTGAAATCTCTGGAGGGCGTGGGCTGTTTAGTATTTTCATCTCTCTGAGGTCTGTTTAATGAAGGTTTGGAAAACTGGAGGCCCAGATTATTCATCCAGGTGTGTGAACAGAATAATAGTGTACATCTGTGAATACTGCCACAAAATGGACGCAGGTCTCTGCTATCAACACATCAGCTCAGTTTATTTCTGCCCTGCACGATGCTTATCACACAGTTATGATGAACAAAAGCAACAGGGTGGCAAGAGATAAGAGGGCAAAACAACAACACTGGCACACCCACACGCTCTGCTGCTCAACTGGAACAGCCTATACAGTCATAACATCGTGGTCACGGTGTGTTTGAGGGTAGTAGAGCAAACTACTGTTGGAAAATGCTTCATTCTCCACAAGGCCTGAAAAGCTACAGGTGGATAATCGCTGGATGACTTTCTGTACATTAGTGCTGCTTTTGCCCCTTTCTTTCTTTAACATTGTCTCCTCCATGTTGAGTTTTAGATGCTTCCATTAGGGCGGAGGTTTTGCCTCCTTAAATGTAGCACTAAGCATTACAGATCATCCTTTGTCCCGTCTGCTATGGTTTATCTTAACCAGCAAAGACCACTAATCCATGATTTACCCCCGACAGTGTGTGATACTGGGTAGTACTGTGTGTTTTGTTGTACGTATGACTACTGTCTGTATCTAAAATTGCCCCTCAAGGACATTAAAGTTAACCTTACCTTACCTTTGTGTCTCTTTGTGGTCATTTTAAGTCTCATTAGTTAATCTGAGTAACATTTTGCAGGTGAAGAATATGGAGGGGCCCCAATACAGTACCTTGAGCCCCTGGGCCTGTGCCCAGTAGGCCCATCGATGCCTGCAACTACAAAAATATTTCTTTACCTGAGAAATGCTAATGAATAACTTTTCTAACTGATCTAGGTCACTCTATGTGGACAGCAACTAAAGGTTACAACCTAATACCATTCACAAATTATATGTTTCTGCATATATGACGTCACCTCGGCAACTTGTGGACCAAAATTTTTGCTAACTTTCCCAGTTGTTCTGATTTGAGGTGGCGTTAACTCTAATTTTTGGAGTTGGGAACTCATTTTTCCGAATATTCCGATACCACATGAATGCAGGGTGGAAGGAGGGCCTGTGCTGTTTAGATCACTGGGTCCCAACTGGTCCAGCCACAGAGTCCACATTTCTCCTTAGTCATTAGTTCAAGGTCCACACAGTTTGATATATTTAGCGTGAAACTTGTGTTTGGCCATGTCGTCGAGCTAGTTTACTGTTTCTCTCAAGTAGCTTTAGTCACTCACTCTACAGCACTTCAAAATAAAAGCTCTGTGCTGGAAATTCACTGTACTCACGTCTGCGAGTCACTTGTGGTCCACTCAGAATGGACCGCGACCCACCAGTTGGGAACCACTGGTTTAGATGTCACACTGTTACACAAAAATGTAATTGATACACCTGAAGAAATAACGGATAAATCCTTTTCTCACAGCAGACATAATGACATAGCGGAAAGCACAAACATGATTAATAACATTAATGATGGCTTCATTCTGTTGAAGTGCTCCAGCAGGAAATGCAGCAGGCACGGTATCAGGACCTTGGAAGAGCCCACACAGAAGGAAGCTGTAGGTCTAATTAATGTTATTACTCACACCTGTGCTTTTCCTGCTACGACATGTTTAAATGTCTCCTGGGCCACGGTAATTTGTCTCTTCAACACCAGTGTCTGAGATGTAGAAAAGACAAAGCTATAATCAGACCATGTCAGGTACAGGACACACACAGTCCTTGTCACGGTAATAATAACTATTATACGCTTAGCGAACTCCTGTAGGTGGTATTGAAAAGCTCATACAACACACTTGTGTGAAACTCAGGCTTAGATAACAAACCTTTAATTCCAGGGAAGCACCGCCCTGCAGCTGAAACAAAAACATGATCCATCTCTATTATCTTGTCATATGCCTCTTGAAGATGGCGATATATACAGTATTGTTAATTTGTAGTGTTTGTCTATCACACGGAGCGTTAGTACAATTCACATTTTACTCTTTTATTTAGAATAGAGCTGCTATCAACTGGCGTAGGTGTCTTACAATTAAATTAGTATTAAACCTGCAATAACAGATTTTCTGGTCATTTTTTGGAGCATCAGAAACAGACTTGCATTTTTAAATATTTTTTTCCAAAGTAGAACTGGTGTGTGTATTACTGCACATCAACTTACATGTAGGTTAAAGATTTGTTGACTTCCTCCAACAGTGATCTCTTCCATTGAAGCCAACTGAGCCTCCTACGAAATCCACCGGAATGTGCAAACACTTCCCGCTATAATCTCAGCCTCAGTGGGCAGAGAGCCAGCGACATCTGATGTCCTCCTGTTAAAGAGAAACGTTCAAAACTATGAGGAAATTGCACATGTTGAAATGTGTAAAAACAAAACTATGCAGTCAAAGTAGTTGATTAACATTCTGTGAACTTTAAAAGGGCAGACAAAGAAACATCAGTTCAACTTCATAGTTTTATTGTTGCTAGATTTTCCATAGAAAAAATTCTACATTGTGAAGTACAGTCACAGTGTGATTTCTTTTCTTGTTATAATTACAGCATATACCAGCATCTTTAAATTCAACATCTTTGTACTCAACAGTCTAACAAATCAAATTAATTAACATTTTCCAGTTTGACTGAAAAGACTGGAAGGAAAAATAACATTGCAGCAAAATGAAATACAGTTATTATCGCTCTGGCTGATTGTTCAAACTGTATACAAAAATCAACTCGAGACTCAGAACAACAACAACAAAAATCTACAAATGTTAAATACAAACATTTTACAAAATCATTCAGGTAAGAATTACAGTTACAAAATTCTTTTTAACAATTTTAAGGCATCATAATGAAAATGATGAGAATATATTTCAGTGACTCGCTATTAAGGAATGCATAGATATAGTGCAGCACCTACAAATACACTTAAGCTTTTATTAGACAGGCAGCGGCATCACAGAGGTGAACATTTGAAGCCACTGAAACCCATGAGGTGACACCAAAACCAAAAGACATAACTGGATTTAGGTGATTCGAATATGCTGTTGAAGTTCATAGGCTAGTTTAAAACTTTGTCAATATGGAGAGTTAAGGAATCACATGCTGATATACTTTGGTTTTTTATTTTGCAGTTTATATAACTAATTACCCAATATGCATGGACTCATACCAGTACATTTAACATTGTGAGTTCCACAACAATCCTGTTTTAATGTGTTATGTATGTATATATGTTTGGTGATTCATTGTTCTTCAACTAGGCTGGTTGCTCTTTTCCTTTAAAAAGACAGTTTTAATTTGAAGGAGTACATTGATTTAGAGGAACAAAGCATTTATTGGGAACAAGTTTTCTCAACTTTACGAGAGACCCGTGGGCACCCACACATTTTCATTCAGTTATAAGAGTTAATTCAGACATAAGAGTTCAAGGTAACCCTTTGAAAATGGCTATGTCAGTTGTTCCCTCGCCGAAATCTAGCCTAACTTTGGAGTGTTATTTAACTCCCTTGCCAACATGGCTAGAACCAACGGATGCCTTGAGCCCTGATCACACAGAAAGTGTTTTAGCAGCTGGAGGAGGCTTTTTGTAATGGTTTTTCATGAGAATTTGCTCACAATTTCTATGTTGTGACACGCCTCGCCTTTCTGTGCTCTAGGCGCCTGGTGTATTTGCTGGAGCGCTCTGAACTCCTGTTGAAAAAGTTGAAAAAACCTAAACTCAGAGTGGAAAAGCGCCCCACATCATCTTTTTGCCCATTGTCCAATTGGATGATCTGAGAGGCGGGCCTTCTGTGGTGGTCACAACAAGAAGTTCACAGGAGAAGAAACTGATGGTAGCGACTGCTGGATACCCAGAGCTTTATGGCCCGACAACAGACAGTAGGTTGTCTAACTGCCCCCGAGTCATCCTAAAATATGACTGTAAACTGCCATCATGGAGGAGCACCAACTAGACCAACTGGTTGTACTCCCTGTGATCCATGCTCTTTTTTTAGGGTCTCATGTACCCACACAAATCTCCGACCAACAAACTGCTGACAGTCTCTCACCCTCAACCAAAACTACAGCAAGTACCCTCTGCTTGCTCATTTTAGTAACTAGCTACTAATTACTGAGACAAAAAAATGGTAGAGTGAATACATGGGAGGGTTAGTGTAAGGACGTGATGGAGTGGTTGCCTGACAACAATAAAAAGGCACCGCAAAAGCATTTTTTTACCAGTTGCATTCAAAAAATGCTGCAAAATGCTTTATGTGTGATCGGGGCGTTAGGTTGTCTCACGTCACAAGAGACCACTACCTTTGTGCTAGCTCAAAAAAAATAAGCACGCCAGAGCCTCTTAAAAACAGTTATGTTGGCACCCTATTATTTTCACTAAGGGGACCGGCAATCGTGATACCCCACCCCACCTTGGGGGCACCACTGCAGACAGGAAGATATTTGGCCATTATTTTACTTTGAAAGACAGTTTCAAACTTGACAACATAAATATTCTGAATGTGTCCAAGTGTATGTTGAAATCTTTTTGATGCAGTAGCTGACAAGGAATAAAAGATCTTACATTTTCCTTGGGAGCTGTAAACAAGGACCAAAGCTGTCGCTTTAGCAACAGAATAGCAATGAAACTGTCTATACGGTATACGATATTCTGACAAATGTCCCATCTGTCCTCAAAGTTATAGACCACAGAACCAAACGTCTGTTGCACCTCTAACAGGAAGCTGCTTCATACAGTGAACAATGACTAACATAACTAATCAAACCTTCCCACCAATGTGAGGTTTCTATCACATTTATAGTTTTTAACAGTGCGTTTCAGGTGCTATTAGTGTCATATTATAATTCTTAATTCCTAGCCTGTGTACCGTGTGACATTAAAAACGTGAGAATATATTTTGTTTTGCGTAAACAAACTCCACATTTCATTCATTAGGTATAATATGCAGTACTTAAACCATTTGATTTGGTTAGGCAAAATAACTGTCAAAAAACCAGCATAAGATTTAAAGTGTTATATTGCTTATAGTTTAATCATGAATGCACTCAATGTCAGTGTTTGGTCCATGTTTGTTAGTAGTCCTACCTAATGTTTGTGCACACTGGGGAACAGAAGTTTAGTGATTTGATGGTTGTGGCTACCAACAGATAAACTGTCCAAACGAGTATTTTTGATTGTTCAGTCAAAACCAGACTTGGTACCGTAAGTGCTTGACTCAGAGTCTCAACCCTGAAATGGTTTGACATACTGAATTTATATCAAAAAATGCAAGAGGTATTTTTCATTTATCTCTCTCTCTGCTTCCAGCTTAATGTCTCTCCTTGCATTCCAGTTACTGACTTTGTGCGGTAGTTAGTTTTCATATGTTGGAGTACTTCAAACTGTACCATGGAGAACATCAGTGTAGGTTGTAGACTGAAGGAAACACCCTGAAATGCAGAGGATGTTTTGTTTCCTTCCATTCACTCTGGTGTGGAAAATCATTTACCCGCTAATGTCTACAATATATCATTAGGTCCTTGCACCCCTCCCTCCTTGTCTGTAGTGTGTACCATTCTGCCTTTTGGCTTTAACTCCCAGTCTACAAAGCAGCTAACCTACACTTCCTTCCATTTGTTTCCCTAAGCAGTGCTACATTTTCCCACCCTCATCCTGTCCCTGAAGTACTGTCTTAACAGGAGCTGGTCTGGAGGTTGCCCTCAGTGAGGATGGAGGTGATGGTGGAGGGGTCATACAGGCTGTCGTCATCATCTGAGCTGAGGACCGATGAATCCAAAGCTGGGCGCATTGCTGCCTGGGTTTTCCTCCTGTGACACATAATCATTGACATTATTAATATCATCATTAGCTGTTGAAACACACTTTGATGTTTTATTCACACGTCAGTGCTTCCAAGTGATCATAGTGCTCCCTCTGCTGGCAACAACATGCACTTCCTTGTTACTAGTGGGAGCATGTCTGGAATTTAATTTCCCCCGTGGTACATGAGTAATGTGCCTTTTTAATTTAATGAAATACCTGTTCACACATGGTGATTGCTGATTTGTTGTGAAATACTGCACCTCGGGGAGGTTATGTGAATCCCTACTTAGTGTGTGTAATTGTGTGTAACAGAAAAGGAATCTGGGTTCGCTGCTAATAACGTCATTTACACGCAGTTTTATTCCGTCTGTGCCATAGGAAGGAGGAGATGGTGTCTCTCCTTCTTACTCACTTGCACACATTGCTGTGATAATCTGGCTGTCAGGACGTGTCTTGCATAAGCGCACAGTGAGTAACAAATTGGATGAGAGACAGAATTGGATACAAAGAAAGGGAAATGCTTACTTGAGCTCAGTTTCCAGTGCTGTGACTCTGGCCTGCAGGGCCTCTTTGAGCTCCATCTGTTCCTCCATGTCTCTCTGGGCCTTCCTCCTCAGTCCATCTATCCTCTCCAGCTCGGTCTCTCCTTCGTCCACCTGCCTCTTCAGAGCTTTCACTCTCAGAGCAATCTGTAACACAGGATGAGGTTAAAGTGCAATTTTACTGTGTATGCATTTTATATTTACGTATTCCCATATGTCAAGAGTAAATTCAAATACTGACATACAGTAGGAGGTGAATGTGTATACCTGGTCCCTTTGTTCAGTGTGTGTTTGTCTCTCCTCATCCAGTGTCAAGTTAAGTTCTTTTATTTTCCTCTCCAGACGTCGTTGAGACGCCAACACAGAGTTCTTCTCCCTTTACATGAATACAAGAGAAGAGCAGAGCATGAGAGATGTGAGCATGTTAATGAGTCATACTCCCCTCATCTCAACTACTGCCAAAATGCCCCTGAGCGAGACATTTGCCACCTCATTGCTCTCATGAAGATGCTCTGTAGCCAGGTGTTAATGTCTGGCTTTACTTTACTCTCGGGTATGTGTGTGTATGCATAACTATATTACAGTGATGACTTTAGTTGTTCTTTTATCTCAGACATGTTAGGATGTTACATACCTTGACATGTTTTGGCAGAAACTTCCGCCTTCCTCAGAAGTGTCACTTTTATCAGCTGACCTGTCAATCAGCCGATATTAGGGAGGCGTGACTATCCTGTCAAAAACTGACAGGACGGTCACGCCACCTGCTGTCTGTCCGCCGCCTCTCCAGGATGCTGCTCCAGGTGTGGGAGAGCATGTATGCCCCCTTGTCCCTGTTCATTGTCCCTGGGCCCCGCTTCCTTAAGGGACAATGAACAGGGACGAGGGGGCATACATGCTTGCAGGGCGTCCCTAATATCGGCTGATTGACAGATCAGCTGATAAAGACGCGTCACAACCACCACCAAGTGACACTTCTGAGGAAGGCGGAAGTTTCCGCCGAAACATGTCAAGGTATGTAACATCCTAACACATGTCTGAGATAAAAGAACAACTAAAGTCATTATCAGAAACTAAAGACATAATGAACACCATTGAACTATATTACAGTGAAGCTGCATCCACACTAATACATCTTCACTTTCCAATTGAACACCTATGGGACGTTATGTATCGGTGCATCCGGCGTTGCCAAGTACCGCCACACACTGTCCAGGAGCTCACTCATGCCCTGATCCAGGTCTGGGAGGAGATCTCCTAAGACACCATCTGCCGACTCATCAGGAGCATGCCCAGACATTGCTGGGAGTGCATACAGGCACGCGAGGGCTGCACTCGCTACTAAGTCACATTATGAGTTGCTGTGATAAAATTCACGCAAGTTGCATCAGCCTGTGATCTCAATTTTTTACTTTTTTTTTTTTTTACTTTGATTTTCAGTGTGATTTTAAATCCAGCCCTGGGTTGATGATTTTGGTTTCCACTGACCGTTTAATGTCATTTTGTTCCCAACAAATTATACAATGTACATCAGTAAAGATTTCCAACTTCAATAATTTGTTCATCAAGATCTGATGTGCGATTTAAGTGTTACAACATTGGCTTCCAAAATGTAGTGGAGTTGAAGTCACATAAAATGGAAATATTCAAGTATACTTTCAAATTAGTGCTTTAGTACAGTACTTAGTTACAGTCCTTAGGTACATGTAAAAAAAAAAAACTTTGGGATCCACTGTTACATAATCCACTGTGTCTCAGTCAATGACAAACAGTATCTATCCACCAAATTCAAGGGATCTGTTCAAAAACATATGAAATTCCCAGCTGTCAATCAAACAAACACACAAGGGTGAAAAAAATATGATCCAATATGAAGATCTAGTGGACTGCAGCATGTTTTCTATTTGTTACTCTGTACCTTTCCTCACACCGAAGGCGTTCTTCCAGCTCCTGGATCTTGTTCTCCAGCTGGGAGACTCCTGCTGAGGAGCGAGAATGGCCCTCCATGTCAGCCACACGACTCCTCAGCTCCTTCAGCTGCAGGGACGGACATGGACAAAGAGAAGGTCATCAATACCCAAAATACAACTGGGGCAGCAGGGTGGGTATGTTGTGATTGGATGAAATTCAGTTACTATTAATCAAAAATGTCAGCAGACACATACGTTGTATATGCGTTACATACGTGTCTCTCCATGGCGTTCTTGTCCAGCTCCAGGTCCTGTTTGGAGGATCTTTCCTGCATGAGCTCGGAGCGGAGCTGATCAATCTGGTCCCTGCTCCTGGCCACTCGGTCCGCCAGCATCTCCACGCTGCTTTTCTCCTCCTCCAGTTCCAACTCCAAACGCTTCAGCTTATCCTGATGGGGACAAGATGAGATCTACTGTATTAGACGATCAGTAGGGATGCACTGGTTGTAAAACTCTGGGCCAATTCCCATATTTAAGGTAACAATTTGGGTGCTGGCTGATAGCAAAGTTGTTTTTGCTGTTGTTTATTTCTTTTTTCTTGTTAGTTATCTCCTTTTTTGTACCATGGAAACAAAGAAATCTTTAAGTAAGCACAAATTAAAATCATACAAATGTAACCTTCTTTCAAATGAATTTTTTTTTAAAAGAACTGCTTCAAGTCTTTTTACTATATAAAATATATCATAACTCTCTCTCTAATATGCTGAGGAAACCAAATGGATGTAACACAACAGAAACACATGCTCAGAGAGGAGACTGTGTGTACTGGATTAGCCTCAGTGAGAGACTTATTGATGCTGAGTTTGTACATGTGAGCATGTAAGTACTCTTGACCTGTTGTACTTCTTGATAAGGGAGTATATCTCTATCGACTTAATTATGACCTACATGTTATCTATAAACCATATTTTTGTTTGGTTTACAAATGAAAGTAAGAACTGTGTAGAAAACATGTCCAGAAATTTGCACAGACTACAGTGCATGCAGAGCACAGCTATTAACAGCACAGAGCCCTGAGGTCATAGTTTATTCTCCCAAACCATGGAGGCGAGCAGATGCACATATCTTACCTCCAGGATGCGAATCTCCCGGGCCTTCTCATTATGGCTGTTTTTGTTAGCCTCCATCTCTCCCTCAAGGTGGCGCAGTCTGTTGGTCAGAAGCTCTTTATCCAGCTGGTGGTTGTCTCTCTCCTCACATGCAAGCAGAAGCTCCTTCTTTTGTCGTGACATCTAGTTAGGTTCATAATAATATTAGAAACAGAGATGCCAGACTCAATTCCCATCATGAAATAAATATGTGTGGTTTTGCATGTTTGCATCGCACAGACCCATGAACACAACCAGCCAAGCATGAACCATGAATATTATGTGTCAAAACTATTGAAAACATTCAGACCAGACTTTCATAATAACAAACAAACAACCAGGCCAAGCAAGTCAGTGAGCATGCACACAAACACTCAAAACACAAACACACACCTCTTCCTCCAGTCTCCTTAGATTTACATGACTTCTATCCAGTTCACTCTTAGCGTCGCTTCCGTGACGTTGCGCCTCCTGCATTTCCTTGCGTGCCCTCTCTCTCTGCTCCTCCAGCTGAACCCTGAGAGTCTGCGCCTCCTCTCTTGAGGACATGGTCAGCGACTCATACTGACGGGAGACCGGGAGGGAGAGGGGAAAAAACAGAGGGTGAATTTTTTTTTTTTTTTTTTGTCCTGCGAGTGCTCTAAAGAGCAGTTGGGAGCTTTCATTTCTTTGCAAATGAATAAAAAGGATCTCCTCTGCTTACCTCTTTGTTGATTTTCTCCAGAGCTCTCTCCTGCTGTCGTTTGGCCTCCTCCAGCTGGTTGAGGGTTTGTTTGAGTGTCTCCTTGTCTTTCTCCGCATCCTCCACGCGCAGAATAAGATCACGGTGCTCCTGGCTCAGTCGGGAAGCTTTTCTCTTGGCCTCATCTAGCTCAGATCTCAAGCCTCTCACCTCAGCGTGGAGGGCGATCTCTGCCTCTGAGCTCTCTGTGGCATTGGACTGCAGCTGAGCCTGAGGAAACCACAGAGGATGTCCAGTAATGCTTAAATATGTCTGCTGCTTCTAATGCACTGATGGTCAGTGCCACACTGTGGTGTGTGACCTACCTCTAACCGTGAGAGTTTCTCTTTGAGACGTGTGTTGGCCTCCTCCTGCTCCTGCTGGGCATCTTCGAGTGACTTAATGTCCATCTGAGCTCTACTGAGACGTGTTTTACTGGCCTCCACTTCCTCCTCAGCTAATAAGAGTTTTTCTTTGAGCTGGGTAGCTTCACCTTGTGCCTCACTGACCTTCTGCTCCAGCTCTGAGATGACGGATGGGTCTGGGAGCTATTGGCAAAAAGACAAGGGAATGATATTGGCAAAAAAATACAAGAGAGATGATGGAGATTAAACGCAAATCTCATCATTGTAATAACCAAAACTACCACATACACATCACCATGATTTGTTGTTTTTACATTATTAAAACCCCACTAAAATTTAAGTAATCCCTTCAGGGTGCTTCAGCTCCTCACTGTAAGATTTAACAAACCCGTTTGCTCTTCTCCTGGGCCTTGGTTATATCCTCTTTGGCCCTCTGTAATTGGTCCTTCAACCTGTCAATCTCATACTTCAGTTCTGCCTCCTGGTCCTGGTGAGATTTTTTTATGGAGATGACCTCCATGACCTTCTTGTCAAATGCCGTCCTCTGCTTCTCCACCTCAGACTTGGTCTTCTGTAGATCAGCACTGTATCGCTGAAGTTCCTGAACAAAAAAATTGACAATTTGATGGTTTGACTGATTAATTTTTGTTAAACAGATCAGGCATCAGAGATCGTGTGTATATGTTCACCTGGTTGAGAGTCTGTGAGTGAGCAGGGTCGGGTATCTGTTGTTTCATGGTGCTCACTCTATCCTGGAGCTCCTTTATTTCCTCCTCAAACTCCTCTTTTTCCAGACGGGCTTGCAAGAGTCTAAAAAGTGTACATTAAATACAGCTGAGTCAGACAAAATGTACCCCATAAAAGTATTGTAAGTGCTGCTTGATTAGCTGATCCGCAGCAGTTGGATTGTACAGGTGAATCATGACAGGTGAGCTTAATTCACTTTGATGTAAGTCAACAAACAAATAAGTCATTTTTTAATCTTCAAACAACAGGAAATGAATCAGTACATTTTACCATCTAACAGTCAGACATACTCACAGAAAACAAATCTACGACACATTTTTGCTAAACATAGAAATTTAAGGTCATCCACACCACCCTTTAGTTTCTGCTGACATACACTTTTACACTGTATGGACACATGAAGACATAAATTGTGACTCAGGTTTTTCACACTTTCTTAAACACCAAACTCAAGGGCTTTTGAAGGACTTTCCAGGCCTACTTCCTTCAAATTCAAGGACACAACACAGCATAGTTTGAGACACAGATTAATTATTTATATCTATTTTCAAAAACTTTGAAGGCCTTGATTTTTTCCCTACAATTCAAAACCTTTAAGGATTTTAAGGACCCGTGAGAACCCTGGTGACTGGTTTCCAGCACCAATTCTGCTCAACCACAGAACTAAATATGGTCCACATATCATTCCACTGGTATTTGAGGGTTCATGATACATATTTAAATATGGATCATGTAGACACTGTAGAAAGAATTAGGTCTGTCAGTGTGGATGACCTTGAAACTACAGTCACAGCTGTTAGCACAGCTAGCCACATCTACAGGTCTGCACATCTAAACACAAATGCTGTTCAATTAGTGACTCTCACGGTGTTTCAGTGCTGCTGGGTTGCTCTCTGACAGAGAGGGGGAGAAACATTGTAGAGTGAAAGAGAAAAGATGGACACACATTAGTAGTACAGCAGGTGCAAAGAACCATGAAAAGATGGTGACAAAAACCCATGTCCGAGTAAGCATTGGAGAGCCCAAAATCCAGGTGGGTTATAATGAATATACTCTGTGAGAAAGATATTAGAATAAACTCACTCTTGTTTGGTTGTTCGAAGTTCGTCTCTGGTGGTGTGAAACTGCTCCATCCAGTGGCTGCTCTCATCTCTGCAGTCTTCCAACTGCTGCTGTAGGGTGCGAACAGACGCATTCACACGCAACCGCTCTGCCTCGATCCCTGCGTGAGACTAAAATGCACCACAGAAGAAGAATTAGGGCATGTTGTAAATATCCCTAACATTTAATAGACATAAAAACATACATAGATAGACCTCTGCGTTTATTGAAGATACTATTTTCATTGAGGAGATCAAGGTTAAAATGTTATGTCTTGCTGCTATGATAGGGCACCTGACCGAGCGTGCTCAGTGCACCTGTGCATGCTGCATCTCCTCTGCAGACACTCCTGTGTTAGTACTCTGACAGGTAGTGAAATCCACTCTATTGCAGGCAGCACCGGAAAAACACCACTTTGTCAACCTGA
Source organism: Epinephelus moara (assembly GCF_006386435.1). Classification (NCBI taxonomy): domain Eukaryota; kingdom Metazoa; phylum Chordata; class Actinopteri; order Perciformes; family Serranidae; genus Epinephelus; species Epinephelus moara. Next base: position 33,038,753 of record NC_065511.1, on the reverse strand, counting down.
ACCTACTTTATTCAGTGTTTTTACTGGTTTAAATCACTCTGTCCATTTGTTTAAGAGAGGAAAAGAACTGAGCAGATAATTCAGCTTGGGGTAAAAACCCTCTGAACGTTTGGATCTTAAGTTATCAGAGAAAAAAGGTGAGGATATATTACAGTAGCAGGTGCTGGACTAGCGGTCTGTCTCCGACATGCCGAACACCGCCAGATAAAAACGGATTTGTAACGTGAAACTGCTTTGTTCAGTGTTTTTACAGGTTTAAATCACTGGGTGTGCTTGTTCTGGAGAGGAAGAGATCTCTGCAGATAATTTGGCTCACAGTAATGATCTCCTGAACAAGGACCATGGAGGGAATTGTAACCAGGACTTCATGCTTGGAGTATGGGAGAAGTTTCAGCTGGTTGCAATCTGCAATCCTCACTGCTACATGCGACTACATCCCACACACTGTTCCTTTCATTTTAGGAGAGTAACAGTATTCGTAGGTAAAAATTATATAATTATACATGAGGAAACATTTATTCTTATATAAATATATATGTATATGTAGGGTTCATATTTCTCTCTCACAGCATTCATGTACCCTGTCAAAATATCCTTGAGCGAGACGTGGATGTGCTACAAGCTGACTCTTGTAAATCAATCTCAATAAGACAATCTACTAAAAGCCAAAATAAAAAGATTTTCACAAAAACTTGATATATGTAGAAGTGGTTTCTCTGAGTTTACCGGAAGGGGTCTGTTGTTGTTGGACTGGTTTGACCCTTCTGACCTTCATTTTGACTCATGTCAAATGAAAGTAATGATGAGCTGGCTGCTGTGTTCGTGCACACACCTGAGACACCTGCTCCATGCTGCTGCGGAGCTTCTCCATGTCGGTGCTGTACTGCTCTCGGAGCACCTCAATCTCTTTGTCGTGCGTGGCTACCTCTTCTTTCAAAGCTCCTTTGAGAGCAGTTAGCTCCCTCTCTCTCTGTCTTAGCGTCTCCTCCAGCTTCTGTTTCAGCTGGCACACCTCCATCAGTTGTGCCTGACAAGATATCAAGTCCTGCAGGGAACAGGGTACACACAATATTAACTTGATGCTTTTGATCTCTCAGCCTCCTGTTTGTACAGTATTGCTCATTTGTTTACACAAACCTTATACAGCTTTTTCTTAAAGGGACAGTTCACTCAATATTAAAAATATGTTTTTCCTCCTACCTGTCATGCTTTTTATCAACCTAGATTGTTTTGGTGTGAGATGCCGAGTAATGTTGTCTGCCTTCTCTTGAATATAATGGAACTAGATGGCACTCAGCTTGTGGTGCCCAAAATTCATTTTAAAACTCAACAGCAATGTCTCTTTTCAGAAATCATGACCCAGGTACTCATGATAATCCACAGACCTTGTTGCGAGCTCATGTAGGAACTACTTTCTTTCTACACCCATCAACCATACCACTGCGCAGGAGGAAGCATGCATCTACACATGACTCTTGAATATGACAGCCCGAGATGTAAATATTATTAGCGTCTACCTTGGATGAGGTATAATGTTAGCTGGCTCGGTGGTGCTAGGTGAAATAACAGTAGATGCAAGAGAGAAGGCAGACATCTCTAAGGCGGATATCTCCAACACTCTGCAACTAACACCAAAATAATCTAGAGTGATAAATAGCACTACAGGTAAAAGGAAAAATGTGTATTTATTATTTGGGGTGAACTATCTCTTTAACAGGAAGTTAATCTTGCTTTTAACTGCAAAACCTTTTCAGTTTAGTCTAGATTTGAGTCTCATCTTATTAAAAAATCCAATAGTGGGTTGAGATAGTTTCTCCCTGTGCATCTGTGTGGGTTTATTTATGCGAGTGTGTTTCTGTAATACCGTCTTGTTGCCATTCTCTCTTCTCAGTTCATCCTGAAGCTCAGCCAGCTGGTCCTCCATTTCTCTGACCCGTGCCTCTGCGTTCTCCCTGTCCATACGCAGCTGAGTCAGCCTGCGATGAAAAGAGGACATAAACACTGCTGAATGATTCCTTCAATTCATGCGACTATGGCACACTTGTTTGTCTTTTGAATAAGTTACAGTAACTGCTTGTTTTATGAAATTGTGAGGAGCGTGTGCTTGAAAACAAAGTGGGCTTGTCAGGCAGCCCTCTCACTCCTGACCACCAAGACTCATAGACAATGGTACCATGCCCCCTTCCTGCTTTCCCCTATCTGCGTGTGTGTTTGAGTGTGTACGCTGTCGTATCCTCACTCTGATTGTGTTTCATTTAATTCTTTCTTCTTCCGGTCCAGCATCTCCCGGAGCTGCAGATTTTCATCCAGACAGGACTCCAGCTCAGCTTTCAGAGTGGGATCAGAATTGCTAACAGAGTCCTACGCACAAGCAGACATGATGAATAAATGAGAGCAGTGAAACATTAGACATCAGGTAGCTCTGGTGGCATTAACAATGGGCTTTTAGGAAATGTTACAGCAAGCTTGCATTTGCCCACCGATCGATATGCATAAGGGATTAAGTTCTTAGGAGCTATTAGGGATTAAGACCTGCCCACCTTCCTTAAACCAACTCATAATGAGTCATTATTGAAGTTAGATTATTGTGTGTGTGCACCTTTGACCAGGCCAGAGGGCTTTAAGGATTAATGTGAAGATTAATCTGAAGCACACTCCAAGAAACCCCCCAGCGCTCCTGGTTAGATTAGTTAGAGACATAAAAACACTGAGGACAGCTTCACACTCTCAACCAACCAACAGCTATTTTCCTACACTTTGATAGCGGAGGGGGTTTTAGGAGACTTGGATGAGAGTCCTGATGTGTGTGGCATTGGATGTGCACCATGTAATCAGAGCTGATTTAAAGTGGCAGGTTACTCTACTAATGTGAACGTCTTCTGGTGGCAGCCAGTTCCAATCAGCCAAGTGAATTTAGAGAGGTTGGTGGGTCATTCGAGGCACTGAAATGTCAGCAACAACCCAAAACTTGTACATTCTTCAGTGTAGTGCTGTCAGATATATTGATTTGTTGATGTATATTGAGTCTGAATATTTTAAAGGGTTTTCTGCATCTAACATTTTCTGCAGCATCGATACATCGGTACCAGCTGCGCTTTCTTACTCTCATATTGTTAATGTTTACTACAGTCACTCTGCTGTTCTCTGCTACTAACCAAGAAAAGTTGTCATGTTATACCCTTGTTATATTTATCTTTAAATAAATATCTATGATTGTGTGCCCTTAATGTCTATTTTTCCTTGTAGAATAGAGCTTTAATTCTCTGTCCAAGCCCAACTGAGCCCAACTTAACCTGCCTGGTTCGGGCAGAGCCAGGCGGGGCTGTAATTTCAAAATATTTCCACAAGCTTGAGTCAGGTCAGGCTCTGGCCAATTTACCAGTGATTTTTTTTTTTAAATAAGACTGGCAGTTCTCATGCATAAATGGCAGGGGCTGCCATGAACCAAATCACAAGAGGGGGACAGCGACTCAGAGAGAGGGAGAGTGACAGAGAGATCGAGCAATATAGTGGAGAACGAGGAGTATGCACGCGAAAGGAGCAGAAAATGAGAGCAAGAGAGAAAGAGGAGGGGTGCAAGGAGACTTAGTGGGCAATGTTTGCTTCTGACTCCCCAGCAGCTGCCCGCTCTGCTGAGCCTGTCGTGCATGAGACGACAGACTATTGAAATAACAGAAGGAAGAAAAGGAAGAAGTGGTGGTGCAAGAAAATAGTCCCTAGCCCTTAGCTTGTAATAAATGTTTTAATAATAAAAATGTATGTAATTTTTTTTGTTTTTTAACACTAGAAAGTCGACTTTTTAATGGGTTTGGCCCCAAAACTTCTGCCGTGGTTCGTGCTCAAGTCAGGCTAGGACAGACACTGCGCAGGTTCATATAGGGTCGAGCCTGATTTTTGTGGCCTTGATCAAAGCTCTATCATGATATCTATCATGGCACTGAAAGAAATTCCAGTATTGTTTACGAATGTAAAATTGTCCTATCCACTTAAGAAAAGCGTAGAGATAAATTTCAGCACTGCTAATAACCTACTGTTAGTATTTGGATGGCTATCAATATAAAAAAAATCTATGCTCTCACATCTTTATTTCTACTTTGCTTACCCTTCTCTCCTCCTGCAGGGCAGTTTGTAGTTCAGCCATCTTCCTTTCAAGCTCCCTCTTTTCTCTCATCCATTCTTCCTGAGGTCTTTCTTTAGGCTGTTGAAGACGAAGATAAATGGAGACAAACATGTAAGCAGCTTGCTCATACTATGTCTTTACCTGACGTATAAAACAGGCAGAAACAAAGCCTTACAGAATTACATACAAACCTTGAGAGTCTGTATCTTCTGAAAGATGACCTTGACTTTGTGCTTGATGACGACATCACTCTCGTTGCTCCTGAGAGAAGGTGAAATTGGTCAAACGTACATGACAGTAATCATTCATCACCAGTGCATTATGATAACGAAATAAAACCTCTACCCTAGGTGTAGGTCCATACCCTTGTCTCAGGATGTTGTATATAGTCTGCATGACCTGCTCCTCCTCGCTGTTCGCCTCTGCACTCTGACCCTGGTCCAGCAAAAGGTCAGGAGTCACCTTGAGACATAGATCAGAAAACTACTCTTGCAATGTTGCATGCTACGTGGTGTTTGGAGCTCACTAAAAATCAGTGGTAATGCTCAGCTATTAAATATTTTATTCTTACTTGTGCCTCAGTCAGAGTGGCCTGCGGCGTCTCAGCAGCAGCGTATCTCCCTGGTGAAGTCCAGTGATTAGCCGAGTGTCCTGGAAATTTGGTGACAGCAGGCTGGCTGCGTCCCAGGCTGCTATGAGTTGAGGACGGAGGTGAGTTGTAGGGGTTGGGGGTGAGGAGAGGAGATGTAGCTCTGGGATCTTGCTGTTGGGGACGGAGTCCTCTCTGTTGGCTTTCAGTGTTACCACCGTCAAACCTGTTAATTTGTCTGTTGACAGGAGTTTGTCTCTGATTTGTTTGTTGAGGAGGGGCAGGGTAGGACTGACTGCTCCTCACTGACCCCACTGACCCGTTGAGCCCAGCTTTGTACGAACCATCCCACATATTCCGTTCCATGCTCCCCTCTCTGCTACTGACACGCTGAACCTGCTCTCTGTGCCCCCTTACCCCAATTCCTCCATCCAGATTCCCATAACTTCCAGACTTCCCATCTCCTGGTGGCCTGGACAACTGAAAATCCTCATTGCCTGCTCCTCCCTCTCCATCTCTTTCCAGCAGTGACCCATGGGACTGCGCCCGGCGTAGTGCCCCTCCCTGCCCACCTCCTACATCTGCCCCCTGTGTTCCTGGTTCTGCCTTCTCTCTCCTCCGGGGAAGGCTACTGTAACCAGGGTGGCCCTGGGTCCTGAGCTGAACCCCATACGAGTCTCCTTTCTCTCCGTCCTTCAGGACCACATATGGCTGGCCAGCGATGCCCTGCACCCTGACTGCCACACCGTACTTGGAGGTGGTCTGGGTCTTGGTCTTGGGCTGTGGCCCAGGCTGCCCCCCACCAGTGTCATAGAGGTCATTGATGAAGCGGATCTGGACACCGTAGTCCACTGGGGTCTTGCGACCTGAGGACGGTGTGCTCATGCTGGTAACACAGCACAGGGCAGGGTAAGAAGAAGAAGAAGAAGAAGAAGAAGAAGAACGCATTTATGTGGTTAGGTCACACATAAGAACAGAGCTTTTACATACAGTATTTGCTTTTGTTAAGTATTTTCATTCAGCTTTTTATTTATGCATAATAGGGCTGGGCGACATGACAGTATATGACATGGAAAAGTAGAGATGTGTCCACCAGTAGAGGTCTGGCAATACTGTTTCTTCCGTGGGAGCTAGCGTTTACGCTACGCTTAATAGCTATCTTCGTTTCAATTCAAATTAAATAGAATAAGTAAAACCCTGTACCAGCAATGTTTGTTTATGCTACGTGTTTACTATCAGCCAATATATCATTAGCAGATTTTTTAAAATTCCATATACTGATATTAGTCGAGTGAACCTGAAGAAGCCACGGGTGAAGCGCATTATTTGCTCTAAATAAAATCACAATAATTCAGTTCAGTGTGCGGTGGTTTATGTTGATGATTTTATTGAAGATGTTCCTGCGGCCAACTAGCACCTGATCCTTGAGACTGACTGTGCAGAGGGAGCTCTGTTTACGGATATTAGTATTGGCCTTGTCTCGCATGGCCAGACTCTCAGCAGCACTGTGTCAACACGAGAGAAAGGTCTGGAAGCACATATCATTCATCATTTTGCTATAGGGGAAAAAATGCTCTGGTATGTCTGTATTTCTTTAAACCAATCACAATTGTATTGAGCCCAGGATGCAGCAACAGTACCCATGCAAAATCGTGTTACATTTGAACATGAGGAAGTTTGCACTGTCATTATAATAGGTAATTCTCTGCAAAAGAAAATGCCACCAACAACAGTAGGTTTAACAGACATATGTCAACCCTGTGATTCAACTTTACTAATAAAAAAGAGAAACTTAATATAATAAGGGTGAAGCCTGACTATACTTTAGCTCTGGAGGAGCTCCCTGGACCTGTAAAAAAACCAAAGTCGATTTGCTGGCTGCATGTGGCACTTGCAGAACAGAACATTATCACGATGGTGTCACAGAGGCTCGTGTGAAGTGGAACGGATCGGTAAATTGCTGAAGGCAATGTCACGGGCGCGTGCTGCTGCAGGGATAAAAAGATGTGACAAACCAACTCTGACTGACCATGTCAGAAAGCAGATCAACATCAGGAATGAGAGTCTTGCGAGATTAAGTCTGGGTTTTCTCTGAGGTGTGTTCATAAGTTGTTTTATAGGTTGTAAATCCTTACGACAATTTCCAGAAACAACAAAACAGGTTTGCCTTATTGCACAATCCACATCTTCACCAAAACGTGATATTTTTTTCAGTTGTTAGCTTGGAGGTTATTGTTGTTTCCCATAGCAAAGGGGATTTTAAAAACCTAACACGCAGATAGCGGAAGGGGGGAAGGAATGCTGGCCTATATAGCCAGCCAATGCAGGTTTATAAGGTGCAGCTTATATCTGGTGAGTCAAACTAGTAAAGGCCTGATAAACTCAGTATCGCTTAGACTATGCTCACAGTAGCACATTCAGGGACGTATGGGTAAAAAGGACATTATGATCAATAGCCAGGTTAACACAGAACTACAGAGAAACAGCAAGGAAATCTAAGAATACCTAAACATTAATTCACATGCAACCCTGAAATGTCAAAACCTTGTTAGACAAAGCGTTTTGAACAATAACAAGGACACAGATTTATAGGCAGTAACACTTAGTTTCTGCCTCTTTGGCTGCTTGTGTGGACTTTGTGCTCTGTGCACTCCATTAGTCATTAACCTGAAAGCACACACCCACATATCACTTTCCACTTGTAAGGACCAACAAAGCCTTTCCCAACTTTTGGAAGTTTCCCAGCCAGATACTAAACCTAATTCCCACTTCAAAACTTTGACAGCTTGAATAAAGACAGGTACCACAGCAACTACTACGGACCTTTTCATTCTTTCACTCTGTAATTTCTCCACTTTTGAGTTTTTCTTGACTCCCTAATCCTCCCTTTTCCTATACTTTGATAGCTCTTGATGAGTAATTCTGAAACTATTTGTATCTCAACTGATCATACGTCACAGTTTAATGATAAGTCACTGTCAGCCTTATGCATCACTCTCAGTAATATGAAGTACTTAAGTGAACATTCCTGATGTTACCTTGACTGACTGAACATGCCTTGTGTTAGGTCAAACTGTAGGATCTCACCCCCCATGTCCATTACACTGGTATGGTTCATTAAATTCACATCAAACCTGTTACAACACTCCCTCCCTGACCTCTGCACCTTTTATTTCCCCTCCACAGCTTTCCATGGTGAGAGACAGAAAGTGGGCTGGGAGAGTGAAAGGGAGGGTGGAGTGAGACAGAAAGAGAGAAAAAAGAAAACACTCTGCTTTTCTTCTCTTATCAGTGCGTTGTGTGATAAAATCCAAAGTCAAGCTGTTCTGTGCGCAACCCTCCCCCCTGCGCGCACACAAAGGACCGACTATGAAAGTAACCATCTAACAGATAACTAACAAATGCACCCATGCATTATTGAACGCCTACACGTGCATTTTCATATTTCCATGCAGATTTTGAAGGTTGTATGACGCAGCACAGACTAATCCAAGCCAGGAAAAAGATACAGTCAGCAAAGTGAGCCAGGACGGATAATCTTATATGTCCCTGCTGTGGAAGCGAAAATGAATACATGAAACAACTTTGGAGCGAAAATAGGTGATGGAAAATGTCTGGGCTGGCAGTGTGCGAAGCAACACGACATCAACGACCTTTGAGGATATCTGTGCGCTTGTGGTGCGTAAGCATCGTCCGCAGATAGACCTGCTCATCAGAGGTGCACAGCTAGTCGATTTTTTTTTTCCCTCCACCCTTTGGGAACCACAGAGGAAGCACCATGTCACAACACATTTGTGCAGTCAAGCATGAGGTCTGCAGCGCACTGTCTTCACTGCAAGGTCAAGCATGACATGCACTGACGAACGTGCCATACGAGGGCAATGTCCATTGATTTCATGGGAAACTGAAGCAGGGAGATCTGTAGAGCGTAAGGGTGCCAAACTGACTTACAGTACAATACTAACAGGACGTTTCTCTGTTACTATCTGTTAATCTGCATCTCCTCATCAGTTTAATTTTTGTATGTCACTGAGGAAGAATGCTGAAGAGGGGCAGGGATGAGGGGGAACCCATCCTATTGTCCAGTTGATGTGGGGCGGAAAATGAGGGCAGCGATTCTGAGAATGCCAAAACCATCCCCGTGGTCTTTCATTTCCTCCCTTACATTGTTTATCTGATGACAACAAGTTTGTTTCAACACTGACATTTTTGTCCCCATACGCTCTCCCTTTTAGGTTTCTCCACTAAGTTTTTTTTTTTTTCACATCTCTCTAAAATAAACATCCTTTTCCATATTGAAAGTAGGATATCAAACAAGTTCTTCTGTAATCTATTTGGTTATACAGTGGCTGTGCTGTCATATTAAAATGTCAGTCACACCTACTGTAACTGCTTTCTTTATTTGAAAGCAACACGGTGTGTGACTCTGTATCCTTTAGGGCTGAAATCAGTCGTTAAATCAATTAAAGCAAAACAATTAAATGGTGATTATTTTCTACTGTAGTTCCAATTTCTCAATTATGCAAATTTGCTGCTTTTTTCTTCTTTATTTTTCGTTATGCTCAGACATTTTATGGATTAAAAAAGAATCAAGTAAATACTAGGAGGATTAATTTATTATCAAAAAAAAGCATCAGCTGCAGCTCTAATATTCTTATAGTGGGCTACACGCTCTCAAGCAAAGGTCTCTAACTCATGCTTGTGTCATTAATAGGATGTGACTTCAACAACAAGCTTTTGCAGGCTTGCATGCCCAACTATCTGGTGCTTTTTGACTCCGTTGCCAGTTATGGTACCCTGTAGTTATGCTGACGGGCTCTCTGCCTCGGGCCTCAAATTGAATTCCCGCACACTAAATTGAATTGGAGCCGCTTCCCTGTTAAGATCCGAGATGGAATGGAAATGTAATTAGGAGATTAGAGCGGGTGTGGAGAGAAATGAAACAACAGCAATGTGTGGAGTCATGAAAGTGCCTCTGCTGACTCACAGAGTCAGCATGGTTCATGTGATCAGATCATCTCTGGCCCGGCCTAAAACTGATACAGCTGGAGACAGTGGCAAAGGCTGAATGCTTTCCGAGTCTTAACTTTTGTTTGTGCTGCATTCACTATAATATAAAAATGTATCATCCTACATACTGCAATGTATGTACTTACAGTATCAATACATGATGTGTTTTTAGGAGGGTATGTACAATGCATTAACAATCATAAACCTGCCAAGTTTTTTATTGAACTAATTGAAAGTTGAATCATTCTTTACAATTCCTCAAGCTGTATCTTGCATCTGCTGCGGATGTCTGAGAGAAATGAGGATGAAAGTGCCAGTGAAAGCACGTAAACGGACCTTGAGTTAAGGTTTTTATGTCAAACTACTATTTTCGAGGTCAATGACAGAGGGAAAAGCAGCAAATACACATACATAAAAAGAATAAAATAAATGCATTTTGCCATGACATTACTTTAAGTAATTCATCAATCACTAAAACAGTTGTCAAATAATTTAATTCAATTGACTATATCACTTATTCGACTGTTTAAGCACTAGTAAATGGCACACTACTAAGCAAAAATGGACGAACTGTAAAGCAGTAGTTTGTCCCTTTTCTTCCAGGTGAATCGTTAAGTTTTGCAGGCATAATAACCTAGAAATTAGATACATGTAGGTGTAAGTAACAGCGATGGACAGTAACAGCAGCTCCATGCCTTTTGTGTCCTCTAAGGACACGCAGCCTCTCAGTCCTCAGGGTGCTCTCCCTCCTCTCTATTACATTCTTGACATAAAACCAGGCCCTCTTCCTCTCTGAAGCGGTCAATCTCTCCTCCAAACTCACCACTACTCCTCTTTCACGCTCAAACAAACAGCCATTTATTCCTCTTTTCAATTCCAGAGAAGTTCATTGGCATAACAAAGAGATACTTCAGTGTTACCAAATAGTAAACAAATGACACCATATTAGGAGCACATAAATACACCCCTCCCTTACCCTACATTCCAGACACTTGTTTCGCTCTGTCCTTTCACACACACAGGCCAAGAGTGTGTACGTGTGTGAGAGAGGTTGATTTATGGGAACTTATCTACATACTGCAGTATGTGCACCTGTAACATCAGACTAACCTTTAACACTTTGTCCAGAATTAAAGGATTACTTCGGTATTTTTTAACCTGGACCTTATTTTGCCATGTTTTTGTGTGTGTAATTCCTGAATGGAGACAACAGTTTTTATAATTGGCCTAGTGTTGTGTGATAGCAGCAAAACAGGCTGCAATGTAAAGTAAATGGACAATGAGGCACTGTCAATTACGACGACTAAAAGGGCTTGTTTTTGGAACCGACAAGCTCAGATTGTTATCGGAAGTGTCTGACAACATTATGGAAAGAATCTGTTTTGGATGAGCCAGAAACAGCCCCAAAATTGCTAGCCAAGCCAACCAAACTCCATTTGAATGAACAATCATTTTTTCATCATGAAACACACTTCATTTTGAGTTGACAGAAACAAAATAAAACTCACAAAAGCCGTCTTCCTTCATTATTACACTGTTCCAATTATCTCTGATTTGGTTGAAATAAACTCTTAATCCATCCAGTTTGATGTCAAAATATGCTGCCTCTATACATATGTAAATTACTGTTTATTTAAAAGAACTCTGGGAGCTTTGTTGAGGGCGATTTTGGGTCTGTTTTTGGTTAAACAAAAAGGTCTATCTCTGCAAGGATCCTTTTCATAATGTTGGTGGACACTTAGAATAAAGACCTGAGCCTGTCAGTGGACAAATACCCAGAGTGGTAACACTGCAGCCTATTTCACCACTGCAGCAGTCTCTCTCAATACTGGACCAACTTCAAAAACTGAAATGCCTAAGGTGCCCTTTAAAATGTGCTACTAGCTTTTCTCCCCACGTTAATTCTGTTTTAAAAGTACACTGTGTCAGCATGGTCAGTGGCTTAGCAAGTGCAATGCTGTAATTATTCAATTCCATGACACAATCCATGAGCCTTTCCCCACAACTCAAAACTATAATCTGCACTTCTTACTTGCCTGCATCATCAGTTTCATCGGACTCAAGATTAATAGTGAAGAGAGCATCTCTGAATCACAGACATGCTCTTCGAGATGTCCCTCAGAGGTTGCAGAGAACACATGTCAGGCTAGCATAGATTCAAAGCCTTGAAGCATTTTAAATATAGTTGCATACAGCCCCTTGTGTCCTAAACACTGTCTCTGAGGTCTTACAGTTGTTTGTCTCTCAGTGCATAGTTCACCCTGGTAGCAGGTAACGTTAGGCCACCTGTTTTGGTAGTGAAATAGCTACTGAATGTAAGTAACGTTACTCCCGACATTAAACTATCTTTAAAAGTCTTATATTCAACTTCCATAAACGAGTGGTCACATTTAGAGTACTTAAACGTTTAAAATAAACACCCGTCCCATGTATTTCCCATCACATTAACAGGCAAGTTATCCTGAGGTAACGTTAGCTGAGAACACTGGTCACTCTTAACCCTCGAACCATCATCAAACTGACGTTAGCTACCAAGCTAACGTTAAACTAGCAAACAGATACCCCAGGTAATAGATTACTGTGAGAAATGATGACAGAACTAACTTATAGGAAGTAATAAGCGTCACATAGTGGACAAAAACATCCCACAAAGAGCCTAACTGTCTGACAGCTCGTGTGTCTGCTTTTAGCTGTCTGGCTATGTGAAGTCCAACACAACAAGCGTAAAGTTACCTTTTACTCTCAAGTTTTCCCTCTGCTCCTCCTCGACACTTCGCTTCCCTGGTGTCGGTGATAATTCAAATGTTTTCCATCAAAGTCCACGCAGAAAAGTGGGTGGAAAGAAACAACTCCTACGCAAATTAACACGGCAACAAGTTCATTTATGCGGCGACTGCAACCTGTTACCTTTGTCGGGGATGTAACCGTCCCGCCCAGCCTCCCCGAAGAGAGCGCTGTGATTGGACGAGAATGCTGGCGTGGGCGGGGCTATAGATAGTGGCTACGTTCGCCATTGGTGAGATCCATGCGTCACTCATTCATTGTGCTGGACCACTTTTTGACCTTTTTGCTGTACAACGGAAGCCCGTATTTTTACTTTACATGAAATAAACAAAAAACTATCGGTAGACCCTGACAGACAAACATTGTTCAGCACCTACGTTGTGGACGAAGGTGAATACAGACTGGTGTCTCCGTGTGTTTGTTTCTCTTCATATCACCAGTAGATGGCGCAACTATCTATCAGCTGGTAGTTCAGCAGCATCATCATCATCCAGAACACTTGTCTAAAAGAGCTCCAACCCTCTGCTGCAAGTGCATGACCTCCATTAACTAACTACAGCTGAAAGAGTCATGCAATGTCCTACTGTTGTTTTATTATAACTATTTTATTATTTAAATGCTTGTTTATTTGACAGGGACAAATTTAAAGACATTGCCTCATATCTAAAATACAAAGTAGATGCAATGCATACAGGTTTCTAGCCATGGCTGATTTGCAACCCATGTCAAACAGTGAGTGATTACTGAGCATGGAGCAATTCAACACAACATATACAGTAAAATATGAGTATGAGGTCTGTGTGTGTTTGTCTCTATGTGTACATGTCCACATGTATGTCCATGCATTGTGCTTAACGCACATGCCTGTGCATACCTTTATATGTGTGATCAAAGATTGTGGTCTGCACAATCCGTGTTCATAGGTTTGCTTTAGTTTCAGCCATTGCTTTAAAAACCTTGAATTCATGGGATGTTTTTCTAGAGTTACTCTAAAGATGGTGATGATAAGATGGTGCTTAGCTTCTGTGCTGGAATATTAAATATGACTGGTCTAAAAAAAATCTGTTCATGATCTCATAATTGTTGTTTGTGGCATGTTGAATGTTGTCTGTCATACACTGATATGGCTGCATTTCTTGGACAAGATACACTTTTGAAAAAGATATTTAAAATCCCAGTGTTGCCTGTAAATCAAATACCCATATTGATTACTGCATTACAAATTACAAAAATAAGTGCATGAACAAATAAGGCAAATGATAATTCCTTAATAGTTGGTGGATTCACTACAAATTGCTCCAAATTGCAGAGCTGACCAACCGAACTCCACTGAACTTAATTCATACCTAACACCTTCCTAACAACTATGCAGCAGTGCAGTGGACAAGAACAAACTTCAAAAGGGACTTTTTAAATTCGTTTTTGTAATAACTTTTCATAGACTTCACATGTTGGATTCTATATTGTGCTTATTGTCAGGCGTCTATCGGCATTAGACCAAGTCCTGATAAAGGTTGAAGAGTTCACTTGTGCATTCAATAAAATTATTACCGTAAAACTTCTCCCCCCGCCCCTTACACACAGCCCCTCCCCAAACTCCAGCGACATCCCACCGTCTGCGCACAGAACTTTCCTCTCCATCTCATCACCTCGACAGACTGCACGCATCATCTCACGCTCCGGGAATGGGATCTTTATTGAGTTCAAAGAAAAACTTCGAGTTCTTTCGAATTTACGCTTTGCAGAGGCTACTTTTCAAACTGCAGGGATAGTTGTTACTGCAGGTGCAGGGTGACAGCAACGAAAAGCCACTGGCCAATGACTTCCAAGACGCGCGAGAAGTTGTCAGGGAGTTTCAGACGCCAGGAATCAGTTTAGCACCTCGAGGTAAGGTGTCTTAATTTGATAACGAAGAGATTCTAGTGATCAAGGACCGTAGTTACTTCAACCGAGGCGTGCGTAAAATATGTGTGCGTAAAGTTGGAGCTGTTGCGCACGGTTTAAATTTGGCTTTAGTGTGGGCAGCTAATACAAGAAGGCGTACAAAACAACAGGTTTATTAATTTTTATATATGTGAAAAGTGTTAATACCTTGACAGCCATGGCAAAGTGGTTCAGAGATTTCCCCATCAACCTTAAGAACGGAAATGAAAGGGTCCGCTCGGCCTCAGAATCTGGTCCACAAACTCGACCCAAACCCTCGTTCTCTCGCGACAGTCTGAAAGGGAATCAGCGCAAAGACGGCGGAGTGGGGGGTTTACTGGCAGGGAGAAACAGGAAAAATTCGGCTACAGAATTGGGTCGTAACAACGCTGGTTCTGGTGGGACCGTCTGGGATAGTCTCACGACTGGAAAAGGTCGCAAGAACTCCAAAGTCGAGGCTGGGGCGTCAGATGAGAACCGCCAGGTCAGGACCACAAGTTTGGCGCAAGCATACATCAGCAGGATGATCAAGGTGGACAAACAAGACAAGACCCCCAAACTCAACGGGATAAGTGAGCAGAAGCAGCCCGAGAACGAAAAGGGAAGATCTGACATTAAAACAACGGTGAGTAACTTCTGGAGATAAAGCAAAACCTCATGTGCAAATTTTTCATTTCCACATATCAGTATCAGGTTACAGCAGCATACAGATAAAAAAAAGTCAGCATACTATGCACAAAAAAAATCATTGTGAGCTTGAGGTCAGTGCTTTCATTTGTGTCTTCCCTCCCCACCTCAGTTCATATCCCTGTATTTAGTTTCCATCGCTGTCAAAAGAACACAAAGCAGTTTCACTACATTGTGTCAGATCAAACAGGCAAACACAATGTGCTGACCTCGTTGCACTCTCTCTGCTCATCCCTCCATTAACTGTCACTTAGTCATGGACATCACACACCCAAACTGTATCAGATCCCTCTCTAGGTGTTGTCTCTAGGTTAATGTAATGTCTGAGTACTTATAGCAGCTGCTCTTTCTAACATGTCTTGTCCTTTTCACAGCTGATAATCCTGGAGGACTACGCCGATCCTTTTGATGCAGAGAAAACCAAAGAGCAGAGGGAGGCTGAGAGAGCAGGGGTGAATGATGGGTACATGGAGCCCTACGATGCCCAGGTCATCATCACAGGTGAGTTTAGGCTCATTATCTATCTCAGAAGTTATGGAAGGCCAAAGTGGCATCATCTAGAGCGCAGTTTGTCTGCTGAAACCTTTTAACACACTATGATTTGTCTCATTGTTTTTGATAAGTGAATTATAAGCAAGCCAAAGAGTACAAGCTAAAGTTCTCTGCACTCACACTGTGTCGCATTCTTGCTAAAGTGACGTTTTAAAGGGCCATCTAAACCCCCAGTCTCTCTGCTGACTTCCCTCCCCACTGGCGGTTGCTATAGGAACACTGTTGTGCAGGGACAATGGGCGCAGCTTCCTCTTCCAACTTCCTGTCTCCTGCCTCTGTTTCCTTTGCCCCATTCTCTTGATAGGAAGTTGGCCCCAGTGCCCCCCCCCCCCCACACACACACACACACACACACACCACACACATACACAAAATACTTTATGGTCCCTTACGTGTGAAAAGAATCGAAAGACCCCCCCCTTCACCCCTTTCCAAATTCTACAGGTCCCCCCTTTTGGTCTCGCCCAATCACTTCCCAGCAGCCAGGAAGTGGCCCAGTCAGCCAGCCAATCAGCAGCCGTGTTGACCTTTTCTTCCTGCAGCTCCATTGTTTGGTCACACAATAGTGCAGACACACAGGCTACCTGTCAGACAGTAAAGAAACACAACAAGTGAAATTCCCCTAAAACTGAACGACGTGCCACAACACACTTAATTTAGAGAGCAAATCGCACGATCGACAGATTCATTCAGCTGCCCCACTGAGCACAATGTACAAACTGTGCGTAAAACTAATGAGGTACCTCCCACCACTAGTGCAAATTCTGTTGTCGTCATGTTTTTGTATTGCACCCTGGATGGCTTTTGCCTTTTCATATTCTCTTCCTCTAATGCCCTCTACATAAACTCCAATCCTCCATTTCCCTTATGTCCTGGGTGGCGCCCTGGGCGGCTGCCTGTGTCACCCATAGGAAGATCCCCCACTGCTAACTCAACATACACCATTGTTATAAGAAAGTGTATTTTTATCTTACTTAACGCGTTACTCAATACCAAGTATGCCAAGTTCGGACTTGCGCACTTGGGAGTTCGAACTTGGCAAGTTCGACTCAGGAGTACAAACTCCCAAGGACAGCTGTCATTGCCGCTGGTCTGTGAGAAATGCATTCTGGGATAGCTGGCTGTCAAAAGTCCACACAAGCCACCTCCCGATGCATCCCCGATGGAACGGGCAGAGCAAGTTCACATCCGGGCATTTGGACTGTACTTGGCTGGATGCGGACTTTGATTTGGAACAGTACTTGGGCTGCAACTGATGACGTTTCACAAGTCCACAAGAACAGGCAAGAACGCAGATTGAGAAATGTCTTTAGTGTCCGATTTTTACATTAAAGGAATACTGGCAAGCTTGCAGACAGCGCATCTCTGCAGACTTATTCATGGCATTGCCAGTTTATTAGGTACACCTAACCAAAGCTAATGCAGTCTAATACAACAGTTCCTGACCCTGGTGAAGGCCACAAACCGAACGCACTGGTCTTACAATAAAGTTGTTCTATATACTAAAAGTGTTGCTGGAGTTTTGACCTCTTTAGATTTCTTTCCCTTCCTCATGCACCTTGGAAGTAGGTGAAGTTGTGTCAGTAACTCCCAATGCAACAGTCCTGCAGTAAGTTGTACTTCCATTATGGTTATAATGCTCCACTTTAATTAATACTGTTTAAAAGGGATGTTGATTAAACATTTTGAAAGTGCTGTGCTTTACTGAAAGTTGTCCCCAATAATTCATCCATTCCAGTCACATCAATAGTACTAAAAAACACCTCCCGGTTTAACCCAAACCAACAGCACAACACACTATTCATTAAGTTGAAACAACGCCTTTAAAAAATGTTTCAACAAAGACTGAACATTACATCCTTCATAAAGGTAGGATTATTGCAAGACTCCACACTCTCAGTGGAGCTCAATCCATGGTTATTTTACAGGATAACTATATTGTGTTGTGAATTTAGATGAAGACAGATTAGGAAGTTGTTTTACCATATTATGTTTTTAACTCTGTGCCTAGAAAGCAGCTCATCTATAAAAAACAGTGATCTTGTTTTGCAGGTGATTGCTTTGTCTGTGATCTGTATGACAACAACCTCATAATCTCGTCCAAATATCTCCCAAAGGACTCGCAACACTGTCACCTGCTTCGTTTGAAACGTCTTCTTTATGACGTTTTGAGTCCAGGTGCATGGTTATTAAAAAAATGTATCACAACACAGAGGAGTCATTCTGGGCTTGAAGTATGACACTTCACAAAAAGACAAAAACAAACATTTTAACGAGCAGATGACAGAACTGTGTCCTGTAGGAGATGCACTGCTTTGTCTCTTATAACATAAGTGAAAATCTTTATCTGATGCCATGACTAATCACATGACCATTCTGCCACAGAGGTTCGTAGACGGGGCTCCAAAGACCTCCTGAAAGTGTGTGTTCTGCTGGACCGAGGCAAGAGAGAGGGGAAGGATGAAGAGGGAAAACCTGCGCCCCCAAACATCTACGACACACCGTACGAGGGCGGGCTGGAGGGTGACAGTGGGGGGGTGTGGATCCCTGTCACGAGGCCAGAGTCCGACGTCCGTCCCGCTGGAGAGTACGAACTGCCCTGGGAGTGGAGAAAGGAGGACATTGTTAGAGCGCTGTCAGGTAGAGAAAGGGAGAGAGGGATGATGGGAAGGGTGGGGAGTTTAGGGTGTGGAGGAAGGATGCCATGAGTTTTATTTGTACAGTAATGCCACAACAATTTTTGTGTTTGTTTTGGAGAGGAAACAAAACAATCCGGCTGAATCAATTTCCAGAGATGTGTTTACACTGGTAGCCCTGGCATGTTTTAATAGAACTTTATCATGAAAGGTTGATATTGTCTCTCCTGCTTCCTCCAGCTCAGTTCGAGGCAGTGGATTGTTCTCCCACTAAAGAGAACGGCTCAACCTCCACCCGCCAACAGCAGCAGCAGCCGCAGCAGCAGCAGCCACAGCAGACCCTGAGGCAGAAGAACTGGAACCATAAAATACTTGTACCATCCTCTCCATCCTCCTCCTCTTCTCCCTCCTTCCCCTCCTCTCCTATTCTCAAACTCTCCCCGCTCACGCCCCCATCCCCGTCTTTCCCCACCCTGAAACTCTCCCCCCTCTCACCCTCTTCTAGTCCCAACAAACTTTCCCCTCCATCTCCTACCTCCCCCAGCGCCCCACTGGATGGGGAGGCAGCCAAAGTGGACCCCAGCCTGCCCCTGGAGAAGCAGAGGTAAGGAGAGAGAAGACTGTTGATGCATAGGAAGGAGGAGGGAAGTGTTGCGTTTGACATGTATAGATGTTAGTGAGGGTAGAATGAAAAAGAATTCACACACTGGATTATAGCTTGTAAACTGTATTGGACCGAAACACGCAACATTTCAGCCCTGTCAGGTCGTCAGCAGGCAAATTTGCAACTGGACAAACCAGAGTTTGCACAAAATGTATTACATAATGTTTAATAAGTAACCCAATTGCCAGAAAAGGAAAGCTGCCATTGTATGTTTCTGCAAACCATGGATACGTTGCATTTGTACATTACGATCAAGCAGGACAGAAACTTTCCAATTCAACAATGCTGTGGTTAACATGTGGTAAGGTTTGGCACAGAAACACATGGTTATGGTTAGGAAAGGACTGTGTTTTGGCTTGAAATACCTGGTAAGAAATTGCTTTTCGTGGCACTGTCCTGGCAGCAAACGCAGGGATGTATCAGTAAAAAAACAACCTTTCGTGGCACTATCCCGACAGGAAACGAAGCGATGTCTCGGAGAAAACAACTTTTCGTGGCACTATCCCGACAGGAAACACAGCGATGTCTCGGTAAAAGACAACAACCTTTCGTGGCACTATCCCGACAGGAAACGAAGCGATGTCTCGGAGAAAACAAGAACTTTTCGTGGCACTATCCCGACAGGAAACGGTGTGATGTCTCAGTAAAAGACAACAACGTTTCTTGGCACTATCCCGACAGGAAACGCAGCGATGTCTCGGTAAAAGACAACATCCTTTCATGGCATTATCCCGACAGGAAACACAGCGATGTCTCGGTAAAAGACAACAACCTTTCGTGACACTATCCCGACAGGAAACGAAGCGATGTCTCGGAGAAAAAAACAACTTTTCGTGGCGCTATCCCGACAGGAAACACAGCAATGTCTTGGTAAAAAACAACAACCTTTCTTAGCACTAACCCGACAGGAATCGTAGCGAAGTCTTGGTAAAAAGCAACCGCTTTTCGATGCACTATCTGGGAAGGAAATGCAGTGATGTCTTGGTAAAAAACAACAACCTTTATTGGCACTATCCCGACAGGAAACGTAGTGAAGTCTCAGTAAAAATCAACTGCTTCTCGAG
Organism: Epinephelus moara; assembly: GCF_006386435.1. Lineage (NCBI taxonomy): Eukaryota > Metazoa > Chordata > Actinopteri > Perciformes > Serranidae > Epinephelus > Epinephelus moara. The sequence goes on along the minus strand of NC_065511.1, from coordinate 33,018,724 downwards.
GCACTATTCTGGAAGGAAAAACAGCAATGGGTTGCTAAAAACACCATCATTTGATGCAAAAAGCAGCTGGAAAAGCAGCTACAGGTCACTAAAACACAACCAGTTTTGTTGTTATTGGTCTCCAACAGTGGTCTGTAGCTTGGTAGGTGTTTCGTATAATTGTCACACCATCCTCCGTCCCCTCCATCGTTAGAAGTATTGATCTGATACGTATAAAACGTACAAATGTTACGTATTTGTGGTTTGCAGAGAAGTCCGATTCCAACATTTTCCTCTGGCGACTGGGCTGCCAACACGACACTCAAGATTCAGTAGCATGAGTTGTAGCAATCACCGATAATGACAAAAAATATCTGAATTTATCAAATATATGACATCATTGTATGGGATCCAACAGACCCCAGTGACTTAGAAAAATCTGATGATCGAAGGAGAAGTGCATGTAAGACCAGTAAGGAGAGTCTTAATATGATAGACTTGTAATCTACCCCTCACCCACTGCATGCTCAACCTTGAACAGGATTAATGGATTGAAGGAATTAAACAAATGAGATGAGGGTTCAGACATTTGGTCGCCTTTATCTCATGTCTGTGTATTATTAGTTCTTATCAAAATGAACTCCGCGTTTCTCATAAACTCTGCAGAGTAAACCGCACTTCCTGTTCCTCTGCCTGCGTTCTGTTTTGCTCTGCTTGCATTTGTTTGGACAGTTAAGTTTTTTTTTTCTTTTCCTTTGGCCCTTACCTTACCATCTGTGCTTTGGCTGGAAATCAGTTTCCCTTAATAAAAGTTGTAAAGCAATCAAGCAGATTTCCTTCAACATCTGATCCGGTGACTCACAATGTCAAATACAGCAGAGGCTGCCAGCCATATATATTTTACACTTGGCACATTAGACAATTTTAAGTGAAATTTGGTATTTATCACTGAGAGCATGAGCCAGCAGCAGCCCCTGAGCGCACCATCGTGATAAGGTGTTGAACATAAAAGCGAGAGAGAGGTGCACCCTCGAGGTGAGGCTTGAATCGACAGAAAGAGACGAATTCTTAAACCTTCTTTCGTCGTCTCGGCAAACTGGCCTTTCTTTGTGGATGGAACATGTGGAGAACGTGCTCAGAGCATGTTCGCATTTGTTCTTCTCATGTTGTGGCTGAATGTCAGCGTGTTTTGCCTCAAGGCCACATACAGTCTGTTTATATATGGCTCTGGCCTGTAGCCACTGTCAGCACCACCTTGTGTCCTAATAGGCCTCCCTGGACACTCAGCACAGCCACATGTATTCTGTTTGTCCATTTTATTTATCTCTTTGCCATCTCCAGTTCACCTTTGACACTGTTAAAGTCATTCTGTCCAGCATGTATGTCGGTGGGATTTATGGTGACTGTAAATCTCTGCTCTCGTCTGTGTGCTTCGTTACTCCCGTCAGTCTCCTTCTCTCTTCTCCCTCTCTCACCATCATCACCTATCATTATCTTGACATCTGACTTATCTCCATATGTCGCCGCGCTATATGTCAGTGATCCGCTGTCTCTCTCTGCGTCTCCCCGTCCCCCTCCCCCTCCCCACTCCTTCCCCCACCCCTCCAAGCTGGTACCACGGCAGTGTGAGTCGGCAACAGGCTGAGGCTCAGCTGCAGCGCTGCAGGGAAGCCAGCTTCCTGGTGAGGGACAGCGAATCAGGAACCAGCAAGTACTCCATCGCTCTGAAGTGAGTTCGCAGATGTGTGTGTTTTGTTGGGAGTGTGTTTGTTGAACGCAGCACAGGCACGCTATGTAATGCAACACGTACATATTTATTTCTGGCACTATTTTTATCTGCTTTTGTTTTGCTGCATGACAATGGCAGATTGTCTGCGCCTGTGTTACAACAGTGATGCTGGGATGTTACTTGTGAAAATCAAATATGCTTTTCTGATTTTAATATTTCCTTGTAGAATAAAATTTTAAGATTGTCTTTAAGTACTGTTTAAAGCAGAATTTCTCAATCTCTTTTCAGCTAAGGACCTTTTACAAGATAGAGAATATACTGTACGTCCCCTGGAATAATGTGACGTAGCCTATTTTTACACTTCTATAGTCTTAGTTATGAGAAAGAGCAACTCAAGAGAAATGTATCAGAAAGATATTAGACATGTTGAAATATTCGCACCATCTCAACACTGAATAATTAAGATTCAGACAACTTTATTAATCCCACCAGGGGGCAATTTGTTTGAAAAGCTTGCCTTTCACAAACACACACATATAACATACAGTGACATGTAGCCACATAAATAGATGAGTAAAAAATTAAAATAATAAAAAATGTGCCAAGGAATTTAGTGTAATAAAGGAATCTATAAATAAATGATTAAAATGTATGACTATTGATAAAAGAACAATAAAAAATTGCAGAGGGAATAAAAGATTGCGACAGAGGATGACGGGATTGACGGAGAAGGAATTTAGTTTACGAAGGAGGTGAATTCTCTCTCCACAATATCTGCAGTGTTTACATCAAATTTAAGATGTTCTTCATAAAGGGAACCATAATGCCCACAAAGCAATGCAACCGACATGCACAGACACAAACTGTCAAAGGCTAATCAGGAGGAAAGGGTTAATTGAAAGTGCAGGTCAGAACATACACACATATGTATGTGTATAGTTATTTTAAATAATATACAGTTTGTTAGATTAGAACATAATGAACTATTTTAGATTTAAGAATTGTTAATAGAACTATGTAAAAAAAAAAAGATTTTATATCTTGATCATTTAAATTAATGAATTTGAAAAGTCTTCACAGACCACACTTTGAGAACTACTGCTTTAAAGGAACACTTCACCCACCAAATTACCATTTGAATATCAGTTATTCACTTTGTGTCACCGTGAATTTGTGAAGACAGTTTTGTTTTTCTTGCATGCCTCTACAGCAAAACTATATCAAAACATCTGTTTAACAGTCTCCCACAACTTGTGCGGTATAATCCAAGTCTCATTAATACAGTTAATAAATTCTCAGTATTTCCCAAACATGCATTTTCACTAAACCAGTACTGTTTAACACACTTCCCCATAAACAGTCTCATGCAGGGACGTGTAGCGTGCCTAAACAAGTGTGTGCATTTCAACTCTGCACAACTGGATGCACAAGTAGAAATCAAATGTACACACTTGCCCAGGTGGACTCAAAGTGTTTTTAGTAGTTATGGTTTAGCAAAAGTGCATGTGTTTGCTAAGTACTGAGCATACGACTGGATAAATAGAAATGATTCTTTGCTCACTGTGGCGACATGTGAGGAAAAAGTCTTCTTAACAAATTCAAGGTAACAAGTTGAGTAATTAATATACAAATGACCATTTTGTGGGTGTAGTATTCCTTTAAAAATTATCTTTACAATATGTTTTACATGAAATATATAAAGGTGTTGTTGCCCACTGACTCTGACTTCGTCAGTGATGGAGCCTGTGTTTCGCTATTTTTAAGGAATTTCTTAGGAGTTACAGTAACTGGTATTGTGTTAGAAACCTCTAAGGCGTTAACAAATGAGAATGTGTGTCATCTGTGGGGGTAACGCTGCCAAAAAGTGTGCCAGGAACAGGTTCTCTAGGATAAAGGCTGAAATCCTGTGGTGCAATTGTGTGTGTGCGTGTGTGTGCATGCGCCTGAGTGCACATTTGTTGTACGCTGCTCATTCATTTGAGAGTCCACATCATTAACCCCATTTACACATCCACTGAACTCGTAAAATGCACAGCCTCATTTGGGCACTGATAAGGGAGGACTTCCTTTTTTTTTGTTGCGACATTGTTCAGCATCTTATAACACTTAACTCTAACTGTTGCTGTGTGTCTTTTACTTGCAAGTCTCCTGACAGTCTATGTTCATTCTTTTAAAATGTCTGTCCCACTGTCTTGCTTCATCAGGACCAGTCAGAGTTGTGTGCACATCATCGTGGCCCAGACGAAGAGCGTTAAGGGTCTGGGCTTCACACTGGACCAGAGCAGCTGCGTCTTTGCCAGTATCCCTGAGCTGGTCCACCATTACTGCACACACAGACTGCCTTTCACTGGAGCAGAGCACATGACCCTGCAGCACCCTGTGCCCAGGCCACACTGAACATGCACAAAGGATGAGCAAACACTGGGACATGAGTACACGTGCACAGAGACATGCACACAGACACACATATTAACTTGTAATACATGTGTACACACACATACTCAAAGATATGCTGCTTTGGATCGTCTTGTGTACTACTCTGTCAAGTTTATACTGTATGTTTGTATCTCTTCCATGCGCCCCCTAGTGGTCGTAGTAATGCATTACAATAACCATTGATCACATTGTTGTAGTGGTCATTGTTTCCAATCTAAAAACTCTACTGAATGTATTTAAAGTTACAGGAAAACTTCCACAGCCTTGTGTAGTTGTCCCATTGTCGTGCCCATTGGCCTTACAGATGATACTCAGTACCACAGAAACCAAATTGATTTCTCTAATACCTGAAACAATGCACATGAAGCCGTGCACTTACTGTAAACAATCGGATATTTGAAGTAAGCGGAGAACTTTGTGATCTCTCCTTACACAAAGGTGCTGGCATCATCAATTATCGCCATGCCATCCAGTTAGGCTTGGACCGTGAGATCGATACACCTGATTGGAGTATATCCATTCATCCATCTGACATGTCAATCAGCCTATTGATTATCCTGAAAATCAGGCTCATTTGCCAGCCACTCTGTCTGTCAAGAGAAAGAGCTTTATTGATTAGACGATTAGGACTAGTGTAGTGGGAGGGGTCTCGTAACATTACAGTGCCCAGTCAGCGAAATTGTTTGAGTGTGAGTGCAAAATAAATATGTGAATATTGTGTCCATGTACGTGCATCGGCTGTAATCTAGGTATGAGGTCGTGATTAAAAAGCTACTGTATTGTGAGTGAAAAATGTACCTTTAAATGTACTTATGCATAAATGATGTATGTGTGAAGTTTTTTTTTTTAATCAATCGCACAAAGATGTGGGTTGTATATTATTGTTGTAAGACTTCTATTCAGTAAATAAAATAAAAATTCATATTAACTGTAGAGAAACAGTGTTATTAATGGAAATGCCAGCAGCAAAAGTCGAAGCAAGGTTCAAGGAAAAAGCGGTGCTGAAATGGAGATGAGAAGCTAACCAGAGTGAATCTGTGTGCTTTTCTCTTGTAGCTGTAAAACCATTGACCTGAGCGTGAAATCAATTACAGCTACACACACAAACACACATATGCAACCTTGTACATGCGCACACACTCACCTATTTGCAGCCAACAAACACAGACCACCACAAACAGAGACACACATAAGCTCCACATACAAAATGCATACATAAATAGTGTATGCACAAACAGCATTTCGTCACACACAACCCCAAAAGGTGGTGTATTTAAATCCTCACCAACACACACATGGAGCATCTCAGAGAGCACAGAGGAGCTTTATCCTCACAATGATGCGTGGAAGCGTGTGTTTGCGGTAAGATATGTCTAACCAGTAAACACCAGTGTACTGGTTTGCATGTCTTAGAGTGTGTCTGTGTGTGTGTGAGTGCGTGCAAGCGTAAATGTGCCCAAGTGTGCACCCATGTGTGCATTTATATCTGTGTGTGCATGCAGTCCTGTTATGTGTGTGTGTGTGTGTGTGAGAGAGAGAGAGAGAGAGAGAGGGAGTCAGAATTTTTCTGTTCAGGGATTACCAGGTTGCCATGGTGATTAGTTAGAGTGAGGTAGGGCCATCTCTACAGGGAACGAGGAGAGGGAGGAGAGAGGAAGCGAAAGAGGGAGGAGAGACAGGCTGCAATATAAAAAGAGCTATGAATAACCGTGGCCATAGTGCCATAGTAGCAATGTAGCTCCCCCACAGAATAAGCCTGCTTGCTTTGTGAATGGAGAGCAGCAACATGTAATGTCAGAGCGTAAAAAGTCACACACTCCTCTTTCTGTCAGCTCATGATTTTGGAGCACTTTATTGATCACAGGGTCAAAGTGAAGGGTCGATCCCCGATCAAAACACATGTCTTGCTCTGACACTCCATCAAGACAGATGCTTACTTTCTACGTGGGCCTGAACTCAGGCTTTCCGGTTGAGGAGCCCTCTCTAATCTTGGCCCATCCTGCTCTACCCAGTGTGTCACAAATGGCAATGTTACACAACAACAGACACCACTGACTCTCACCCTTCCTTCCATCCGTGTGATGTGTTGTGGTTAGTCCTCCATGTTCTCTTAATTAAATCACAAAGTAGGTCAAAACAAACAAGAGGCCCGAGGTGCTGGACACATGATTCTTGCAGAGCTCGCCAGTCTGTTTTTGGGAATGTTGCGTTTGCTAACCATCCAGCCCACAATCTTAAATGCTTGCTTGAGCTTGCTTGGTCTTACATATCATCACTGTCCAGGGAAACCACCTATCTCTTATTCTAGTGATTTTTTTTAACATTATTTTTTATATAATATGAAGGATCTCGTGTTTCTTAACTTAAATTACTTCTTAAGCTAAATGAATCATTAAAACCCATTGTAGTATCTGACATTGTCACAAAGGGCTGTTTTTCAGAGCTCATGGAAAGAAACAATTTGGAAATGCATGTGTTTTTTTAAAACAGCGATCACATGCGTCATTTCTATCACCTGCACTCTGGATATGAGCTTATAAATATGGACGGATTAGGAGACAATGGGCCCCTGGGCACAGATATGCAAAAGACCCCACCACCAAGACACACAGACTTTGGTGTGGTTTTGTGTCACTTTGTTGTTGTTATGCATCATATTACTGTTTAGTGTTTCTGTGTCTTTGTTTTGTGTGTTTTTGGGGCAATTTTGTGTCTCTTTAAAGTCATTTTGTGTCTCTGAGGAAATTTTCAGTCATTTTGTGTCTTCTTGTGGTTGTTTTGTGCCTCTTTGTGGTTGTATTACACACTTTTGTAGTTATTTTGTGTCTCTTTGCGTGTCTCCTCCTGGTCAGTATGTGTTAATTTGAGTGACATTGAAGCACTTGAAGGCCAGTGAGAACCTGACACTTGGGGCCCCTTGCCTGAGCCTGGTTGGCCTGTTCAGTAATCCATCCATGCTTATAAAGTGTCAGTGGTGAAAGACGTATCCAGATCCTTTTGATAAGTAATACTGGCAATACCGAAAATAAAAAAATAAAATAGAATAAAAGTGGCACCTTCAAAATGTTACATAAGTGGAATTACAGAAGTATTATTTGCAAAATATACTGAGTACTGAAAGTTAAAGTACTCATCGTGCAACAAAATGACAGCTATCTGTTATGTTATTTTAGTTTTCTCATTTTATTTTAGGTTAGGTTTTATTGTCCCCAAGGGGAAATTTTTTTCCACATTCATTTCATTTAACCTTTATTTAACCAGGAAGTCCCATGAGATTGAAAGACTCTTTTACAAATTAGACCTGGCCGGGGTAGCAGCCGATCAAAGCACATTAAAATACAACATATAATACAAAAATCCACAATAAAACAACAACTATTCAAACAAAGTGACCTTTTAAGAAAAACAAGCACATGTCTCTGTCACCACATTCTTTATGATGCCCTTAAATTCATCAATGGATATACATAAGTGTTTCTAATTTTAGATCTTTTTGAAGATTGTTTCATGTCCAAGGTGCAGAGTAGGAAATTGCAGTTTTCCCAAGATCTGTTAAAACCAGGGATACGTTACAAAGCAACCACCTGGAGGAGCGTAGCTGGTAACTACCAGAGTTTGCCCATGCTTTATAGATAAAAATATACCAGTAACATGAAAGCAGTGCTGTTATGTTGCATCTAGTTGAGGTGGAGCTAATTTCAACCACTTTGTATACCAGTGGATTGCTTATAACAGCACATCATATTTCATTAGATGATCACGTAAAATCCTAATCTGCAAACTGCCTGGTAATAATGAAGTGTGGCTGAGCAAAAAAGGAAAATATTTGCCTCTGTAAAGAAGTAAAAAGTACCTAAAATTGTGAAAAGTGAAAATATAATCCAAAAGTATTCATTTCTTAGACATTGTCTCAGACTATAAATCAGTCTGTGATTCATAGATCAGATTTTTGTGTGTTTAAAGTGTTGCCCAGAGATGACAGAGCTACAGGAAGTAACTGCAGCACCAGAAGACAGAATGACAGCAGGAGAGCAAGGGACAGAGGAAAGAGGAGAGAGAAAGAGAGAAAGAGGGAGAGAGAGGGGGAGAGAGGGAGAGCGTTGGGGGGGTGTTAGGGGAAGACAAGCACTTGTGGGGGTCCCAGCTTTTAAATAATTCAGAGAGACTCACAGCACTCAGTGCAGAGGAGGAGCACTGTCAGGTCAGCTCATTCACTGCAGAGGAGAGGTAGAGAGGGAGAGAGGAGAGGACTGTACAGAGAGAGAGGAGAGTGCACAAAGATAGCATGAGAAGACCAAGACATCGCTGTGGAAGAGTTTTGCCTGCATGTGTGTACATGTGTGCATTTGTGTTCACTGTGTGCATTTTATGCATGAGTGTGTTGTGCGCCAGCTGCGCATGTGTGTATTCTTTGTGTGTGTGTGTGTGTGTGTGTGTGCCGGTGATGAAAATAGACAAAATGAAGGAGAAACAGGTCGTTGCCTCCTGGAGCTTTCTGGTTTCTCTTAGTCACCACGGCAACCGCCTCCTCCCTCCATCCTGCACTCCTGTTTACTAAGTTTACTCTTCCCCCATCCATCCATGCCTCCCTCCCTCCCTGCCTCCCACGCTCTTTTGACTCCTCCTGTACCCCTCTTCATTTGCTGCATTCCCTCCGCCCCTCATCATGCTAAACAGTTGTGATATTTTTGTTATCATGTCGCAACATCCAGAAAAAGTCCCACTCTTCTATATGTCCATCCCAATTTATGTCTACCTGGCTACCCTTCCTTCCCCCTACCTGCCTGGACTTTCTCCCCTCCCCATCGATCTACCCGACTCCTGCATGTTTGACTTTGTGAATGGAGATTAGAGGTCACCTCAGTGGCCTACAGGGGCAAAAACAAAACAAGACATTTAATAAAAGATAAGCGACAGGATGGGAAAAATAGAAAGAAGAAGAGGTCACATAGGAGAAGGCGAGACATACCCCTCCAGCTTTTAGAGGGTGGAGATTATTCACAGAATAATGACTACATTAGGCTCAGCAGTCCTGGAAAGAAAGGTGGTGTGAGGTTATTAATGGGCACAGATGCAAGCTGTGTCAGATATACAAGGAAAGTAGAGCAGGGAGAGTCACACCCCAAAACACAGCTACAGTATTAACAAATTGTGATTATTATATATATATATTATAATCTGTATTTTATTTTCTCACCACACTATTGTGGCAAAAGGGCCTTGGTGCACATGTTATATGGAGAAATGTATTTCCTCATGGCACCTTGATGAAAAATACAATAAGATTAGAGGATTTAGAAGATATGAAATACCACTGCTGCCACAATATTTGGCCTGAGGCTGATATTAAAGATAAAGCAGGTGGGGATGAGAGATGCCATTGAGTTTGACGAGGTCACTATTGAGCAGGAAAAACACTGTATGTGCCTGAGAGCTCTGAATATTATATGGTGATGTGTGACTTTGTGCGGGGAAGACACTGGCATCGCTAGCTGAGCTGTGGAGCCTCTGAGGTATGCCACATCCTCCCCTCCCGCCTCCTCCCTCCCTCCCCCCCGTGCTCCTCCACGCGCCCCCCGCCCCGCCCCCGCCTCTTCCAGCGCGTCGCATCGCTGAGCGGTGTTCAGCACGGACAGCCAGCAGCGGCACGACCCAGCGCAGAGCTTACCTGGCCCCCGCCGAGGTATTTCGATTTCTCCCCGCTTTTACCGGGCGAAGAAGTGTGGACCGACGGAGAGCCCTGACGTCACCATGCCAGGTAGAGAGTGAAGGGAGCCTTCGGGTCGTGAGGAGGAGGGGAGTAACGCTGCGGGTGTGATTGGGGTGGCCTCTCCATCGCGGTGAACACCTTTCGGGCTCGGAGCGCGCAGCTCGGACGCACGTATGATGATGGACGGCCGGCCGCCGTCGCCGCTGCTGCTGCTGGCTCTCCTCGCCATTGCGGGAGGTGAGTAACTTGTCCGTCTCATAATGGCTCCATCGATGCGCTTTTGTGTGCATCGTCACCTTTATAGGGCCGGAACCCACCGCGCATTCCGGGGGAGCGGAATAGGTTTCTTCAAAGTGTGGAGGCAAAGCGAGTGGTTAGATGCTGAGGAGAGGCAGACGTGGAGAGAAGGACTCTTCATTGCTGTGTCACCATCTTTCTTATAATAACAGCAGCGAGCGCGACGGAATGATGTGGTGGAGAAAATATTGCCCACTCCATATCACATGCGCACACTGTGGGAACACAAATATATATATAAGCTTGATGATTATCCGTTTAAACCCTGAAATAAAACCCTTTAATAGGGTATCTCTTGTTGTCAGTGTGGTGCGTTTAGAGGCCTTACTTTATAAACTAACACCATGTGGTATTGTGTCACAATTATATCATTGCATGGACTTATAAGTGACCCTGCTACTATGTTTATCTGTGGGGGTAAATCACACTTTGGCACCAGATAATAAAATAAATTATGGCACATTTTTGAGGACATTTTAAAGCATTTAAATGTTGCCCACACACTGCTTTTGCCTCTGATTGGCTGATTAGTTGCATGAATTAACACACACAGCAGGTAGTTACAGAAGTCTTTGTGAATGAGCATGCAGTCTACTAAACATTAACCAAACCACTGTAGCATCCCTCCTCTCTAAGTATACATTAGAGAGAGGGGAAGGAATTATGTTATCACCCTCTTACCCCCCTCCCCTCTCTCTGTCTCTCATTAACACTGAGGTCTTGCATTGAGTGGGCAGGTTAATGAGAGGCACGTTGAGCTAAAACAACTTCTACATCCTGTCATCAGAGGACAAATGATGTGTCATGCAGCAGCACAGGAAAAGCCTTCTGTCTCTGTGTAGCAGCTCAGACAGATAGATGGTCTTTTTGTCTTCATGGAGGACATGCACTGAGTAGACCAGTCTTATTTACGACGCAGCTCTCGCAAATGGGTTAAGTGTAAAGCCATTAGGGTGTTTGGACATATTTTACCTCCGTAACTTGGCTCTAATTTGGTGTTAATTTCCTCTCAGCAAGGGGGTTCTCCTCAAGCGGAGAGGAAAAGCACATCAGCTGATTGGCTGAATTACGGCCGCCTTAATATTTTCAGCCAATCCATAGTAGTGACAGGGCAGAGGTCAGCTCAGTGCCTCCGAGCAAAAAAAGACTGTTTGTCACTGGCTGTGTAGCAGCACACATAACCACACGCACTAACACACCTCCATCCACACACACACACACACACACACACACACACACGCCTGGCCATCTGCCTTGTATTGACTAACTGTTCATCATCACCCATGGCGACAACATGCTCCTGCTTTCTCTCTGGCACACACACACACACACACACTCCCGCTTTTTCTGTCACAAACACACACACACACACACACACACACACACAAGAGAGCTTTACGTCACGCCGTTCATCACAATACATTCAGAGGAGTATTTACAGAGACGTACAGTAAAGATCACTTTCGCCTCCATCAGCCTGCCATTGATCAGTTCAAGCACCAGCTCCAAACACACACATGCACACACACAAAGCAAACACATGTACATTTACACAGTTTGATTTTCATCACAATAACAAATTTTCTTTATTGAACATTCTTCAAAAACACACAAGGTGTTTTACAGATATAAGAGATATTAGATTAGATTCATTTATTGCCATTTGCACAGCTACAGTACGTTGGAATTTCCGTGCATATCTCTCAAAGTCAACCTGGAAGAAAAAGGCAAAGGACAGTTAAAAGAGCAGCATAAAAACAGAGATACACACTTTATAAAAGAAGATACACACAATAAATTTTATAAGAATACACACTATGAATCATTGCACAAGACAGTGGACTGGGAAGAGACTCTGTACGACATACAGATATAAGAAGTATTATTTCAAGCTCTGTCTTGAAGTTATGATCAAGGAACAAGCACTAATGTGGGCACATACACACATGAAAAAGACATAATATTTTAACAGTAATTGTTTGATTTTGTTGATACTAAAAAGTATAAAAATATTAAGTGTATTACAGATATGAAAGCAGATAAAAATATAACAAAAACTCACAAGAGTGTATAAAATATGTCAAAAATATAAAGTGTACAGAGGCAAAATTAGGTCTCTTTGTATTGAAATACAAATTAAACAAATTAGAATAATGTAATAAATAAACCAAGGGCGTTGATTTTGTGTCAACACTGGGGGGGACACATACTGTATTTGAGCATCAAACACTTAATTTCCTGCATTCTGGCACATTTTTATGCACAAATGTATAGTGGAAATGTCTTTAATTTGGTCAAAATAAAAGTCCCCTGCTACTTTCATGTTTGTATTGGGGGAGACAAATGCAAGTTATAAATATTGATGGGGATGTGTCCCCTGCATCTCCCCTCCCCAAAAAATCTACACTTATAAACAGAACTAACAAAAAGTTACTTATCAAAAGTGACAAGAGTGTATCCCGTTTATGAAGCTGCTCTAAATTTGCTGCGTAATCTTTCGATTGCCTCGAGCGCTCACTTTTGTTGGTTGATCGTTCCCTGAGTTCAAACAAGAGGTATGTGCACAAGAAAACACTACCAACATGAAATATCACTTTAAAGGAGCCTCATAAGCAGTTGAGTACTAATGAGTCATCTTCCCTTAAGGGAGAAAATCTGATTAGCATCATCCTCAGAGACTGTAAACTCAAACCACACGCAAACACACGTTTGAAGAAATGGGCACATGGCCGCGCGCACACCTGGGTATAAACACATTTCAGAGATTCCCTACAAAGAAGCTGCAAAGCACATAATTGTAGAAATGTTAGAAAAGACGTGCACAGACTGAGTTATACTTTTATGCATTTGCTCACATTGGTGGTGATGGAATTAGAGGGAGAGAAGTCATAACGTTACACCTCCAGACGCACAACAATACTTTCTTACATAAGCCAAACATGCACACACAAGAGGAGTCTCACATTCAGTGGCTGCGCAAGGGCGCTCAAGGACATCTCACCACCTGTCTCAGACGCTGCTGCGAGGATGTGGCCGTCCTGATGGGAGAGGAGGATGTCTCTTGTCATTTCCCCTGCAGGCCATGCATAATAAACAGGTCTGTGGTGCCGAGTTGACCTGATGCAGGGGTTACTGGATATGGAGCATGGTGTGCGACAGTCTCATCACCCAAGGACGTAAAGTGTGCTGGGATTAGTTTTACAGCAACACTTTTTATAAGCTCCATCTCAAAGCAGACGTGTTTGACTGGTGGCCAAGTCGTCCTCTTCGCATGTGCGACTGTGTGTATGCATGCATGCACCATAATCTTTGTCCTCTGCTTTATGAATGCACTTAGTGAATATCAACTAACCATTTCCTTGGCAGTGCTACAGTCTAGAAAGTTCTGCTCAGTCAGTTTAGCCTGTCATCACTTTCCTGCTGCACTGTTCCAGCCCACTGATCCCTGCAGCATCTCAACCTGCACATTACAACAGCCCTCCTATTGTCTCTCTCTCTGTCTCTCTCTGTCACTTTCTGTCTTTATCTCGCTCTCTCATTTCCTCTGCCTGTATCTCTTTGGACGGAGTCCCAACACACAGCAGCAACAGGATCAGATCAGAGGATAGGGGCTGCATCTGTGATAAGAAATGCACAGCGGTCGCACAACAGAGGCCTGCATTTGTATGTGAGAACGTGTGTGATCCCGTGTGTAAAACTGTGCTCTCATGTGTGATTTGGGCAAGACTATGTGTGTGTGTGTGTGTGTGTGTGTGTGTTTGTGTGAATGAATGTGCGGTAGTAGCAGCACACAGCAGTGTGTGGCCCCGGAGATTAGAGGGAAGCAGAGGGAGAGCACGGAGGTTTAATAGAAACTTAAGCGGTGGAGAAGAAGAGGAAGATAAGAGACGTTTGGAAAGTTAAGAGTTTTAATTCAAGTTTATTAAGGGGAAAAAAAGAAAAGGTGGACTTACACTGAGGCGGCGTTTTGCTTATGTTCCTTTGTTGCACGTGTGTGTCATAGTGAATTCAGGATAAACCCTCCTCTGGTGATAAAATGTATGTAAGATAAAATCATAAAAAAAAGATCTTAAATGTGAAAATACTCCGGCCTGGAAAAGTGCAGTACAGCATATATCAACACAACAGTAAGTAATGCTTTCCTGATTTCGATCAGGACGTCTGCAAGATAAGCTCAAATGTGATCTAGATGCACGTACTGCTGTCAGACAGGCGACCTCTTATCTCCGCATGTGTGCATACGATTCACACACTGCAGGCTTCGACCTGGTGATAACATGGCCTCAGGATTTATGGGTAACCAAATAATAGCTCAAATAATAGCTGTTATGAGAGGCATTATGCAATTCAAATGATGTATTTTATTGCAGTCCCTGAAATATGCACCACTATAGTTAGAAAGCCGCACCGTCTGTCATCCAGCAGCTGAGCTCCTTGGGCTGTAAATAATACAAATAAAGCATACTGCATATCCCCGGTATGAGGATTTCAGAGCCTCTGAGCTTTTCGACTGTAGATTCCATAATGTTTGACTATACCTTAGTTATCCAAAAACCTAAGATGCTATTTTACTGTAAATTAAAATGGAAAATGTTCATATATTTAGCATCAGTTTAAACTTTTGATTTGAGCTTTTTAGGATCAAGCTATACTGTACGGTTGGATCGATATTTGGCCCCACAGTATGCATTTGTGATAATGGGCCTGAAAAAAGACTCTGGAGTTTTGTAAGACCTATTAAACTATGATGATACATTATTGCTAAAACATTTATATTACAAACATCTAAGAAATGACATGCAGCAGTTACCGTGGTGATCCACAGACTCAGATCTTTAATTTAATTGATCTTTTGTCATTGTCTCTGCATATGTCTTAATAGGCCTGTTCATTAGGGCCAGAACTAATGATTATTTTAATTACTCTTTTGAATAATCAATCAATTGGTTGGTATATATAAAATGACATACAATAGAGTCTTTTCGGCCCTATGTCACAATTATGTCATTTTATTAGCTGGAGGCAAAACACAACTCACTAACACAGGCCTGTAGGCTACATAGGAGTCTTAAAATGTGGTCTTGTTGTGTTATTAGGAGCCAGAATAGAAGGAGTCATGGCTCAAAACTTAAATTATATCGTATACCAGCCGCCACTGCCCGTCAACAAAAATGAAGACAACTACAGTAAAATGCGATAACACTAACTTTTTGGCGTATTAGATTTAAGATTCAAGAAGTTTATCGTCATACACACAGTAGAAAACTCAGCAGTTTGCACCGTACAATGAAATTCTTAATTGCCAGTCTCCCTTCACACACAGTAATAAAAATAAGAATTAAAGTCGGATGTAAGAAAATAAATAAAAATAGCAAAAACAAAGACTTTAAAAACCTGAGTTAAAATGTAAAGTGCACTGTGCCTAGCTGGTGTTAGCTTCAATAGAAAACAAACCAGAGGAGGCCATTCTGTGTCGCCCTCCTTTGTAAGACTGGCACAGTAATCAACCACAAAACCAGCCATCACACCTTCAGGAATCCTGTCACATCATGCACCCACTGGGTGAGAGCATACAGGTCGGCCAGTCTGGCCTGGTTCGTCAGTGTTTCAAGTAACACTTGTGGTCCTGGAGAGTGAGTGACCTGACATGGTGCGTTCATAAATTCAGTCTGATGCTCTGCACTAAAATGAAAGCCCTGTTGGAGTGTTATATTTCATATACTAACGAATGGTTAAGTTAATGACACAATCACTTCACTTGGAGCTTTGCTGCCCTGTGTCCCCAGACAGAGTGTCCAGAGGACTCAGTATACGCTATGTAAATAATGGATGTAGCCAACATGACATCACCCAAGGTTGTGTGTCATTTGAAGCCTTGATCTTGGCATTTTGGCCTTTTCCATCTCAGATTTTTGGAGCCAGACCTGACAGCATTTTGACGAGAGGGTGGAGCTGACCCCGATGCTGGCTGCTAGCTTAATTAGCATGGTGCATTTACAGTTATGGTTAACTGTGGTAATGCTAATGCTAATTTTGACTGGCGAAAAACAGGCTTAAAACCATTAAAATAAAAATGTCTTTACCGGAAAATATGAACATCCTTAGAGGATCTTTAAGTATGACCAAACACTGAACTTTTATTTTTAGACAACCAAAAGGTTACAATGAACTTCATAAGCTGAAAGCACACTGAAATAGCGACACAGCTATGCCTTAGCCTCACAAGTCAGTCTTTAGACGCTTTGCTTATCAGAAGGTGGAGATCTCTGATTGTCTGGTGGCGAGACTAGCTATGCCTATGCTCTGTGAATCTAGAGTCAAGCCATGGTTATGTTACCAAGGGAACGTTGTTGCTGTGGTGGCTACTGTCAACGGATGGCACCCACCTGTAACTCAAAGCAGCCACACCCTTAAATATATCTAACTTTAAGCCTTAATAGCATTTAAAAAGGTGAGTTGTATAAAGATTTGGGCATTTTAACATGGGGGTGAATGGGGATTGACTTGGTCTTGGAGTCAGCCTCAAGTGGCTGTTAGAGGAGCTGCAGTGTTTTGGCACTTTGCGTTGGCTTCAATTTTCAGTCCTGAAGGTTGCCATTTGGGTGGTTTTGTTTTGTTTGGCCATCAAACAAAACCCAAAAACCTCTAAAACCCAAAGATATTCAATTTACAATCATGTAAAACCAGAGGTGGGTAGAGTAGCCAAATATTGTACTCAAGTAAGAGTACTGATACTTTAGAACAATATTACTCTAGTAAAAGTAAAAAGTAGTCATCCAAATAATTACTTGAGTAAGAGTAAAAGAGTATTTGGTGAAAAAACTACTCAGGTACTGAGTAACTGTTGAGTAATGTCTGATTTATTTGTAAAATAAGAACATGAACGTAATCAATCAATCAAAAATAATAATCTGCAAACACAAATATATTCTTATATATACTGTACATATATATATATATATATGTATATGTAATTATGTACTCAGAGGTGGGTAGAGTATCCAAATATTGTACTCAAGTAAGAGTATTGTTGCTTTAAAACAATGTAACTCAAGTAAAAGTAAAAAGTATTTTGCATTAAAACTACTCTGAAAAGTACAATTTATCCAAAAAGTTACTAAAGTAAATGTAACTGAGTAAATGTAACTAGTTACTACCCACCTCTGTGTAAAACAGACAGAAGCAGCACATCTCACTTTAAAAACCTGAAACTCATGAAGGTCTGCAAATTTGCTTGAGATTACTTGACTATTTAAATAGTTTTCTTTCGATAAACTAATAACATTTGTCTAAAAAATGTAATTGTGCCATCAGGAATTAGCCCATAAAAAGCTATGCTGCAAAAATCTGCAAACGTTTCTTGTAGCTCACATCTTACAACACACTCTTACACTCTTTATCTATTTGTCGATGTTTTGCCCTAGTCATTTGTGTGCACCTTTTTTTCTTTCTTTGTATTTAATTTCTGCAAAGAGAACATGGAATCAGATTTCATACAGGGGCTTTGTAATTAAGTTTATAACAGCAGTAACAGCATTAGTTTTTGTATTATGGTGTTGTTTGTAAGAACAGCATTGAGCACAGGACTAAAGTCGATGCCTACATGCAGTTTGTTGCTGTAAAAGTCTGTCCCCTCATCAATATTGGTAATTTAAAAAACTTAACTGGCCGCTCTTTTCTCGACTTTGGAGTTTGTCAAATTTGGCGACAATAAAGCTTCTTCCGCCCTCAGTTAGTCCACAGTGGGATGGCTTTGTTTTTGGAGTGCTGTGATATTGCGGCTGGATGGGGGATCAATATTAATATCTCAGTTCTATGGGCACTACGGTGCCAATTGGGTGTTGCCAGTAGATCAATGGATCTCTCCATTATTGATTTAAGAATATTTCAGCATAAAAGGTCCCAGCTGCAGCCAAAAAGCCTCTTTGGCAGAGCGTCAGAGAGCAGAGCAGAGAGCGACCCTACTTTCCCTCCAACCTTTTCTCATTTGAGCAAGCTGTATAAATAGAGATCATCACTGTAATAGTCTTAGCGGGATAATTCAATTTAGCTCTCGCTTCGCCCTCGTTTTCCCCACATTTCTCTTTACGGTGTGTGTGGACTCTGGCCTCTAAGTAGCTTTGTAAACTCAAAACAACACGTGCTGTAAAATGTAACGATTGATGATTTTATATGATCAAACAGTTCACAGCAGTTTTTCCAAAAATCCTGAGTAAGACTCAGGGGACACACTCTGTGAGATGAATCAGGGTGCTGAGATCAGTGGCTGTTTAAAAGGAGGGAAAGAGAAACGGATGTAGCTGAACATGGCTACCGTCTCGTCTGTTCCTGTGCTGTGCCACTGACGCGTGTGTGTTTGCATGTGCATAGTGGTGTGTAACTTCTCTCGCTCCAGGGTCTAATGGGGAGCCCTGCTGAAATATTCATAGTGTCACATTAAGTTTGCAATATTTGCAATGGAAAACAACCAGAATACAACCTGAGCTACCAGCAACATTACAACCACTCAGCTCGGCCTTTAGCATGACAGCGTGTCATGTGGAGACGGCGAAAGAGGGAGATCAGTCTTTGTTTAGAAGCATTAGTAAGTGCTGAGGATGAGCAGCCGGGTTAACATGTTTGTGCAGTGATCAGGCTGCAGTGCGTGGATATTTTTATCAGTCTTGTTCTCCAGATAAGAATAAACCAGTAAAGCTCTCTGTTTTGGTCTCTAATTTGTCTCAGTGTCGTGAAATATTAGTCTAGACTTTCATCCTGAGCCCATGCATGCAAATATTTTAGTAAAAATAAGCAGAAAATATGAGGACTCAGAGAGTGGATGTGTAAGCCGAGATTGCACAATCCTTTTTTTAAATCTGCATCTCGATCCAGATTTGCGTCAACACACATGTGGTGGGATGCCTGACTTTTTTTTACTCTAGTTTGTGTGGGAGTTGAAACGGAAATATTGGAACTGTTCAAACATTTTTAACAGCCTTTGTCACGATGTTACCACCCTGATAAAAATATATATATATCTGTAGCATGGGTGGATTATGAGACAATGGGCCCCTGGGCATAGATATGCAAAAGGCCCCACCACTTCTCCTAGACAGGAGCAAGACACACAGACTTTACAGTGGTTTTGCGTCTTTTTCATAGCCGTTATGCATCTTTTTGGTGTTTTTAAGGTAATTTTGTGTCTTTTTTTGGTCATTTTGTGAATCTTTGGGGTTGTTTAACCTCTTTTGTAGTTATTTGTGTCTCTTTGCAGTTCACTTGCATCTCACTGTGGCCATTTAGCCCCTTTCCGACTGCACAAAAATCCACTGAAACCTGCTAACATCTGGCTATTGTGTTTAATAGCAAAGGTTCCAATTGGCATTTACACCCAGGACACATGACTCTGCAGTAGTCATGGGTATTTATCACCTCCAGCTCGGTATACCAGCTATACTTCTGGTATAGCACCCTGCAACCAAATAAATCTGTGCAAAATGTATTTTGCAGTATGAAAAAAAACCTTGCTTATGGTGCGGGCTTTGAACGACAGTGATGGAAATACAACACCCGAGTGGACCCGTATGATTTTTTTGCCCCTTTACCGGCAAGATGCAATGACGGGCCACCACAAAATACCAGCTGTCTGCACCCAAGCAATGCTCGAACATCACAATGAGTTCGCACTGAGTTTGAAAGAGTGACTGAATAAGTAAGAAATATATATGTAAATTCGTAACCACTGTAACATTTTCACTGGCCTCCATGCTGCTTTACTGTTTACTAACCTGTATTTTGGCCTGTGACGTTGAACGTGACACAATCTAGTGCACTTGTAGAGAAGTCCATTGTCCATTTTTCGCAGGTGTTTGTTCTTGTTGTCCAGTTTTTGAGATATTATCCACATATTAAAGAAAAAAAATCAGACAGAAGCTGACTTAGATTGATACATTTGGATTGAGACTTGTAATACACACTGTAGTTCCTTTGCATCCAGTTAACTGAATCACTTTGGCCTTGGACTTTGTTTTGGCTTCTTGTAAAGCTGGTCTTAGTCATCTTTGGGTCTTTGACTAAGGAGCTTTTCAGTAAACCCACATAATTACTCCTAATGCAGCCACTCAAACAGTATCATCAAAGATGACGGGAAGTTTAGGGCACAAAGACGCATTAAAATCTTCTTTTTCATAGATTTAACTCCACAGACGCTTCAAGATGCTTAATATTTATTTATTTAACCTTTATTTAATCAGGAAGTCCCATTGAGATTGAAAAACTCTTTCACAAGAGAGACCTGGCCGAGGTAGCAGCCAATCAAAACACATTTAAAATGCGACAAATACAACATATAATACAAAGATCCACAATAAAACAACTATTCAAACATAGCAGCCCCTCAAGAAAAACATATATGTATGAATATAATTTCAGATATAAAGACAATTCTCACAAACTGTTTACAAAGAACAGCTGGATATCATTGTGACACTTAAGCACGACTTTTAAGATGTGATCTAGTTAGTCCGAGCATGAAACTACCATTTGCATTGTGAGTATGGCTGATGGAAATGCAGGCCTTTTCTGCTTCATCATTGTTTAAGTGAACTGTATTAGCTTTCTGTCTCATCCGACAGTGTTATTGCCTTGTGCTTCTGGGAATAATATACATTACTCATATGGTCCAGGCACAGACAGTAGTGTTTATTTCCCTCATGAATATGTGCACACAAAAAGACACACACACAGACACATACACATAAAAGAAAAGCAAACCGGCACAATAAACAACCAGAGTGCTACACACATGTGCTGACAGGAAGTGTATTGATGATGGTGGATTAGCGAGAGAAGGGGCAATAAATGGACAGTGGCTGTCAGCGACGGGGAGATGGAGATAACAGGAAGGATGAGAGCGAGGGAGAGACAGCCAGGGTGAGGAGAAAATACGGGCCGCCTCGGATAATCGAAAGATGGTGAAAGTGTAAAAGAAAATGAGACGGAAGAGAGCGGACGCAGGGAAGAGCAGGAGATTAAAAAAATGATGGGGGGGAATTGCGTGTTCAGTTTACGGGGCATGAATAGAGTCCTCATTGATCCAGAGACAGAGGCTATCATTCCTGCTCAGTGAACACAGCAGTGCTACAGGGCAAGAGGGAGGGGGGGGTGGGGGTGGAGTGGAGATCAGGGGGAGGACAGAGTGTCAGAGGAGCTCAGAGACACATTCAGAGGGAAACAGGAGGAAGAACATCGGCTGAGAGTACGTTTAGTTTGTTTATAGCTTTTTAATTTCCATTTTTAATTTCCGTTTTCATATTTTTACATCATTAATGCAACAAATCCCAACATTTTTTTCCTCAAATGTACTTGTTCTTCTTTTTGAGTGTCTTTCCCTCCATGTATTAATCATTTCTTCCCTCTCTTTATACATTTAATCTCCACTGATTTTTTTGGTTATTCGATTAATTGGGTGATTATTTTACTAATCGATTAAGTTGCTAGTCTATGAAATGCTCATTGTAATTTCCAAACGCTAAATATGGTGTCTCCAAATTGCTTGTTTCGTCTGACCAACAAACCAAACCCCCATTAAATAAATCTATTTAATCTATAACTAGAAAAGTGCACTTGGTAGAGTGCACATCTCCACCAGGTGGCCGCGCGCCCCACGGGCTGACCATGGCCACTCAAGACAATTGCTGTAATTCCTGCAGACATGTAGCAGCATGTTTCAGAAGCCTCCCAGAAACTAATAAAAATACATGCTATTTTTGACAGAGCCACAGGGCTTTGCACAGAGCAGATCAATTTCTCCCACTAACAAGCACCGTATGTGACATATAGATACGAGGATGAATGTGGTTTTAATAACTACAACATAGCCACAAATCTTCAATCCATGCATTCATGACTGGACATTTAACAGTTTTAACTGTTTCTAGGCAACAGCACAACAAAATAGGAAATAAAAATAGACGCAATTACAACAGCAAAACAAAAATATTAAGAAATGACCAAATCATCAAAATCAGACAGAAAAATGCTCTCTGTGTTGTATGATGTCAGACAGAACAATACCGGGCATCATCCCTCCCGGCTGCCTTACAGTCAAGATGGCGGTAAAGATAGCAAAAACAGGGATTTACTCATCTTGTATCATGTCGTGTAACTTCAGTCGATCATAAATAATTTATCTGCAGATGCCCTGGTTCCAAATGAGTCCAGATTTTTCTATGGATGACAGTTTTGAGCCACAATGAAGGCCAAAATATGGCCTGTATCACACAGTGGTTCAAACAGGTTTTTTAAACAATTATGGATCTCCACAATTATGTCCGTCCAGGAAGAAGGATCCCTCCTCAGTTGCTTTTCCTGAGGTTTCTACCAGTTTTTTTCCCCGTTGAAGGTTTTTTTGGGGGGAGTTTTTCCTTATCCGCTGTGAGGGTCCTAAGGACAGAGGGATGTCGTATGCTGTAAAGCCCTGTGAGGCACATTGTTATTTGTGATATTGGGCTTTATAAATGAAATTGAATTGAACTGAACCATGAAAGGTCCTTGCGCATACAGTCATAAATAGGCACACAAAATATTACGTGGATTGTTCCAATAGTTTGCCAGGCTAGCTGCGAACCGACGGATACACACACTCATAAACACACACACACACACACACACACACACACACACACACGCCCAAATGAATAATTCCCTCTCACCTGGCAAAATTAATAATATAAAACGGAAAAATAACCCCTACATTTAAGAAGTTGGAACTAAGGATTGCTCGGCATTGTGTTCATTTTACCCACTTCAGCTTTTACGTGTTTGTTTTCCTGTGCCCTTAATAGCCTCTTAAAATAGCAGGTTTAAATATGACAGCGTTGGTACCAAGTTAACGGTAAGCAGCCAGCCTGTGTTTATCTTCAGGGGGAACGTGTGAGGGAATTGTGAGAGGGAAAAGATGCAGCACAGGAGCGAGCAGATGCCAGAGAGGCAGGGAGCGAGTAGCGGGAGCAAGAGGGAGGAAGGAGGGAGGTGCAGAACAGTTGTTTTTCTTCCATGCATCGTGTCTCTCAGTAAAATGCCTCCCCTCCTGTGTGTGCTGTTGTGACAGCTCTGCCCAAAGTCGACCACTCACACAGATACGACTACAGTCTGCGTACAGATGGAGGGACGGCAGACAGGAGGAAGGGAGGGAGGGAGGGACAGAGGGGGAAAGACAGGGGAAGGGAAGTGAGAGATGGAGTGAAAATAACCCAAAGCTACAAAAGACTGGCAGTTGGGGAGAAGTGCAACACAGCAGAGGAGAATAGATAGAGACAGAGCAGAAGCACGAAGAGAGCGATAGAGACAGAAAGGATAGCGATAGAGACATTCAGACTGGTTGACTCATTCTTATGATGTCAGATCTTGTAAGAAGTGTGTATCGAGCTGTGTTGACGTGCTCCAGCCGGCAGTGATGAGTAATGCCATGGTTCAAAGGCATTGCATTCTCGATACACATGGATAGCTAGCTCTCAATGCTGGCAGTGAGGGCAAACACAGAAACCAAACAGCACCACTGATTTCCTGCCCTTGTGTGAATACGCTATACAGCCGATGTGGTTAAAAGTCTTTTTTAAAAAGCGCCAAGAGAGACACAGATGGCTGCAGCATTTTTTTGTCTCATGATAGAGGCAGATGATGATGATGATAATGTGTTCTCATTACAGGCGGCCTTGGGGCAGACACAGAGGAGCGGTTGGTGGAGCATCTCTTAAACCCAGCCCACTACAACAAACTGATCCGTCCTGCGACTAATGGCTCCGAGCTGGTTACTGTGCAGCTGATGGTGTCGCTGGCCCAGCTCATCAGCGTGGTGAGTGTGCACGTGTTTCCGGGCTTGTGTGATTGAATCAGTGTGCACCTCTTACAGCATGAGGACAATCCAGTGTGTCACTCATCATTTAAATTCTGATTTAACATCAAAATGACTCCAAAAGATGGTCTTAATTACATACAAGGCATTTGTAAGGTGCAAAATCTGCTGCTAATTCTGTCTAATGCTGTTCTTCTTGATCTCTCAGCTCCGCCATAATGATTTGTATTCGTATCTCATGGTAAAAGCTGAAAATGAAGTTGTTTAATGATGTAAATCCCAGGAAACCTCAAGTCAGGCTGATGATCAATTAGTCCTTGGCTCAAGGCCTGATCTGTTTCATAGAAATCTGTTCAGTGAATTTTGAGAATATTTTCTCAAAGACAGGCAAACGGCCAGTGGTGAAGAAAAATACATTTGAAAAACTCAACAGCAATGTCTTTTTTCCAGAAATCATGACCTGGTTACGCAAGATAATCCACAGACCTTGATGAGGGCAGTTTCATGTAGGAACTATTTTCTTCCGCTCAGAAGGAAGTGTGCATCTACTGCAACGTATCCTCCAGTTTAATGCAGGAACTATTTTCTCACCAACTGCATCTACTGCAATGTATCCTCCAGTTTCATGTAGGAACTATTTTCTCACCAACTGTATGACCACGCAGAAGGAAGCGTGCATCTACTGCAATGTATCCTCCAGTTTCATGTAGGAACTATTTTCTCACCAATTGTATGACCGCGCAGAAGGAAGCGTGCATCTACTGCAACGTATCCTCCAGTTTAATGCAGGAACTATTTTCTCACCAACTGTATGACCACGCAGAAGGAAGTGTGCATCTACTGCAACGTATCCTCCAGTTTCATGTAGGATCTATTTTCTTTCCACTGAACTATACCCGTCAACCATATCAACGCACAGAACTAAGTGTGCATCTCCTGTTAGCTTACCTAGCACCACTGAGCTAGCTAACGTTACAGCTCAGCCAAGGAGGTTGCCATTAATGTTTACATCTCACACAAACCTCTCGTCCATGAGTAGATGCACACTTTCTTCTGATAATAGTTGGCAGATGTAGGACATTGCTGGGAGTTTTTCAAATGTATTTTTTAGCGCTTTGATCACCACAAGCTGAGTGCCATCTAGTTGTATAATATTAGAGAGAAGGCAAGACATCTCTACGGCAAAGAATCTAAACGGATAAACAGCACTTTGATTTTGGGGTGAACTGGCCCTTTAAAGTTACAGCGCTCACCCTGTGAGTGTTACATTATTATATATTATACCATTGTATTATTAGAGAAAGAGAGACGACTGGTTGCTCATACAAACGTGGAACGACAGGAAGCAATCCAGGCACTCTGAAAAAATATATGTAAAAAAACGAGGAAGGAAATATTAAAAAGCCTTTATTGCAGTGGCTAAATCATTAAAAGAGCCAACATGTTTCCACCACTGCAGGCCTTTGTCAGGGCTTTCAAAAGAAGCCATTTTGAATATTTATTTTGGAGTGCCTGGATTGCCTTCCTGTCGATACTTTTCGATACTGTAGGGTTTCATTTCATGTTTACATTGTATTTATACTCGTTATAGGATTTAAAAGTTGCAAAGTAAGTGTTGAATAAATGCAGTGAAGTAAAAGGCACAATTCATCCCTCTGAATATTGTGTAGTAAAAGTATAAAGTAGCATAGAATTAAAATACTCACGTTAAGTACAAGTAACTTATAATTGTACTTACAGTAAGTACAGTACGTGATTAAATACACTTTCCACCACTGCGAACAAGCTCAAGAATAATTACGTTCAAGGATGTAAAGATGCTTCACTGAAATGTAGTACTGTAGTTCATTCACTCCACTGATACGATACATAAAGATCAGTTTATGTCAAGCACCTCTCAGCCAAACACTTGTTAATATAAAGTATTTTATACTCCTGGAGGAGCTTTTTAAAGCCTGAGAAATTAACCCCTATGCTGTCATCAATGTTATTTCAGCCTGGGCGAGAAAGTTCTACAAACCAGTGATGCAGAGTTTGAAAGACACAGGCATTTAGCAAGCAATGAAAGACGCTATCAGGTTGCATATTGCAAGCTTGACTCAGCTTCTATGCACTAAGAGTCAGGATATCTCCGCTTTGCTGCATCAATTATGTGCCACTTAAAAAAAGAATCTGTCACACACGTCCTTCAGCTCGGTGGAAGTGCTGTAATGAATCACCGAGGAAGCTCTTTGATCATAGTTTGTAATGTATATGTCTTCTTTTTTCTGCAGCATGAGAGAGAGCAGGTGATGACCACCAATGTCTGGCTAACACAGGTGAGACTTCCCACTCTTCTCCTCATATTACCGTCCTAACGTAGTAAACATTCTGCGACTCAGAGGAAATGAAATGAAGACAGAAAGATCATTGAATTGCAGGCTGAAGAATTTATTAAACATTTGATTTCGGTTGATTTTACCTTTGATTTCCCAGCTTCACTGGCAGATCTGTCACATACTGCAGGGGCTTGAGTGATAGTTACAAACGCAGGCACTGCATAATGCCCTCTCTGCTGTATTCTACTGTATACATGGTGATTTATATTATATAATCATCGGCCACAGTATTATTACACCAGTAGACTGTAGCACATGAGCAGTGGTCCAGTTACTGGAGGGGACAGATGCATCTCTGTGTTCCACATGTTTCACTGGTTGTCGCTGAGTCTAATCCTGTCTCCATTCGCGTGGAGCAGCAGCCCTGAGAACTGACATGACTGGTGAAGTGTCAGACACTGAGAGAGACATCAAACAATACGCGTCCTCCAAACCCCCATTATCTGACAGGAGAAATATGAGAAGTGAATTGAAATTTACGAGACAGATCTTTTTTAAGCACCCAAAACACAAACGCCGAACCCCTTTTTCACAGTCGGTGAATTTGTTAGTTTTGGATGAGACCTACCGTAACCTCACCCTGTGAGTAATGTGACCCTGACTGAGCCGTGACCCTCTTCTACATGGCTGGCTCTTTGTATGCGTACAGCTGAGGCCTGTAACATGCTAGAACATGTACACATTTACACACGCCGCGTATACAAATGCATTCGGCCACACACATTGTCAACATATGTGCTTGCTTTTGAGGGCAGGTGTCAGAACAAATTACACGGACGTGTTCAATTTGTAAGTAAATTTAGATCCATATGAAACAGATGACATTTTCTTTAAAGTAGCCTTTCGTGTGCGATGCCACCGTCGTGGACGATGCATTTTTTGATTGTTTAAAGCATCATGCATTTTTCTGTCCCGTGTCCACACACATGCACACACACTTGCACCTGAGCAAGTTAGGATTTATGGCATGTAACGGAGCGTAGAATGGCCATCAGTGCTCTATGGATCCCTTGCTATGAGAAAGCAGGGGAGCCAAGGACAGCTGTCCAGAGCCAAGACAAACTGTAATGACCATAATGCATCACAGTTACTGCAGATGACCTAGCTTGAGAATTACGGCTCTGACATGGCCATAACATAGAAGAGCCAGACTGAAGTGCCGTCGCAGGTTGCAAAGGCTTCAGTGTGGAAACGTCAATGACTGACCCACAGCATACAGAACGAGATAATGCTGTCTGTTAAAAAAGGTTACACAGAGGACACAGAGATGTTTGCTGATGCATACACACACATGCAGGAACAGCTGTACTGTAGATGCCATTTCAATCATGCTGATTGGTTTGTGGCTGGGTGTGTTCAAAAGACCATTCACTCTCTCTCTTTGGGTTAAAGTTGAAAATATGATGTAAGTGCAGAGGGGCTCAGCACAGGATGTTCCCCAGGCTTGTTATGTGTCAGATTGACTACTGACTGACTGACTGACGGATGGACGGACCTCCTCCTCTCTGCTCCCCTCAAGATGTCTCCTTGCTGCGGTGTGATTGGCGCATGAGTGATTAAGCATTTTATTTTTATTGGCCCTCAGGAGTGGCAGGACTATCGTCTGACTTGGGTCCCTGAGGAGTTTGATGGGATGATGAAGGTCAGGCTGCCCTCAAAACACATCTGGCTGCCTGACGTGGTGCTCTACAACAAGTGAGTCACTCACTCACCCTCCTGCCCTCACTTCAGAAGACACACACGGGCCCACGGATGCACGCACGCCCATAAACACGCACACCAAAAAGCACATGTTGTTCTCATATTAAACTGATAACATTATAAAGCCGACTCCCTGGTGATTTGATCCAGCTGCCACCATTGTAAGTCACTTTGGATAAGAACATCAATTAAATGCCAGAGGTTTCACTGTGTAATACATGCAGACCTGCCACACATGACTGAACGTGTCCACTGCAATCAGCTCATATCACTCATGCTACATTACTATACAGTACCTCCAGGTCTCATGAGATGCTTCAAAGATGGAGTCATCTGCACAACACACCCGAATAGACACATGGACAGTGGATGCATGCAAATACAGTAAATGCATACGATTAACCAAAAAGAAGCGCTTGCACATGTCAACACACACCTTAACTCTTATTTCTCTGTGGTTTGTTGTAAAATGTGTCATTTATCTATCTATCTGCATGCAGAGATGCTTGATCAATAACTATGTATTTGCATCTTAACTTAGTCAGTAATTTTTAGGTGAGTCTCACCAGTCAGGTGCAAGTTTCGGAAATGCCTCTGATGCGGCCTAAAATGCTGGACTGAGTAGCACCGTTCTGAAACCACATAATTAGCCTCCACATCGTCACTGTTGCAGCTTTCCAACGAGTGCTTGACGCGAACATATTTTGCATATTTAGAAGCATTGTAATCCAGCAATGAAACTCCACTGTTTTTAAAGACTTTACAAAACAAATTTCTCCAGCATTAAATGTCTTCGATGATTATTTATTCGTTTATCCCTGTTGAAAGGAGTTGTTGCTGATGTTAGCTGTTAGCTGAAGCCTACTGAGCACATGATGTATTCCAGGATGCACTGGGTCGAGTCTGTCAATAAATCAGAGGCTTGACAGCGCTGATGGAATGACATGACATTCACCCCATCTTAGTAGCAGTAGATCTGTGCTGTTTTCTCACCAACAAACATAATGAGGAAAATACTGTGAGTGCCATAAATAATGTCTAGATTATCCAGTGCACACTCAGAGTGTTTTCACACTTGGTCCTTTTCAGCCCTCTTAACAGACTCAGAGCAGTGACTCAGCATTTTTTGGCATATATGAACACTCCAAGAAGCGAACCTCTTGATGCGAACCGAACTCAGACTACCCCAAGCAGTGCAAATACAGTAAATACAAAGAGCAAAGTGAACCTTTGGTTCCAGGTGTTACGCCCCACCCT
The DNA here is from genome assembly GCF_006386435.1 of Epinephelus moara. Classification (NCBI taxonomy): domain Eukaryota; kingdom Metazoa; phylum Chordata; class Actinopteri; order Perciformes; family Serranidae; genus Epinephelus; species Epinephelus moara. Next base: position 32,989,403 of record NC_065511.1, on the reverse strand, counting down.
TAGGCGGACCTATGGGGCAAACAAAACTCCAACACTGACCCAAAATAACCACATTTACAAATCGGATTTATTACAAGTACAACAAGCAAACAATACAACAAAAATCCCACGCTGACAGGCAGCAGGACCAGCAGTCCCCACACCAGAGGCCTCTCTGCTTTGCTGCTGGCACAGGAGCTCTTAAGCACCTCCTCCACACCAGGTGCAATGCATCTTGTTAAGTAATGCAGCACACCTGGGCAGATCTGAGAGGCCGTTTACACGTACACGGTGATTTTGATAAACGGAGACATCTTCCTTCGTTTGTGCCCTTCGTTTACACGCAAACGGAGATTTCTCCTCTGAAAACAAGTCTTTCTAAAAACTCCGGCCAGAGTGGAGATTTTGGAAAACTCCGGTTGTGCGTTTGCATGTAAACTGAGATAAACGGAGATAAACGGAGTTATAGGCAGTTGATGTCACAGTATGTGCCAGAACTTGCGCCTGTGTCAAAAGTGCGACCTATGTTGCTATGGTGACAATGGATACATGGAAGGCTTGAGCTTCTCGTTACACTGCCACCTACAGGTTTGGCATGCTCTTGTGTATATATACACGGGTAAGTGTAAACGAAGATCTTTTTGAAAATGGAGACGGTGAAATGTCCGTTTATGAAAATAGCCGGCAACGTGTAAACGGCCTCTCAAAGGGAGGGAAAAGGGAGCACTCACACAGCTGTAACACCAGGTTAGGGTAAGGGAGCACTCACACAGCTGTAACACCAGGTTAGGGTTCCAGGTTTGCTATGCTCTTTGCCACTGTATTTAGCCCTCTGGATCACATGCTGTTGCACTGGGACGCTTGAAAAAACAGACAAAACCACATTGACCTGCAACGTTTGCAAGGACGCAGGACGAGAAGTAGTTTTGGTCCACGGAGGATACTGCACGTCTTCAGATGTGGAATGCAGGATACATTAAATGGCAACAGTCCAAAGCACCCAGAAATGCTAAGGTTTTCCTCCAAGTTTAAGTTCATCTGAAAGTGAGGGGCTTCATAACAGCACTGCTGTAGCACATCCAAGCAGAAACAAAACTACATCAATATATATTAAATAGAGGTTATAGTGTGAACGGAAAGAGAACTGAGGCCCCATCAGAGCTGATTTTGACCAGAAAGAGAACCGAATCCTTCCACGAGTCAGTCCACTTTTTGGTCCACTTTAACAGGACTGAGTTTAGTTTGTTTAAAAAGGAGTATATGTGAAAACACATAACATAATATTAACATAATATTGTTAGGCACCCACCCAGGGCGTAAAGAGCAGTCCATGGGTATGTAATATCTGTAAGATGTAACTGTTATTACTTCATTTTTACATTTTATTTGGTGTATTTACATGGAAATAGGTTAGTAGCGTACAGCTGTTCAATTCTTTTTCTTTCTTTTTTTTTTTAAATGTAGTGACATCGGATCAGTACTTGGCATTAGCCAATACCCAAGTTCAAGTATCGGAATCGTTATAGGAAATGGTATAGGAACATTTTTAGGCCTGGATTAATCTGTAAGGGGACCCCAGGGGCAAGAACCTTGCTGCTGAGCTGCTACTGATTTCCATCTACAGCCCTACCCTGAACATAGAACTATATAACTGCTTTGGCCAGTTGTTAAGCCAGACTCCAGTGTAGATCTCAGTAATATGGTTCAAAATAACAATTTAAACACATATATGCAAAACAAACATGTAAAATAGTCCAATTTTATGTTCAATGCAATTAACTGTAATCCATTACGTTTTTTTAATTACAATTAGCCTGCATGTCTGATGGAGGTACGGATGCAGACCACTTGTCTCAATGTAATGGAAACTGAGTGTCAGCCTACAGTATGTAAATCAGCTCATCAGAGTACAGTGATCTGTCTGGCCTTCTCCTCTTTCCCTGCCTCGGTCCTTACTTTACTAAAGATTAAAAAGATCCCTGACCCGCGGAACTCTGGATAAAATGATCCCGCTAATCCCACGATCCCCGGGTCGACACGCTATCCTCCCAGTCCTCGGACTCACTGTCACTCACCTAAACAGGAGGATTAGATGTGGACACAGCTGCACCAGAGCTGCTAATTTGGAGGTCTCAATTAGATTTTGTTCCTATATTTGCAGGAAAGTTGGTGTTTCTGAGAGTGCACTTCGGCACACGGGTCAACTGTGTAATCAGTCAAAAATGAAGACTTATCCGTTTGCGTGTGTCACATCTCACAGTGTTAGCCATCATTAATTAGTTCTCTTGTTAAAAGCTTGATTTAAATGGAAATTCAATCTACAGCTTTAGTGTTCTCGGCTGACTTCTGAGCAAAATGTCTAATTCGAGCTGTTTAACTGGACTCAGTCTGACCTATGAGCCGTGTTTCCTGTCTAGACTGCGTGTTCATCCTGTTCCTTGTGTTTGTAGAAGCATGTGTGTGTGACCCTGCTGCCCTTAGATGCCTCAAAGCCTCCACATCCGTATGTGTGTGTTTGTGTGTGTGTGTGTCCTAGAGCTCGTTAATGAACCCGTATTACATAATGAGATGCGTCATGTTGCACTGTTCTTAAGACTCAGGGAAACGTCTCATTATACTTTTGTTGTTGTTGTTTTTTTTACTAATTAATCGTACAAAGATTTCTGTTTCTGTCTGACACTCCTCTTTTTTGTCTTTCTCCTCCCCCTCCTCATCTCTCTCACACTCAGTGCTGATGGGGTGTACGAGGTGTCGTTCTACTCTAATGCAGTGGTCTCCTACGATGGCAGTATCTTCTGGTTGCCCCCGGCCATCTACAAGTCAGCCTGTAAGATCGAGGTCAAGCACTTCCCCTTTGACCAGCAGAACTGCACACTGCGCTTCCGCTCTTGGACCTACGACCGCACGGAGATCGATCTGGTGCTCCGTGCTGACGTCGCCAGCATGGACGACTTCACGCCCAGCGGGGAGTGGGACATCATCGCCCTGCCTGGCAGACGAAACGAGAACCCGGCCGACCCCACCTACGTGGACATCACGTACGACTTCATCATTCGCAGGAAGCCTCTTTTTTACACCATCAACCTCATCATCCCGTGCGTGCTCATCACCTCGCTGGCGATCCTGGTTTTCTACCTGCCTTCCGACTGCGGGGAGAAGATGACGCTCTGCATCTCCGTGCTGCTGGCTCTCACTGTGTTCCTGCTGCTGATCTCCAAGATTGTTCCACCCACTTCACTGGACGTCCCTCTCGTGGGGAAGTACCTGATGTTCACCATGGTCCTGGTCACTTTCTCTATCGTCACCAGTGTGTGTGTGCTCAACGTACACCACCGCTCGCCCACCACACACACCATGCCTCCTTGGGTTAAACTGGTGTTCCTCAACAAGCTTCCTGCCTTGCTCTTCATGCGCCAGCCTAGGAATAGCTGTGAGCGCCAGCGGCTGCGCCAAAGAAGGAGGGCCCAGGAGCAGAAGGAGGGTGGGCGCAGCGGGGAGGCTGGGGCCTTGATGGTGGGGCTCGGGCTGGGCAGCACTGGTGGTAACGGAGGAGCCACCTCCACAGGGGTTTTCAACAAGGAGGACAGTGACCCTTGTACCTGCTATGTGAACCGGGCGTCTGTCAAACAGTTTGGAGGGGATCTGGGAGGTGCAGGGGGGGGGTCCATGGATGGTCTGAACAGGGTGAGGGAGGGCCGGGAAGGGGGCGCTGGAAACCTGCCGCGGGGGAAGCAGGCAGCAGGAGGTCCTGCTCTAACTCAGGCACTGCTGGCTCAAGCCTGTCCGGGCTTTGAGGAGGCTGTGGAGGGAGTACGCTTCATTGCCAATCACATGAAGAGTGAGGATGATGATCAGAGTGTGAGTATTACATCATCTGTATGTTACCATTTACATCATTACAGTAGTGGTCTCTGTTGCTTGTTATCAGCAGCCAGTACTGGAGTGTTTTATGGAATATCTTTATATTAAAGGGGCTCAATGCAAATTTCAGAGGATACTTGTCTGGACATGGATCTCAACACGGAGGTGGCTGAGCAGCTAACAGTTTTAACTCCATAAACAGCGCTAAATAACAGCAACAGTTCTGACAGAGCAAATGGTGTTAACCAGGGTGGAACCGGAGCATGGGCGCTACGATTCTACAATGATGCCGTCCCAATATCAGCAGTAATCGCTGTATAAGCACAGTGCAAAACAGCAGCGATTAGCCAGCCAGTGGGATACAAGCACCAACATCCATGTGCAGCTGGACTGGCTTACCATAACAAATCAGGAAGTGCACCAGGCTTTGAAGCCAATTTCTGTAGTGGCAAACAGTGTAACAAAAACACTTTTTTTTACCATTGGCTTACATTGTGAAAAGTAAACAGTGGATACATTATTTTGAGCGTCACAGCTCCCTTGAAATGACTAGTTTCATGACTGGAATTATACCCATTCAGTCCGGTAACAATTGGCAAGTCTAGAAGAGCCCACAGTTGAATCATTTCATCCCCATTCAAGTTAATGGAGCACTAAACCAGAGGTGGCCAGCTCGGGCAGTGAGAGTCTCCAGTGCGCCTGCTCTGTGGGCAGAAGCAGTGCTGATTGTTATGATTTTATACGCTGCAGTTGCAGCAGCACCATTTTGGCTTCATGCACCACTGAGGCAAGACAAGGCAAGTTTCAGCAACAAAGCAATTTAAAGTGAAAACATAGAAAGCATCTAGACAGGGTGCATTTAAAAGCAATTTATTAAAGAACCAGAGTAGGAAAAAAAAGTACCAGGTTATAGAATACAAGAATAAAAGTTACAGTGCTGTTAAAATCAATAAGAGCAACTACGAGCAACTTTCATGCAATGAACGTGTACCTGGCTCCAACGCTGTATCCAGTTCTCTTTACACATCCATGATTACAACACACACAGAGGTGGCATGACTTCATTCCCTGCTCAGGACTCCATTACTGCACTATATCTTTACACAGCAAATAATGTTTTTCTGCCATATTAATGCTCTGAATGTCGCATACAGAACCTTTAATAGAATGCATCAAGTGACCTTGTGTAATGTGAACGGTGTCACAAGCCACACAGAATTATCAACCCGCTTTGCATCTTTATTACCCCCGCCAAGGAGGTTATGTTTTTGCCGGCGTTGGTCTGTTTGTCTGCAAAATAACTCAGAAAGTTCTGAACGGATTTTGATTAAATTTTCAGGAAAGGTTGATAATGGCACAAGGAACAGATGATGGTGATCGGTTGAAGCGAAGTGGATAGAATAATAAATTGGCGGGAAATCCGAGCTGCTTGGCTGAGGTCTGCGCTCTTCGAGTGCTCTAGTTAAAAATGTAAAGCTGGTGTCATATTGTGGTAAATTTTTGGGCGAGGGCACCATCTTGTGAGGACTGTGCTGTGTTACCTGTGCCTGCAATTACGATAAACAACATAAATCCACGTGATGTGGCAGCCCAAGGTTGGATTACAGACCTCCACTCACATACCCAGACTGAGTGCTTCTTGCTTTTGGACTGAGTTCATACACTGTGGTAAGAGAGGCAACAGATGCATAAATAGGCACCTGATAGCTAACACTATATCAATTTGATAACAACACGATAATGTCAGTTGTGTTGTTTGCAGCTTTTTGCTCTCTCCAAGTTGTAACTTTTATTTGAGCTTGCTTGTTACCAGCCGGCTGCCATATTGTTATCTGTGGCAGAACTTGCATTATGTTAGCCACTCGGGGGAGCATTTATCGGCCTGGTGTGGCGCAGTGCATTCTGGTAGTTGTAGGTTTTGTACCTCTTGAGCAAAAGTCCTTTTCCTCTATTTTCTCTGGTCATGTAGCACTAATTTCAAAAGTATTTTCTTTCTACAGCCCACTTATATAAAATAATACCACCTTTTCAGCAGTAAAATACTTCAAGTTAAACACAAAACCACAAAGTGATGCTGCCAATAAACCCTTTATTGCTGCTTTTACAGCTCTGCAGCTTCTTGCCAACACTCATTTCAATACCAGTGTATCTGTGATAAATAGATCGGCTCTTCTCCCTATTAAAATAAATGATTATCTTGTCTCTGTGTGGAGAATTCATAGCATTAATCGTGTTACTTTATGTGCACATGTTACTAATCATAAAAAGCATCATGAGCGGCACAGATCTGTGCTTTGGGTGCCACATCAAGTTATAGTGACGATGGAGCGGCACAGCAGTTCCGTTTAGCTCTGCCATTTGAAACGCATGGGGGACTACACCAGAGCATAAGCAAAGGAGACAGATCTGGTGACGCAATCATGGCTCTCTGAATATTCAACGCAGACATGTAATTATAGCAGCGGCATGACGTGTGCATAGAGAAGGAGTACAACTGGAGAAGCGCTGGAATAGAGGAGCCAAGACAGCGGAGTGAGGGTGGCATTCTTTATCGCTTCTCCTCAAGGCATCTTAGGAGACCAGCCTCCTCTCCTGGAATGAAAGAAACTGACACGGGAATTAACAATCCTCTGTAATTCTGTCCATCATCGACATGGTTACCGTCCCGTTGCCATGCCGACCGCTTTAAAATCCTCCCTCTCCTGGCACAGTGTGCTGCCTGTCAGCCCTTCCCATCTCCCTCCTCCCCCCAAGTCATCATCGCCGGGGTTACAGTGTCAGCACACCCCTCTGTCTCCCTGCCCTCCATCACTGTCTCTTGTCTCCCACGTCCTTCTCCTCCTCCTTGACTCGTGTTGTACCTCATCAGAGCTGTGTGGCAGAGCGAGTCTCCGCTCACATTAACCCTTCACCTCCATTAACCCTCTGCATAGAGAAAGGCAGGGGGGGAATTACAGAGAGAATGTGATTCTGCTCACCTTAATCTGTCTCCTCACCCCATCCTAAACCCTTTTTTTTGTCCCTCCCCATCCACAGGTGAGCGAGGACTGGAAGTACGTTGCCATGGTGATCGACCGCCTCTTCCTGTGGATCTTTGTGTTTGTGTGCGTGTTTGGCACAATGGGCATGTTCCTGCAGCCGCTCTTCCAGAATTACACAGTCAAGACCATCACCAGCCCGCCAGGCTGACCGCCCGCAGGCCGAGAACACGCTGACCTGACAGCTCCCCCGACCAATCAGCACAGCAGGACAAGGGCCGGGAGTTGGGGTCGGGGGAGCGCGTCCGGGTTTTATTGTGTCTACTGAACTGGAACCAGAACTGGAACTGAAAAGCAATCACGCCCATTACCTTTATAGTAACGTTTTTTGCAATGAACAACTTTTTCTTGAATGAAGAAAGAGGAGAACACCGTCATACTCTTACCTGCAGTTTTTTGTCCAGATGTTTAACGGACTGACCTCCCCTTTCTGGTGGAAAGGTCCCTCCCCGGGAGCGAGGATGCTCTGACCTTCTCCTCGTCGAACCTTAACGCCAGCCTGTCAACACTTTCCGCTCGACGCTGACTGCTTAATTGACACACGACATGCCCGCCTTCAACTATGACATTACTCATTCTCAATATCGACTGATGTCAGAGGGAGCTAATCAGAAAGGGAAGGGAGGTTCATATCAAGGTTCTTATACATTTACTTTATTTTTTCAGAAATCCACTACATCAGTGAACTGATTCAGTATATTTTATCATAGCATAGCAGCTTACCACAGTATAGCATTAGGAATATATTATTAAGATTTCTCTATGTGTTAGCTCATGCAAGGGTCTGTTGCTGATCGAGAGGCTACGGTGTGTTGTATGATTGTATAGATTAAACAAGAATGTGATATAAACTGTACTACACAGCCTGTGATGCGCACACTAACACTGTACAAGCAACAGATTGCAAAGGAAAATACATAGAGGGGGGGCTTGGATTTAAAGAGAGAGCCATTATCCAGCGAGAGGGGTAAAGTACTAGATGCATGGACGGTGTTTTGCTTCGAGAGTTGTGCACATTAAATAGAGGACAGCAGCAGCCTGCTGTGCCAGAGTGCGCAGCTGCAGCGAGATGAGTTCAGCTCCAGAGAAAGTGAGGAATCTGAGCCAAGATGGTGGATAGGACCTCCTATGTGATGGACAGTGGAACATGATTTCCCCAGGACGGAGTAAACAGAGCTCAGCTGAGACGGAGTAGAGATCAGTATTAGAAAAAGCAACGTGTAAATCAAATTATATTGACGGGAGGAAGGGATTATGGGAATGGCGCTATTGTGTGTATTAATATGTAATTTCATATTTCAGTATGTAACGTTCAGAGCATATGTATACATGTACCGCGTGTGTGTGTATGTATGTGTATGCGTGCCCCACGCCCCGATGCATTATCACATCTGTCAGATACGATGTTCAGAAGAGCATACTGTATGTGTGCCCCCCCCCCCCNAATTTTCAATAAACAAGAGAGAAATGACAAGAGGGCCGATGCTGAAGCAGTCGCACCAGGCAATAACTTACAGATGCAAAATCATAAGCAGGAAAGAGAAGGCAGGTCGTCGTGCAGAGGGGTTTTTTGACTTTATAATGATGTTGCAGAGTGAAATAAAACAGGATAATCCAACCACAGCAAGCACAATCCAGATAGCGAGGAGGAGTAAAGCAGGATAGGCAGAGACAAAAGACTGTTAGTGTTGTTACTCCATTGGAAAGCCACTATAAACTCTGACACAAAAAAAAAAGAAGCTGTCTAATCCTCAGTCACTGTCACTCGCTGTGAGTTTCCCCTGGCTTTTTACGGTCGTGTGGCCAAGTCTGCAGCTCAGTTCTGGACCGGGAGCTCTCTCTATTTCTCTCTCTCCTTCTCTCTGTCTCTAGAGGATGGGATTACCCCGGGGAGGGATCCCCAACAGATCCCAAACAAGTGTGAAAAGCCTATCAGAGACCTGTGAAAACTGTAGCCCGCACGGCTCCACACGGACAAAGTGCTGCTGTCCACTCTTTTTTCTCTCTCTCTTTGACCTTTCCACTCTCCTTCCTTTCTTCTCACTTCCTCTCTCATCATGCTTCTCCCCATCTCTCACCCTTCCTGACTCTCAGATCTGCTCCTGTGCACACCTTAACCAGTCCAATAAAGGTTGTAGGTTCAGATTAATCAACGTGTGCATCTGTGTGCCATGTTTTCTCACGCACACGCACACGCACGCACACACACACACACACACACGCATAACCTACAGTCCACACACCACGGGATAGAATGAAAGAAAGAAATGTTTCCTGGCTTTCTAATGTTGAGGCTGGAAACTTCCTTTTTGTATCTACACACACACACACACACACACACACAGAGTGCTTTTTTTCCTCTAGGAAGCAGGGCTTTTAAACAATCATGGGTGTAGGGCCCCGCCAAGGTCACTTCAAGTTCTCATTATTCTGCTGTAAAAACAGGAACACAGGTACAGTCGCTACCTGCTCTTATACACCTGATGAACTTCACACCACAACAGAGGTAATTCTCTCTCATATCAAAGTTCTTATACTGTATATTTTTATTGATTTATCTTTGCTAGTAACCTATTTCAAATCTACACCCATCCACAAGCTGGATTAAAGCGCTGTTCCTGCGCATGCAAGGCAAATATAAAGTAATGCAATAATCCTCTGCTGGCTTTGATCGAGGGCCATTTGCTGCCACCTGGTGACCGTCATGTGTTCCTACTCTTCTTCTCTGCTGTAATAAAGTACAACCAACACTGTAGCGTTTGAGTAAAGGTCACATTTATTCTTTCCAGGGAGAAATTCCTTTGCTTGCATGTGCTACAAAATACATTTAAGGAAAAAAAAGAAACATCTTTCAACAAAAACAATGAGGTGCTGAAACTGACTTAAACTGACAAACTGACAGATTTTCCCATTGCAATAAATACAGTTAGTATATTGATTGGACATTGCAGACAAATACACAATCAGACTTGTGTGTGTGTGTGTGTGTGTGTGTATTAGTGATGTCCATGACAGGATGTCCCTCTCTCCTGTCTGAACTCTTTCCTCCCTGGAACGTGTGCAGAGTGGACGTCTTTGCGCAGCAGGGCGTGCTCACTTCTTCTTCTCTGGCTTGTCGTTGTACTCCAGGAAGAAGTCGTTGCAGGCCACAGTGAGAGCTCCGACCAGTATGATGAACTCGGTGAAATCTACCTCCCCGTCGTTGTTGGAATCCAGGTCTCCCATGACCTTATCCACTGCCTCCTTATCCTGGGCGTTCTGCATGTGGGGGGGATAGAAAGTACAGATATGTAGGCTGGATCTATTTTATATTCGTGCAGCTGTGCGTCTTGTATCCCTAAGGATCTCCTTACCCCCAGGTAGTTGCCGAGCTCTGTGGTAAGCATCTCTTTGAGCTCAGCCCTGCTCAGTGTATATTTGTCCCCCTCGTTCCCAGAGTACTTATGGAAGGTCTGTATCATGAGCTGCATGGCGTTCTCCAGGGTGGAGACGTTCTCTGAGTTGGGCAAAGACATTCTGGAGAAGGATAGAATAAGAGGAAGAGTGGGAGGAGGTGAGAGCAAGAGTAGTCCGTGTCAGTACTCCCTGGAGCATGGAGGACAAGCGAATCAATACACGTTAAAGTCTCTCTCGGTTGTGCTCTCTTGCACATACACTATCTTTTTTAGACTCCCTGCCAGGCAGACAGATGCATGGAGAAATAAACATAGAACATCACCATACTACAATACTATCAGTGAGATAGCTACGAACTGATCTTCTATGAGGTGCCAGAGAGGTCAGAAACCCTGCGCAGCCCCTGGAGTTAACTTTGCTCTGACTGTTTCCTCATGAGGAGTGTTTCCTCTCTGCCAGTTGCCCCCGATAAGATTTTGCTACAGATTAAACTGATCCTCAATCTGTTTGTTGCTTTGCCTCGGCGAGAGGACCACTGGGAGCCGGGACGCAGTCAGCAGCTGGACATGTGAGCCAGCTGATAAGAGTGAAACTCTAAGCTGGTAAAACAGCCAAACCAGTGGAGGAGATGTAACCAGGACACACAGAGGCAACCTGATCCGGCTTTTACTTGAGCTCCACCGGATGGCAGAAAAAAACGGAGACGGGTGTAAGTCTTTGCCTTTCTTGAACCTACATCACCTCTGAACTGTGAAGACTTTTCCTAACTGTCAGTCACATCTTACATCAGTTTCTCCTCGTCGTTTCCACCGTGTTTCTGCTTCTCATGATTCAGGGGCATGAAGTCTCATCAGGAAGACATTTTTGGCAAGCTCAAGTCAAGATAAATTAAGTTTCCACAAGTTATTAGTGAATAAACAGAAAGGTCTTTCTGCCTTTGCAGCTGATATGCACAAAACCCACCTACAGACAGCATCAAACATTAGTTGCACCCTTAAATATCTACGTCTACAAGTAAAAATCTTCTGTCCTCTACATTCATTCTTACCTGAGTGGATGACGAGTGTCGGCCTGCTGGTCAGGTGCAAAAAGAGGAGGCGAGAGCGACTGATGAGGAGGACGAGGAGGACAACGTCTTAAATACACCCCTCACTCCACCCATCCCACTTATCCCTTCCTCCCCTCTCCCTCCTTCCACCTGTTGCTCCTCTCCACCTTCCCACCCCCTCTTCTCCTCTCCTCCTTCTCTGTTTACGCATCAGACACCTGCTATCCTCTGAACACACGGAGATCCAACCGCCCCCCTCTGTCACAGATAACATACCCACAAACAACACTAATGAAGCTCTCCTGCAAGAGTTCAGTCAGGACGACTAGTTTTTGCCTGCAGGAGTATAATTTATTCCTCATACCTTTTACAGTTCACTCCTCGCAGGCACGCTCACTCATAATTTCTTGCTGTCATCATCTGGAGCTGTCAGCTGAGATATGAGTGGATCAACCTTCATTGCTAGCCTATCATATTATTCTTATTCTGCTTTGTGCACCCTTCACCTCCTCATCGCCACCTTATCTTTGCAGATTCATCAATTTCATCAGCTTCAGTCTCAACAGGGTCATCGGCCACCACCATCGCCACTGTCGGGGGGGGATTTACCTTCCTGCTGCTCAGGGCAGACACCCCTCAATTACAAAATCTCCCTGTAGAGTCTAAGCTTTAAAGACTGTCTGTCACACCTCTGTCATCACACATTATCTGTTAATCTGTACACTTGTAGTCTGCATTCAGCAACTGTCTTCACTTCATTCACCTGTTTCACCTGATTGAAATGGGGCTGAAATTACAGCATTAGGTAAATTGAAGTAACCATAATATGACCGCAAGGCGCACTGCAAATGTCGCCGGGCTGGCTATTCTCAGATGTCAGTCTGAATGGAAGTCAATAGGGCTGCAATAAATAAACAGATATTAGATTGTACTCAGTTTTCTGCTGCAGATAAAAATGAAAGGAAATTGTTATTTCCAATATTCTTTTACTGAACAAATTCACCATTCACCTGAACACAAAAAACACCATTAAATAAATGAATAAACAAATACATTTTGAAAAAAGAATGATTACAAATTAGTGCAGTTTCTGATTCTCCTTGAGTGCAATGTCGCAGTCTTTTGCAATATATTTGTCATGCAAGTTGACGTGGCATTGTGCAGCCCTAGACGTTCAGATGCCAGATGTAAATTTGACAGACATGAAATTAGCAACAGTCATACTTAGATGAGCTCAACACCAGACCATTTACTGAGAACAATGAGTTGCCATGCAGTCAGAGATATCACTGACTATGTTACAGCTCTTGCTATTGTCACACTGGTTTATCCTTCTACCATGTTGTGCAACCATTTTGTACTTCATGGCAAAGGATGGGCTTAGAGGGAGTGCTAAAATAAACAGCCCATAGTAGCAGGGCGAAGATGAATAACATGATAGCTCCTCAGTGTGTCTGGTTTGAAGCAGCAAAGAGTGTTGGGGTATGTGCAGAGGTAGGATGTTTACTGGAGGAGGAGGAGGAGGAGGGGAGGAGGTGAGGAAGGGGGGGGGGGGGGGGGGGGGGTCATGTCTGATACAGTATCCGAAGGATTAGTGTAGCAGTGATGAATGGAGCCATCACACCTGGCAGCCACACAGAGAAATCCCCATACAAAGACTTTGCAAAAACACACACAAAGGCAAACATGCTAATGCGAGGACACACACACATGCACACTTTCACAAACACATTCACGATTTAAGCTCCAAAACACATCACGAGAAAGCAGTGGATTGCACTGAAAGCCAAAGTGCATGAATAGTAAACAGGGAGCAAAAAATAAATGACAGACACACGTATGAATGATAGAAAAGATCACACTTGTCAAAGCAAGCAACATGAACAAGCACTGCAAGATGTCATGAAAATGTATGTTTAATCTGAGGCCCTGTTTGTGTGCTGTCGCTGCAGTATATTGTGTCAGTGAGTGGGGGTAGCACAGTGTGTGTGCACGCTTGCATGCACCATATGTGTGTATGTATAGTGTTGCAGAGTGGAGGACGATGCACAATAGGAAGCGTATACTGTATGCCAGGATCTGGTTGCAATAGTTGATGCATCTAAAGGCTGCTGAGTTTGAGTAGTCAGAGATGTCACGGCTATATTTAGCAAGTGTTGCTGGTAGCTGTGGAAGGAGCAGGTATCATTGCGGCGATGCCTGTGGGACAATGTCAAACCATATCAGGGAAACATCTGTAGACATGCAGTATTTTGTTGGGTTTCAAAGTAGAGTTTTTCTCTTTCTCCAAAACAAACAGACCAGTTGATTTAAACAAGTAAAAACACTGAAAAAAGCTGTTTCACGTTACAAATCAGTGTTTCTCCAATACTGCCTCCAGCCCAGGACCTGCTAATGTGTGCTCTCCCTTTTTCCTGATAACTTAAGATCCAGACGCTCAAAGGGTTTTATTGGAAGCTGAATTATCCGCAGAGGTCTCTTCCTCTCCATAACAAATGGACCCAGTGATTTAAACCAGTAAAACGCTGAAAAAAAGCAGCTTCACATTAAAAGTCAATGTTTTTGTGACACTATACGTCACAGGGGGATGCTAACTACGGAGACTGCACAGTGTTGAGACTGTAGAAACATGGCAGACTCTATGGACAAGGATTCTAAGGTAATGAAAATACACTGCTTTTTATTTTCAAGTGATTATACACTGAAGAAAAGATACACTTACCTGCCACTTTATTAGGTACAACTGTTCAACTGCTCGTTAACGCAAATAGCTAATCAGCTAATCACATGGCAGCAACTCAGTGCATTTAGGCATGTAGACATGGACGACCTGCTGAAGTTCAAACCAACCATCTCTAGGGTTTACAGAGGATGGTCCCTAAAAGAGAAAATATCAAGTGAGTGGCAGTTCTCTGGGTGAAAATGCCTTGCTGATGCCAGAGGTCAGAGGAGAATGGCCGTGGTTGCTTGCACATGACGATGAGTTCACTGTACTCCAACGGCCTCCACAGTCACCAGATCTCAATCCAGTAGAGCACCTTTGGGATGTGGTGGAACGGGAGATTCACATCATGGATGTGCAGCTGACAAATCTGCAGCTACTGCGTGATGCTATCATGTCAATATGGACCATGTTTCCAGCACCTTGTTGAATCTATGCCACGAAGAATTAAGGCAGCTCTGAAAGCAAAATGGGTCCAACCAAGTGCTAGCAAGGTGTACCTAATAAAGTGGCCAGTGATGGTACTTATTATATTCCAATTCTGCCAGTATATCCTAATAAATCCTACAAATTGGAGCTCTAAGAAAGGTCAAACATCAATTATAAACAACACACAACATGGTTTTATTATATAAAGCTTTTATTTTGAAAATACAGTAAGTATCTTTTGTATAATTGGTATAAAAAAAGACACTCCCAGCTTAGAGTCCTTCAATGTGTCCTTGACAGTGGAGATCAATACCGTGTAAGTGAAAGGAAGGTTGATCTGGACATACATTTAGAGCGTTATAGAACTGGCTGATTAACTAAAAAATGATGGAAATTATGGACTGTATGTATACATGATGGTTAGAGCATTTAGAAATGAGAAAAGATTAAAAAAAAGCAAAGCAAAAAAAAAAAGGGGTGGGGTGGGGGGGGGGTTGGGGGTTGTTAATCTATGATGCATCTTGAGCAGCTCCAGTCTTGCTCTGACTGAGGGCATTGGCCAGGTAGCCAATCAGAGTGAGGTATTCCTGGAAGCTGACCTTTCCATCTTTGTTGGCATCCAGCCCCTGCTGCATCTCCTTAACGGCAGAGGAGCAGTTTGCATCCTGAACACGAAAGGAGAGACAGAATATGGTCACATTCTAATATACTGATTGATTATTCATAAACAGCAAATAGCTAAAAGTTACGCAGTTCCTTACCTGCATGAGGCCGCCAAGCTGTTTCTTTACCAGTTTCTGGAAGCCACCCCCGTCTAGGTTCTCCTTCCCCCTGGCTGAACTAAGAAATGTGGTCACCACTGTCTTAATGGCTGACTCCATATCTGCAGAGGGAGACAGAGAAGAACAAAAAATGGAAAATTGAGTGTTGGAAGTGGCAAGGAGAGATATGGCCATATCTTAGAAATTCAGGCGTCATGCCGTTGGGTACAGTTCCAATGAATTTTTATCAATATGAGGCTATATTTACATTGGGTCTTGAAAGGCTTATTCCAGTTATTGAGCGCATCGGTGCAGAAGAGAGTACACCGTAACCTTGTGAACAGCTGACTGATCAAGATTAGGGGTTCATTATTAACTCTGTGCCATCATAGTATGTATTGTAATGTATGAAATTCAAGTTATTCTACAACGCATCACTTCATTTTTGCATGTGTGATGTAAAGTTATTAAAATAAAATGTGGTGAGTTCAGTTAAAACCACATCGTTCTGCAAATATTATGATAGTGATCTGCAAAGAAAACGGGTCTGAGTCACCATGTAAGCCAAAAATAACTTGTGCTATTCTTTGATGTGAGACGGAGCACGCCTTGAAATTGTATTCGAACTGGATGTGTTCAGATATGTCCCTTCAACATGTGAGAAAGGTGAGACACACAAGTGATGTCAGCATAGAGGAAGAGGAGGAAGAGGGAGCGGGTTGGGGGGCAGGGCCTGGAAGCTCTCCGAGGTAAACAGAGCGAGAGACGGAGAGAGGGAGTGATGGAAGGTTGAAGAGGAGGGGAGTCTCTGAGGTAAACACAATGGGAGCTGTGATCTCTGACGGTGGACATCTGATCCCCAGAAGCCAGCGGGAGGCCGCAGGTTCAGATTACTGCCTGCTGCCCGTCTGCTGCAGCGAACCTCCCCTCACACTGCGGGAATGCACTGCATACTGTGCTCAAGTATGAACTGAAAAACATCACACGGCACCGATAGATTAAGCTGGCCTGAAACATCTAATGCCACTGTTGTTGACAGGATCTCAGGGTGAGGCTAAATCCTCGGCTGAACATTTGAGACAAGCGGTTTTAAGGTTTCATTCCACTCACTGCTTATTTTACCTCGCAGGAAGGAAGAAATCAAGATGGAAACACATTATGCTTTAATTGGATGTTAAATATGTAACAAAACAATGGCTGCATCCCAAATCCATACCACATGCTAATCTTATTCACTCGTTTTTGAGTGTTGATGAACACTGCTGTAGGCGTTTTCACAGAGGACATGTGACATGTCACAGTAGTAAAAGCATGAGTGTACATAATAAAAATAATCATGGCTGAGTTCCATTTTGCTGCTTCAGTTTCAGTGTAATGCTTGCTGGCTCACTGCCAGACTGTAATGACTTCCTGAGACACTGTTAGTAATGTTATTAGCAACCACTTGTGCTTTTCCCACTATAACAAGTCAAAATGTCTTCCATGAAAAAGGTCTGTCATTCCACAATGCAATGCATAAATGAAACAGAGGAGCTACTCACAGCTATATGTGTATATAAAAAGTTGCAGGAAGAACATAAAGGACAAAAACACAAATTAAAAGTTCTGTATGCGACACTCAGAGCATTAATATGTGAGCAAACTATGTAAAGATCTAATGGAGTAATGAGCGGAGAATGAAGTCATGCTCCCTCTGTGTGTGTTGCAATCTGAGCTTTCCGGTTCTTTACTGTGGTAGCTGTTCCAGCCGCCCCCCCAAAGCACCGCTAGCTGCTATCAGTGCCTCCACCATCTCCATGGTGAGAGCCATGTGCAGACAATCCCAGCTCAGACTCTAAATCATAGATATGCTCCTTTAAAATGTTCTGCATTCTCCTTGAGGTGGAGAAGTGACAGAATTAAATGTAATCTAACAACTAATAAAGTGTTGTTAATGTGGGTCTGTGCTATTCCTCCACAATGCAGTGCACACAGGAAACAGAGAAGCTGCTCATGCTAACAGCTGCAATTACAGCGTATGTTGATTTTCTGTATACTAACTGTCTGTAAATTTTTATTCTTGTTTGTATGTTGTAATCAACTAGTATGTAGTATGGAAGTCGGACACACAACTACAGTTTGACTGCCATCCATCATCGCGTGTGTTGCATCACTTCCTGTTGTTACAAAAATGTTGATTTCTTGTATAGAAACTCCTACATTATGACGATGACGCGATATACTGATACTGACGCTAACTTTGATATTTAAAAATGAAATATTGATGCCATGTTAATAGTACACACATGATAATATCGTGTAAATAATCCAGCTTCTCTTAAATGATTTCGGTTTCTACCCGTTCTCACTCTGTCACCTTCCCCCAACCACATCTGAATGATAGCTTTTTTTTCTAATTTTGTATGGATAGCGTGATAATATCATTACCTAGTATATACTTTATATAATTGGTATGTACTTTGGCATTAAGACAGCTGCTGATTTTGTGTTAAATAACTGAAAAACAGACTGTAAAAATGACTTGATGCTGTTTTCACTGTCATATGGAACTCACATAACTGAACACCATGATGACTATAGAGAGTGTTAAGGCCGGTAACTGTGCAGCTATCCAGACATACTCCAGCCAGCACAGGTCTGTCTTTGGGTTTCTGCTTCCTTTTCGCTTCCTGTTGTCTCAACAAACAACATTTCCACAGCTCACAGAAAATTAAAGGCCTGAATAAATGCAGCAGTTACATGAGCAGAGTTGATAAGTATCGCAGCAGTGTGGTGCAGGCCTTGCTGTGGGGTTTCCACTGTGTATCGGAAACTACCAGGAGGCAGCGGTGGCCGCGGGATGGGTGATGATGACGGGTGCCTGTGGGGATGTTGTTGGAGTAACTGTAGATGTTGGTGAATCTCCCATCTGACACAAATGTCACACCTCAATGCTCACACTATGCAAAGGCTAAGACGTATGAATAGACAGACAAACAGATAGCAACACACACACACACACACACACGCACACACGCGCACATCTAAAGAAGGACAACACCAATTAGGACTTCTGTTGCATTAACCTAATTACTGGGTGAGTGAGAGCAGGCACCCAAACCCTGGATTCTGTTTCATGTCTCCCTACCATGTCAGCACATGCACACACACGCACACAGAAGTGGACACACAAGTGAGCATCTGTCATCAGCATGCTGTTCATCATTATTTAATGGGTTACTATAATTGTCCCAACACCTTCCTAACACCATCTACAAGACGAGCAGCGGCAGCAGCAGCAGCACAGCGAGCAGGCAGACCAGTTTCAATGTATGTGTTTGTATCTGTACAGCCCATACATCAAAATGCCTGACAGGCCACCATCCATTAGCGTCTCTCCCGGGTGTAATGAGATGAACATGAAACCAAGACGGCTTCGGTCAGAACTGGAGACGTCAGGGCCACAGAATTACAAATGGGCAGAGAGGAACATGTAGTGAGGTCTGTGTGATAAGAGCAAGTGGTGGCCTGACTGGGTGTGTGTGTGTGTGTGTGTGTGTGCTGACTACAAACAAAGCGCTCCTACAGCCTCCTCTGCACATGTACTCCATTCTGATTCAGAGCCTGGAGATTAGCATGACTCAAGCGTAATGAATGCTCGTGTGAGGCCCAGTGCGTTGTTTTATTTGTGTTACTGGGTCCTTTTTGTGGCATTTTACGGGAACTTTGCACTACGCATGCTAGTTCAGTGATTCACAATCTTTTGTCTTCTTGTGACCAGTCGTCTCCAGTTGCATATGTCTACGGATTATAAGACGGTTAATGAAAGAGTGATATTGTTCCCTTTATTGCATATATTTAGAGGCCTAAGGTTGCACAACTGTCCACTTATTCGGAAATGAAAATAGTGAGGATTAGAGGATCTATAAAAACATAATTCTACTTCCCCATTCTGTTTCTTACAGTCTCTCAGACGTATCATGCCACCCCTTAGGGAGTATGATCCACAGATTGTAAAGTTCTGCACAAGCCGGTTTTGAATTTGTTTAATTAAATGTTTGAAGTTTCATGTAGAGCCTTTTTTAACATTATTTTTTGGGGGCATTTTGCCTTTATTGGATAGGACAGCTTTAGAGAAAGGGGATGGCACACATGCTGCAGCAGGGATATAGCCTTTGTAGATTGGGTGAGCTACTGGGCACCCCATGTAGGAGTATCTTTAACAGTAAGATGTGACAGACATTGGTTTGTATTAATTTAACAGCACCTTGCCATCATGTATCGCTTCCTTATTAAATTAGTCCTGTGGTCACTGTTTGACTCTTTTAAGTGACTGGCTAATATTTGAAGTCCCGCCCTGTGTGCAAACACTAGATTTGGGGAAACTGCTTTTTGTTTTTGTGCTGCACACACTTGGAACATTTTACATCACACATTAAAACCTAACACAGCTGTAGCTATAGGTCAATTCAAAATCATGATTACAAACTACCCCCCCTTGAATACAACTGGGCTGTGTGTGTATCATTCCTGTCTAAACTGTACTCTCGACATAATTAAAAATGAATGCAAGCCCTCAGTGATTCCTCGAGAATAAAATAAAGGTTGAATGAATGAATGAATGAATGAATAGGGAAAAAAAATTATGAAATATCAAATTAGGGAAATCTTGAGCCGAATTCAAGACTATAAAATGAAGCCTTTGTTCAAGGGCCTACATTTTTTTATTTTTTGGCCCACATGCTGTTTTTCTACAAGGACACTCTCATAAAGGGGATTTTTTTAATCTCTTTGGCTTATCCTGGTTAAATAAATTTTACATAAATAAAAATAAAAAGAACATTTGGGGAGTCACATGTTAAGCAAAGGGTCTGGGGATTCTCCCCTAAGGCATTTTGAGCGCCAAACACTTCTTGCATTCTGGTCCGGGCATTTTTATGCACCGGTTTGTTCCTTTTCTACATCAAATTATGGTGGACATGTTGTGGTACTTCCTGCCTCAATCGAGCACAGTTGCTTCCTCCTTCTGTTTTAAGGCGAATTGCAACCATTGCACACTGCCACCATCTCGATATGCACATTTCTCAATATTGAAGGGAACGTGTCCCCTGCCTCCCCCAAAAATCTACGCCTATGCCTTTGTTGTCTCTGTATCTTTTTTAGAATTATTTCTTTTTTCTGTTTCCCTACTTTTGTCATGTTGTTCCTGCAACTTTTTATGCTTCAGTCTGAGATAGTCTCCTTTGCAGAAGAGGTTACTAACCACAAAAGGTTCAACAAAGAATAAATAAAAATGTCTTTAGTCACATTGTACTGTGTAATATATGTTTAAATTGGGCCCTGACGATACTGGAGATGAAAATTAAGCTCTCAGTTAACACATAAGTATCATAGTGTGTGTGTGTGTGTACACAGTACCTCCCATATTAATCAAATAAAGCATGATGGACGTGCAGATCTGGGTTGCAGCTGTCTTTAGAGCAGTGGTTCTCAACCTTTTTCTGTAATGCCTCCTTCAGAAGGTGAAAAAGTTCATGCCCACCCACCCTGAATTTTGTAATCAACCATTGCCATTAACTGGGGAACCAACTAAAGGATCCATGTTGAATGTTAGTGACATAAAAGTGAGCATGATGGCATCATCATTATGTGACTCCATATTTGTCCCCTGGTCATCCACGCCCCACCTGCAGTGGCTCCCCCCCCAGGGGAACCCGCCCCACCATTTCAGACCAACTGCTTCAAGGCTTGACATGTACAAACCAGTTCCCAGGTAAGTCAGGTAGGGCCACCCAACCCAACCAGTCACCTTATCACCCTGCCGCCTGCAGCAGGCCGCCACAAAGTCTTAGTGTATCTCTCATATCCAGTGGGGCCCTTAGCTCTGATCAGACTGACCACGGACCACACAGGTCATTATCCCGCGCTGCCATGTGATCTTTCATGAGCTCATGAGCATTAATAAACCCTGGTGATCGACTCCACCCTGCTCGTGTTGTTTGCGCTAGGTGTGACTGACTCACTTCCTCCGTGGGCATGTTACCTGTCATCGCCCAGGTCGCTATTTCTCCTGCGCGTCAGCTCGGAGCCATTCGACTCTCGCTACCGGAGTCTTATCATAACGTTAATAATTCAGACTGATAAGAGCCAAATCTGACCGTCGGTACAACGATCGCAGTATGACTGTTTAACGGGGCGAAAACGGCCTCGGCGCATATGCCAAAAGTAGTCAGCGCTGTGCGTAACGGAGATGTCAGGGGCTTGCCCGCGTCCCACATTTACATTTAGCCCTAACTAATCCTGACAATTTGTAGAGCGGCCAGAGGCAGGACTGACACACAGCAAATAAATAAGTAAACGTGAGGCGAGACTCCGGTTTCTCTGTAAGTGTAAAGGGATTGGGGTTAGATTACCAAAAAGGAGAACCTGATCTCTGTGGCCACCAAGCCTGATAATGACAATAGAGACGCTCGCTAATTCTGCAAAATTCATGGCACAGTGGAGATAAAGTGATAGTTTTGCCAAGAAAACAACAAAATAACCAAAGAGGAGACATAACAAGTAATCAGGATGAAGCAGACTCACCGATATGACAGGAAAACAAAAGGCGAGAAACTGTTTCAGCTGCTGCGCTCCTTCTTCTCTCTCACAGATCCTCCTCTTCAGTCCTGCGCTAGATTAAGCAGCAACACATATCTTTTCCGTGATTTAACTTCTGACTCCAGCCAACTGTTTTTTTCTTTGTCATAGGGCGTGTGCCTGAGAGAGAAGGAATGTGGAAAGAGGCGCAGCTTGAGCAGCACAGCAGCTTTTTTTTTTTTTAAACCAACATTTTCTAACAAACATTTCCGTTGTTTAAGAAAACAGACTTTCTAATGTGGTGGAATAAATATTTTTAAGGGTTTTTTAATATGTCTAGTTTTATACTTGCACACTCATTTACATTTCTTTTTTTTTTTTTTTTTTTTGCTGGCACACTTTCTCTCAACATGTAAGAACAAGCGCGCGCTCATGTCTCAAAGTGCGCGTGTGTTCAAAGCTTTCCCAACAGACGATGTACTCAAGCCACACCCTGAAACTTAACTCACTTGAGCAAAGAATGGAAAGATAGTGTTCAGTAGAAAGGAAACTTTTGGTCAAACTGTCAGATGAAGGCCTGAGCAGCAAGAAACACACACGTTTTTATATTTTATTTACATTTATTTGTAGCTTTTCACATTAAAATCCTGCTTTGCCAACACTGCAGCTTCTGTTTGTGCCCGGGAGGAAGATGACAAACATCACAAGATGCTTTTCCTAAGTATTACACAAGCCAAGAATACATAATGCTTACACACACACTCTCTGTTTTCACACAATGCATTCCCATTCTTGAAGACCTGTAAGCACAAGCAGCTGTGAGTGTGTGTGTGTGTTCTGGGAAACAGCAAGGACTGGTTCTAATATTGCTGTTCAATAGTATTCTCTGACAGAGTCTGTGCCAGTTTGGCAGCTGCAGGTGAGAGGACAGGGTGAGAAGAAATACAGAAAGACTGGCAAAAACACAGCGTTGTGCAGTTGAAATAGACTTTAGGGTGTTTTCCATTTGGCTGTTTTCCCATTTTCTCAAACTACATGGCACACAGACAAGCCAGTGACAGACGTGAAACTGTAACAGAGTATCTGAGGACTCCCTATTGGCTGAACCCCCCATGCTTGCTTGCGAGATGTCCAATCAGCTGCCAGAACTCCAGGAAGTTGAGCTCTCCATCATTGTTCTTGTCCAATGAGCTCATGAGCTGGTCAATGGCAGTGGGGTCGGCAGCATTCTGCAGGAAAACAGAACGACACTGCGTTAAATACTTAAAGAAAACAACAGTGAGAGTCAGTGTGGAGCAACTGGGATGTTACTGGTTGCGTGTGTGGGGCAGTGAGGCAGAGGCAAGCTGACACCGCTGGCACGTACGCCAGTTGAAAAATTAATGCAACGTCAGCAGAGGTGGTTTGGCACAAGGAGCTGTGGCTCTGTCTCCATCTAGTGGCCAGTGTGGTTATTCCTACTGTTCATGAGAGGAGAAACACATGGAATTTTCCACACTTGGAAAAAGGCAGCCCAGGATTTTTTGTCAGGCTTCAGGAACCACTACTTTCTGCCATTGTGCTCTGGTTAAACATGACAAAACAAAAACCGTGAGGCAAGTCTCTGAGGGGTGGCGACTCTTCCTTTATGACACACTCATTGTTTTTGTGGAACACGGTGAAACATAAAATGTGAAGTTATATCCTGTCCCAACATGAGATTTAACTGCTCTAGATCACAGGAGAGAGTCAAATACTCTGAGATATTTAAGCACACATTTGACTCAGAAGTACAGTGAGACCACGTTCATTAAAAACCACCCACGTAAAAGACCAGAAGTGGCCATTTGCACACAAGTATGACTAACAGTTAATTATATGGGCACAGAAAAAAGAGCCAATGTGGCATCCAGATGATTTCAATATGAATCTGGCCTTATGAGGAAGCTTTGTTTTTTGCCTGGGGCTGTATTCACAAACATTCTCGGGCTCTCAGAGAGCTCCTAACTTAGCCTTGTTACAAACTGTAAAGCCCTCACTCATCTCTGT
The DNA here is from genome assembly GCF_006386435.1 of Epinephelus moara. Taxonomy (NCBI): domain Eukaryota; kingdom Metazoa; phylum Chordata; class Actinopteri; order Perciformes; family Serranidae; genus Epinephelus; species Epinephelus moara. Next base: position 32,965,583 of record NC_065511.1, on the reverse strand, counting down.
GTGCTTTACTCCAGGGCTGGTTGGCCTTCTTTGACCTTTCATAGGCTCAGTCACTGGTATTTGTACATTCATAAAGCCATACGGGGTAAGTGCACAGACTGAGCTGCTCTCCTCACTTGTAGCAGCCTTCAAAAAGATTTCAGACACAGAGAGAACTGGTCTCTTTGCCTGATTTTAAAGCTCATATAAGTACTGGTAAAAGGATAAATGAATAAGTCGGTACTTGTCATTGTATGCAGGTATTTTAACATTTTGTTAATGTACATCTTCTATGTGCTGCTGTGTTGGCCAGGTCCCCCTTATAAAACAAGACATACCTGGTTAAATGTGGGTTTAATTAAACAAAGAAATTACTAAAAAAAATCCTGATAAGGAGTCTGAGCTTAGGAGTGATCTGAAATTGTATGTTTAAATATGCAAATGATGCATCATCTAATTAAAGATGCACTATTTTGCTTTTATTTTCAGAACAATAATCTGAACACTGGATAAAGCCAGGTTCAAATTTTTGCTTTATGTTTGTAGACATATTAGACTCAAAGGTTTTTGAGGAGGGACTTTTGGATATCTCTTTTTATCACTCCATAAATCAGAAAATACTGTCAACAGCGATAAAAAATACACTTTCACGAAAATGTTATATAAATTGAGCGACTGCAAAGTGCCCATTTAATTATGGAAAATTGTTTTGCTGTTGCTAAAATATCCCAACAACAAATATAAAAGCACTCATTATACATTTTGCTCCCGTGCTCAGGTTGTTGAAATTCACACAGTATGTGGATTGTCCATGTGTTGTTGCTTTATGTCTGGACTTTCAGAACCAAAAACAGTCAGTTTGGATTCCCAAAATGTGTCTGCTATGAATGAAATGTGAACAAACCCCTCTTTAAAAACCTCCACAATAAAGACAGGAATACAGTTGGAGAGTCTGGAGTATAGACATGCTACAGAAGTTGAGATTTTTGGGTATGAGAAAAAACTCAACTTGAGAAAAACAACCTTTAAAGATATGTCTTGTAAAATTCCATACATATTAAGACACAAAGAAAAGAAAGAAAGAAACTAGGGCAAAAAATAGATAAATATAAAAAATAAAAATAAATAAAACACCGAATAGATATGACCATGAAACTTCTTCTGGTGAATTATTTATATTAAGACAATTATTTTTTGTATTACAAGTTTTCTGAAATTGTATATGCAAATGAGGCAGTATCTAATAACGTTCACTTTTTGCATAAATTTCCAGAACAGAAATCTGAACTAAAATAAACACCCAAATTTGTATTCTAAACACTATCTTTCCAATAGTCTGAAAGAGGACATGTAGAGGCAAAATAGCCCAAAATCTCAACATTGACTAGTGCATATGATTGGTTGACAAAATGTTTGAAAACACAGGCCTGCAGTACCTGTGCAGTCACTTATCACCATGTTAATAGTTGTTATGTTAATTTGCTAATGTTTATTTACCACGCTGGTAATTTTGGTACTTAGTCTATTGTCACTATTATGTCAATATTTCCCCACCTCTTTGTCTGTCTGTCATTTTCACTTCTGCTTAAGAAACTCTAAAACCTTCCAAAAAGTCCACCACCCTACTCTGGACAACTTTTCAACTTAAGAGCTCTCTCAAGGGCTAAAATGCTTTGTGAATAACTCACCAGAATCTGGTCTTAACTGTGAAATCATAATTCTAGGAATTTATGTGGAATTTTGTTCCTTGGATCAACTAGAGAATTGTTGCCTATTATGAAAAGACAAACAAGGCGTTGTCTTGTTTCTAAATACCAATGTCCCAGGCTTTCTGTGACCCTGAGCCACTAACCAATGAGTTGTAAAGACAAAGATCTTCAGGCTTAAATACATACTTTTAACCTTAAAACAGGCCAAACAGGCTTTTCCCCAAAACTAACTCGACACTGTAGCTTCTATCAAATTTGACCTTAAAAGGGGTAAATAGTGCATTTGTTGGGGACTTTTTTCAGGCACGTATTAATGCACGTTTAGTGCACTAGTGCACATCTATTGCAGCAGGACAGTGTCAGATGTTTATGGTAATGAAGGACCATGTCACAATCTGCAAAGTGTGGCTGGCTGATGTGTTTTTGGACAATCATGGAGCTCTATAGCACAGAGGAATGAGCTGTATCAGGCTTTGGATGCGTGCTAAACACTATGATCAGTTCATTGTTTCGGTCTTTTCATGGAATTAGTTGACAAAAAGCAAAATATAAAACATATCTCATATTACTCTTTAATATTAAAAAAGAAAGAAAGAAAGAAAGAAAGAAAAACGGACCTCAGCTGGAGTAACAGGTAACAATCCTGCAGCATGAACCAGAATATTTGAGAAACATTGTGGACCAAATAACAGACAAACAAAAATTAATGAAGTTTCAGGGGCTCCCCTGGCCTTTACCTGCAAAATGTCTAGTGCAGCAATGATTAATTGATCAGTTATTAAATTAATCAGCAACTAATTTTATCAACCTTCATCAGTTTGAGTAATTTTGTTTAAGAAAAAAGAGGTCAAAATCTCAGATTCTAGCTTATTAAATGTGAATATTTTCCAGATTCTTTACTCCTGTATGACAGTAAACTGGACATCTTTGAGTTGCCATTTTAGAACATCAATTTGGGCATATTGATTTTTTTTCTGATGTTTTATATACTAAACAACTCATCAACTAATCGAGAAAATAATCAACTTCAATTAATTGACAATTAAAAATTAATCATTAGTTGCAGCCCTAAAAATGTCACTCAAATGAACACGCACTGACTGGGAGGAGAAACAAAAGGAGATGCAATAGTAACTGCAATAACTCCAAAGCTGACAAAAAAACATTAAGAGACACACAATGTCCATAAAGAGACATAAACAGCCAAAACAAGACACTGAATGACCCCAATAAGACACAATCTGACTACAAAGAGACACAAAACAACCATAAGGAGACGAAAAAATTACCACAAAGAGAACCAAAACTAAAAAAACAAGAAACATGACTACAAAGAGAAGTAAAAATGCAAAAAATTAGAAAAAAACACCACAGTCTGTGTCTTGCTCCTGTGTAGGAAAGCTGTCGTGGCCTTGCATGTCTGTGCCCAGGATCCCATTGCCTCATAATCCACCCATGTATGCAATAGCTACTAAAGTGACAACCCTCCACACACTGAAATGTATTACACCAACAAGCAAACATATACAACTACACAACAGTGGTATCCCACAGCAGTAATGGTGTTTGTTAGACCTACAGTCCTCACCTTGACAAAGTTGGGGAGCTCTGATTTGACCAGTCTGTGGAACTCATCTCTGCTCAGTGTGTCAGAGGAACCATCGCTGCCAGCATGCGCCTTGAACTGGGCCACCAGCACACCAATAGCAGACTCCATTACAGATCAAGAGATGGACAGGGAGGGTCTTCGGGCCAATACTTCATGAGAGGTAAAAAAAGAGAACTGCTGTCGATCACAATGATAATACATTTCCAAAATACAATTAAGATATAATTCAGATTAAGTTAGAAGAAAAACAACGGCACTTGTAACTAGAATTTAATCTGGCGACACAAATCAGAGAGACTCACCAAGTCAGGTGTGTGTGTGGATAAACTGTGAGGACACAAGTCTTCCTGGTCTTTTTGTAGCCGGCCTGTCCTGGTAAAAGAGATGAATCATTCACTAATTTCTCTCTATACATTTACAGGTTGTGTTTGACCATTTATTGGAATCAGTAAAAATGTAAACCATGTTTCCCAAACTCCGCTGACCTTTTTCCATGACGTGCTTGCATTTTCAGATGCAATCTCAGCGTGTAACTGCTCCCTGGCAGCATATGGGTTGCTGGATGAATCACCTCATTCAGGAAACCGCAGACTAACAATCGGAGTTAGGATGGTTTAAACATATTACAAATAGTTTAATGTTTTGCTCAGTTCATGCCAATGCACGGACAATAGTTTCACATTTTTCCTTTGCTGTGTGTGAGCGTGCAAAAAGCTGCAGAGAGCGAAAAGAGAGCAGTAAATCAGATATAATTACACAGTCCGTGTTGCAAAAACTTTTGAGAACGAGGCACTTGGGTTTCACCTCGGAAAAGTCGTATCATTTAAGCGGAAGCTCTGACAGGATGTGCACAATTGGCGTATTAGGGAGGCAGTTAGTGCTGACAAGCACAATAACTTTATCATCCAAATATCCCCGCGCCTAGTTTTCTTGTCTCAGCTGCATGACACACACACACACAGATACACACACACCTATATCCTCATACACCTGAAACAGCAGTCTTCACTTCTTTTTTCCTCCATTCCCCCGGCCATCATTGAGGAAGCAGAGAGCCGCTACTTAGACAAAATAAATGGCTTACAGAGCGGAGAAATCACATACAGTGGTATAAAAGCATCAGGGTTTTCTGCGGGGCGCTGCTGCTACTTTTCTTATGATTAATGTTTTTGTGTCTAAGGATTTGTTGATCTATATTTCAAAACATAATCCATACTTCTTGAATTGGTTGATTGCCTGCTGCACCCACTCATCCAGCCTTTAAAGTAGATGCATGCTTTAAATGTTTCATGCAAATAAATAAAAAAACACGTGGGAAAAGCTCAAGAGGTCCTTAAAGTCCTACACATATACAGGGTTGATTTATAGTGTCTCCTTTCACAGGCTTTATTAGGTAGTTATTCATTACAGAAGAGTGTGCGTTAGGGAATGTGAAGCTGCTTGAGACGTTGCTTTTCCACAGAGGCAGCAGTATAAATTGTGTGTTTCTGTTTGTATATGACGTTCCTGCTGAAGCAATAGTGGAACAGTTTCACAATATTATCAGGAGGAACGACACTTTGCTTTGTTGTGAGGGGCTAAGTATCAATACTTCTCACATGCAGAGAACCAGTTATTTATCTTTCTCACATAGGATCAGCCACAACATTAAAACAGGTGATCATCTTGTTACATCTTTGTTTTCATGTGAATACCACTTGACATGCACAACCTACCCAAACACCATTGCAGACCAAGTACACCCCCTAATGGCAAAAGCACTCCCTGATGGAAGCAGCTCCCTCTGCCTAGACAGCTCAGAGCCAAGGCTGATCCAAGGAGGCCCTACTATCAATGGACTTGGCTCTTGGGTATTGGCATGCCCCACAGATACTCAATCAGACTGGGATCTGAGGAATGTGAAGGCCTGGTCGATGTCCTTTGCTCTTTGTCACTTTCTCAGGCCATTCCTGAGCAGTTTTAGCAGTGTGGCATAGTGCACTGTTTTGCTGGGAGGGCCACTGCCATTAGGAGCTGTTGCCATGAGGGGGTGTATTTGGTCTGCAGTGGTGTTTGGTGCATGGCAAGTGGCATCCACATGAATACTAGGATAAAAAAAAATATTACGTATATATTTGTGTTGTATTTGTAATCATAACTCAAAATATACTCAGTTTCTCAAAGTATCTCCAGAAAACAGCATGTTGAAAATCTCCTAAAATTAATATTCTGGAGGCTTAATCAATAAGACGTTGACTAAAAGCTTTAAGTCTTTCATATGAGTTTTTGACATTTATAAGTAATATTTCTTCATGTTACTTTAAACACAGTTTAACCACAAATTATGTAGTTTAACAATATGATAGACTGAAATGTATCCTTGCGCCTCCTCTTTGCCTCACAGTCAGCCATGTTTGTTAAAGAAGGGGACGTGGCTCTACTACAGTCCACTTTAGATGATGTGGAACACTGTGATTGGCTCATAGACATCAGATAAGTCTGTGCATTTGGGTGGAGTCAGATGACAGAAATCTTAGATCTCTAGACATCTTAGAAAAGTTATGTCCATTGGAACAGACGGGGGATCGGAACGGGTTAATGTTGTGGCTGATCGGTGTAGTTATGCAACTGTACTGATTGACAGTATTTGTGTAAAAATGTTCAACATTTAACCAAGGCAGTACTCCAGTTTCTGGTTTAAACAAACACTCAGTGACTGAAGAATGTGAAATCATCATAATTCATCTCACCCTCTTTTCTTTCTTTCTTCTTTTCCTCTGCTACCACCAGCCAAGGTGTTGCTCCACCCATCCAGATACAGGTAATATAAAAGTGAAGAACAGCGGGAAAAGTATCCCAGACGAGAAGTTTACACCAGTCTGGCAAAGGCAACCCAAGGAGAAAGGAGCCGATTCGTCTGCAATGGAACACAAAGTAATACATCACTTGTGTTGTATTGATCTGTCAGCAAATTCATCTTTTTACAGATTCCACTGACTTTCAACAGAAACTGTGGGGAGAACTGTTCAAACAACCATTAACTTATTATTAATAATCAGTAAAACCAAAGAGCTCACCTTCCTTTCTGACCTCGCAAAAATCATCAGGACGTGTAAATCAAACAGGATGGAATTCAGATGAAGACCTGAAATCATGGTCTGGTAAAATCAATGACAAACATTTTAAAGATGGAGTAAAAAGAAGACAAAAGCAAACTATTTCATCACAGGGATGAACCCAATTTATTATTCTGCTCTTGTGACAGTAACAGGGCAAAATATGAACATCCTAACGTACAAAGCTCTCTAAGCTGCCACTATGCGCTTCTTCATCGACGCCCTTTGAAAAACACTCACTGTGTGGCTGCAGGCCCTTCAATCAACAACATTTAATAAGTTAGCCATATTTTTTTTTTTTTGGAAACTACGTGCCATGACCTCAGCGCCACGACAAACCTAACCGATAAAAACAAATGTTACGTTCATAACCAAACAAAAAATTAAGGACATTTTAGTGCACAACATAAGCTCCGTACCTGAAATGAAACATACATGCTCAACATGTCGATATATTATGTGCCAACCAATTATATTTGTATCTATATTACGCCCACCTCTATAAAATAAGTTAATTATATGTGTCTGCATGTCAGCATAATTCTTAAACACATTTAATTCAATATGTACAAACAATCAAAACAAAGAAAATCATAGCTAATTTTACACAAAATGTCCACTAAACCTTTTTCAGCATTTCACGCCACCCTTTCTAAGCACTAATGATTTAAAGGTAATCTGACATTAAGAGCTAGGCTAAAGAAATTAATACATAAAGATGGCATTCTCTAGGTACAATGTATGATCAGTGAAAAAAGGTAGACTTCATCAGTGCAGAGTGCAGTTTGCAGAGGAAGAGGTGCAGTGTCTCGATAAGACTTTACAGTATCTATTCCTGCATGAAAGTCAAAGCAGAGTAACATCCAACTCAATCTAACAGGTTTAATCTCCCTTATGCAAAAGGAAAAAAGTAGCAGTGTGTGCAGAAATGACTTTCACACCAACAGATTACATTAGCTGCAGGTGAATAAAAAATGTGTGGGGTTTTCTATGGATTGAACACTTGATTATAGAGCACACAAAAACTACGTAATGTATGCATTGTGCTTCATTATTATCAGTAGCATCTTCTCTCTTATGTCCATTCAAGATGCAAGGACTTCCTCCATTATTAAGTACTAGTGTGTGCATGTGCGTGAAAAATACAAAACAACCCCAAAAAAGGTGAAATCAAATTACAAGCTGAACTTCTTGGACAACAAATGTAAGGGGTAAAATAAGATCCCGTAAAAAGGTGTGACAGGATGATAAATGTATACTTGTAAGCATTTGTGGTCCAATATAAAATGTTCCCTTTGAATAACCTCTCATCCGTCATGACTGCTCTTAAGCTACTTTTGACAGATCCATCAATTGTGTCACATCATCAGCCACGTCCTCGTCCGCTCTCCTTCCTCCACTCCCCTTTGGATCTCTCCTCTTTCTCTACCGCTCCTGGCGCCGAAAACTTTTTCATGACTTCTTTTTCAAACTCTTCCATTTCATCCTCTATGGCGCTATCCTCATCGTCCCCGTCGTCGTCGTCTTCCACCATGTCTTCCAAGATATCTTCCAAATCTTCGACGAACTCCTGAAAGCTCATCTGGTCGTGGACAAAGACTCCGTCCTTGAAGAATTCGGTGGCTAGCTTTTTGAGCTCCTCTCTTTTGGAGTCATCCACTCCCGCCCCCTCTGCCTTGGCTAGGTACGTTTGGAGGATGGCCTCAAACTCGGGCAGAGAAACAGGGAGCAGACCCTCAGCTTGAGCGCAGGTCTCCAGTGAGTCACACTGCTGTGGTGGTTTGGGGTTGTGTTGAAGGCGTTCTCTCTGCTGGGTCCAGTACTCAGGCTGGTCCAGGGAGTGTCGGCTGTGTGTGTGAGGCGGCTTCCCGTCTCCCCACAGGTGCTCTTCCTTGTGGACATTAAATCTGTGCTCACCTTTGTGTTTCTGGGGGCTTGATTTGTCCTTTTTCCACTCTCCTTTGTGATTTTTGTCTTTCTCTCCTCCTCTCTTCCACTGTTCTTTCTTTTCCCACTGTTTCCTCTCGTCTGTCTTACTCGACTCCTTTTCATCTCTGCCATTTTTACTCTTCCGCTCATGCTCGTTCCACTGTTTCCTCTCATCCCTCACTTTCCTTTCTTTACCGTGATTTTTGCTGTCTTCCCACAGTTTTCTTTCTCCCTTTCCTTTCCATTCCTTACCATAATCTTTGCCATTTTTATTCTTCCAGTTACCGTCTTTCTTCTTTCCTTTTTCTTTCCTTTCCCATTTCTCTTTGCTACTTTCCTTGAAGCCATCTTGGCCCTTCCTCCACTCCTTCTCTCCCTTCAGTTCCTCCTTGCCTTTGTGCTTCTCTCCACGGTCTTTTCCTACCTTCCAATCCTTCCCCTCCTCCTTACCCCTCCATTGTTTGCCCCCATTCACTTTCTCATGCTTTGCCCTGTTCCAGTCTTTCTCCTGCTTTCTTTCTTTTCTCTCACTCTTCTCTATCCACTCTTTCTTTCCTTCCCTATCCTTCCATGGCTTTCCACTATCACCTCTGCTAGCCTTGTCTTTCTTCAACTCTTTCTCCTTCCATTGCTTACCTTCCTTATCTTTCTCCTTATCAAACTTTCCTTGCTCATGTTTTCCCTTTTTCCATTCTGTTTTACCGCCATCTTTCCGATCCTTTTTCTCCCCTTCCTTCAAATCAGATTTCTCTCTCTCTTTCCACTCCTTCTCGCCAATTTTATCCTTCTTCACATCTTTCTTCTTCCCCCTCTGGTCATCCCATGGCTGCTTAGTCTGGCTTTCTGTAGATCCAGCTGTGCCCTGCTTGCTGTCCTCTGGCTGGCCACCGGAGGGCGATGTGGTGGCCTTTACAGGTGCTTGAGCTGCTTCACTGGCTGCTGAAGGAAACACAAGAAGTCAGTACAACTACAAAGATGAGAGGTGAGCATTCAAGTGAGAATAACAGAAAAAGAAGAAAGGAGGAATCACGCTGCACCCTCCCTTGCTGTCTAATATCTATAATCCTTCTACATCTTCTACCCTCCTCCACGTGCCCTCCCTACTTCCTCCCTCTGTCCCGCTGTACCTGAGGAGAGTTTTAATTCAGTCACAGTGGATCTCAGTGTTTCTAGTTCTTTCTGTAGGGCCGGGACAGACTCCAGCTCTCTCTTCATCCTCTCGTTCTCTTTCTGAAGGACAGGGAGAGATGCCATCTCTTTCTTCAACCTACTGTTTTCCTTCTCCACCTCCTCCCACCGCAGACGCTCCTTTGCTCCCTCTGCTGCCTGTCCCTTGGCTACTTTTAGCTCTTCGTTCTGTGCCTGTTTGAAAAAAAAAAAGGAACAGGAAAAGAGGGTCCTGTGAGAATATTACAAACTCAGTGACACGTTTATGCACAGACACACATTTATGTATATATGTATACTGCGCACACACAGACACACAGAGATAAGGTGAGAGACAGAATGGAGTCACACCTGAAGTTGGGCTTCTAGCACAGAAATCTGCTGGTTCCCTTTGGCTAACTTATTTAGAAGCTCTGTACTGTCAGCATCTACTGCGGGCGGAGGAACCTCTGGATTAAGCCACTCCTGTCGACAAATTGCAGACAGTGTACAACACAATGGTAAATTTAGATGACTTCTCAGAATTTCTATTGCCAGACAGCAGCAGTTGAAAAATTAGAGAACAGTACATGTTGATGAAGCAGGAGAGAACAAAAGTCCAGGGAAGCACAGTTGGTAGACAATGCTGCCAGTGTTGTGGGTGGTCTCCTGCTGGGCATATCACACTAAAAATTCATGTGGTGGTACTTACTGTGCTGTAAACTCGGCGCTCAAATGGTATTTATAATGAACAACAGAAAGAACACAGACAGAATAGAAGGACAAAAAAAGAAGTGACAAACTGACGTCAGACTGACCTGTTTTCCTGGTACCTCTGCATCCTTCAGGTCCACTGTACCATAGTCACTCTCTGCAAATGTATTATGCAAAGCTTCATGTTCATGTGAATACATACACTTACAAAGAACAAGAGCAAAAGCTTTTCATATTATGGAAAAACATGCACCTACCCAAACAACAATCAAGGCTTTAATAATAAAATGTGTACTCTGAGCTGAGTAAGGGCATGTATACACCGTATAATATCTAAAACGAAAGATCATGGACAATATATTTATTAAAGGTTGAAAACTGCAACTTTTCAGTTTAAACCTTATCCTCCATGTTTTGACACTGATCATGGTAGGAGCTATTTATAAAAACCTAAAAGAACATTTGGTATTTAAAGTTATGGTAGTCAAGCTTAAAATTGTTGGTTTACATTGCAGTGATGCAGAACAGTGTTTTCATACAACAACAGCAAATAAGCCTCAGCGCAAAAGTGCATAAATCCTTCCCTCTCTTGCTCGCACAAGTTTAGAAGCGTGCAGGGCTTTTAAAATTCACTTTCAGAGGAATATTTCACCCGCAAGATGACCATTGGTATACCAATTACTCACTGCATGTTATGTTGAATTCATGAACAAAACTTTTCTTTTTCTTTCATGCCTCCATGATGAACAGAAAATCCAACAAAGATCATTCTTAATGAGCTGGAGTAAATGGGGACCGCGTTTAACGGCAGCAAAACTATACATACATGAAAAAAAAAATCTGTTGACAAACTCTCATACAATTTATGCAGTATAATCCAAGTCTCATTTGTCCAGCTGTTTGCTTAGTAATTCCTAAACACATGCATTTTCGCTAAAACGGTCCAATATTAAACACTTCTGCCAAGGACAAATGCACCTTGAGCATGCCTGAGCACGTACCTGTGTATGAGCTCTGCTTGAGCAGAATTCAAACACACGTGCGTGCTTGGGCATGCTACTTGGCCGTGCATGAGATTGTTTGTACTGATGGGTTTTAGCGAAAATTCATGCACAACTGGATAAATGAGACTTGCATTGCACTGCAGGAGTTGTGTGAGTTTGTGAACAGATGATTTTATACAGTTTTACTGTCCCCTTTTACTTCAATTCATGAATAATATCCACCTCCACCAGTTTTCTTTACGAATTCAAGGTAACATGCAGCGAGTAATTGTTATACAAATGGTCATTTTGTGGCTGAAGTATTCCTTTAAAAAGGTCTCTGATGCAAAACAATTTCTTCTGCATGCAGTCATACATACAAACACATGCTGTGGGCCAGAAAGCACTCATTTGCTCACTCACACACATAACGTACCCTCATCCAGGTCCATGAAGATACCTGCAGGTATAATACACCTCAGTCTCAGAGCACCCTTTGTCTAGTTTACTGCTAGTAACTCATCATTTTCCTCTAACTCACTGCTCTTTAACATCTTAAAATTAATCTAAAATTCATTTACAGATTAACGGGCAAAAGAAAACCTTTTCATAAGGTCATATGGGGATACCTACCTGAGAAAAAGATGGTGCCAAGGCCCACCAGGATGACAGCACCCAGGATGCACTTGTTCACAGAGAACCCGCTGTCTTCCTCCCGCTGTGGCAGCTGAAACTCTTCCTCTCCTTCCTCTTCCTCCTCTGTCCTTCCGATCCGCTCCAGAGCTGCTAGGAGAGACCTCCTTCTCCTCACCTCTGGCTCTGCCTCCTCTCCCGTCTTCTCAGTCCTCTCCTCAGCCACCTCTGAATCCACAGGGGAGTCTGGGGCAGTGGAAGGGAAGAGTGTGAAAAGCTGTTGTTAAAGTATTTTTTTGACTTTCACTTTGCAATTTGTAGGTTTAATCTACTCGACGTTACCCCCAAAGCATAAACGTTCAAAATAGCTGTTGCAAATTAGAGGATTTTATTTTCTAACACGTTTATTATTTTAAAGCTGTTGCAGATTATTGGGCACAAATTTGCTCTTGCAGTTTCAAAGTTGATGTTAGATAGCACAGCAGCGATGGCGCTGTAAACGGTCTGATGCTGCAGTATACTCCTCGCGGGAGATAAGACTTGCTTCTTTATTGGCTCTGCTGTGCATGGCACGCTGGTTAATTTGCTCTGTTGCCATTCCTTATTTTCCTTTAAACTGCATAGATAAGGCTTAAATCTTGAATAAATCGTCTGGAAAGTGATTCAAGTGATTCATTTTGGAACTTCTGGCACTGGAGTTTCTAAACTATTTGCATCACTATTTTTTGTAGAAGAGCAGTGGCACTATAAATTGGCACTGTAAAAAACTCTGACGCTGAACTAGTTGTTAAACAAAAGGTGTGTGAAAAAAATGCACAACGGAGCAAAAGAAAACTCATTTTTTAATGCTGTACCTAGAAAAAGAGCTGCGGACCAAAAGCACCACACTGCAAAAAAACTTTAGAGGCCCCGGTCCCTCTGAAGCCAATTTACTTCTGCAGGGTGTCATGCAACTAAAAGTTTCTCTGTCACATCATGCTCCCTGCCTCGTACCAACCACAGCCTCTGCAGACAACCTCCTGGCCCAGATACTGAGCAATTCCATAACCAGCTGGTCCACCAAGTGCACTTCAAACACAAACAGTACATACAGCTTAGTCTAAAATAAAAAAAGGAAAGGATACAGGCATACCAGGTGATAATCTAACGACAAATAAAGAGTGATACTAAGGTCAATATAATATTAATGTAATAACATGATAAAGTTTTCATACCTGCCTGTTTACCTGAGTCAGTCCTTGGAAACAGGTCAGGCTCCTCCCCTTCCTGTTGGTGCTCCTTCCCATTTAGCTGATGCAGTGCCCCATCCTGCGTGTGCCTCTCTTCGTCCTGCGTTAACTCCACCCCTCCCAGAGTCTCTGTGCTCAGCGTTGAGGCTGGGGGCTCATCAGGGGAGGGGGTTATGTGGGTGTAGGAGTCAGAAAATGAATCAGGGTCAGAGCTGGACTGTGCCGGGCCCTCAGGTAGGCCCTCTGACTGGCTGAGTGCATCACTGCCAGGGACAAAGCTGTCAGGGACTTCCAAAGAGGTGGGAACAGAGGCATCAGTGACGGTGATGGGCTCGGCGGTGTGTTGCTCTGTGCTCGTGTCTTCACTTAGCTCTGCTGTTTTGTCCTCTGCTACCTGGGTAAAAGAATCAGGTCATTAATATTCCTTAAGGTATTACACTGCCAGCCAAAGGATTTAGAGCTCCCTTTTAAGTTTTTTGGATTAAATTCAAACAATGCTCCTAAATTTGACACTCTGGGCAGAGAGTTAGATAAGAAGTTCTATACCTCTCTAGTATCAGGACAGTAAATATAAAGATACAGCCACCAGCTGTTTGTTTAGCAGCAAAGACTGACATAAAGGGAAAGGGAGCAACCAGCACCTCTACAGTTTACTTATTAACATGTTACATCTCTCTTTTTTCTTTTTAATCCAAACAGAAAACAAAGCATTTGAACATCAGTTCTTGTGAAACAACAGTTCACTGTTTTACAAAGGGCTGTGTTCTGGACTATTTCTTGGATGGAGCCAGTTGTTAGGCAACCAGCGGAGACTACAGGATGTTAGCAGTCGCGACCAAGAAATAGTCCACAATAGTCCAGGAAGATATTGTTGCCTTGTAGCTGAGCCAGGCTAGGTGCTAACGGTCTTTATTCTAAGCTAGCCAGCTGCTGGCTATAGCCTTATCAGCAGGGTTCCCACGTTCATGAAATTCCTGGAAAAGTTATGAAATCAGAAAAATGGTTTTCCAGGCCTGGAAATGGTTTGGAATTAACAGAATGTTTTGTATCTACATTGTTTTGGCTATAGTTTAAAATAAGTTAAAAAAAATACCCTAAAACAAATTCTATCATCAAGCGACATATGTTAAAAACAACCATAAAAAAATGTTTGTTTAATAAGAAATAAATGCATGCAAATTTGTCAAAATTTAAATCTAAATACTAGTCAAACTGCATTGACACTAATATGATCTTCAGTTTTACATACCCCAAAAAGGAGGGCACCCTCAGGGTTTTGCAAGGTGACTATTCGCACTTCTGCTAACTTGCAGAAGTGCAAATAGTTTGCTTATCTGCAAATGCCTCGGAATGTTTAATAATGTATGGCCTACCCTTTTTAATCTACTTTAATAAATTCATGGAAATGGCATAAAATATTATGGAAAGGTTTTGAAAATTCATTGGTAAAACTTTGTGGGAACCCTGTATGATATTGTCATCAAACTCTATGTCAGAAAGTCCATCAGTGTATCTCGCAAAAATGTCGCACTATTCCTTTAAATTAAAAATATATAAGAAATAGGTATAAGTGGCATGTTTGTGACTTTCTGCATTTTGTGCACATGCCTTTAAAAAAAGCCACTGCTACAATCAAGAATATGCACACTTTTTTTAAAAAGTTCTTTGAATAGAAACTAGAAACTTAAAATTGTTTTATACCTTCATCAAAGGAGATCTATGCAAATTTCAAAGCATATGACTTCTCTGCTAGCCAGCAGCTAACAGCTAACAGTGCAAACTCCATAAACAGTGCTAAACAACAGCAACGGCTGACAGAGCTAACGGTGTTAACCAGGGGGAACTGGGGGGTGGCTGCCGTCCCTATATCGGTGGTAATTGACATATGACTGCAGTGCCAAGCGACAGCAATGATCTAGCCAGTGGGATGGACACATGCACCCTTGGGGACAGAGGGAGCTTGACTTTATTCTCTGCTCAGAACACCATCACTCCACTGGATCTTAAATAGAAAACAGTGGTTTGATGCTGACTTACTGCTCTGAATGTTGCATAGAGGACCTTTAAGCTGTAGCCTGGTAACAGCTGAAATGAGTCATCCTCTAGGTATAAATACTTGGGTTATAATGTGGCTACACACCCACTGGTCAATTAGAATCAGGCACTGCTAGTGCCTATGGTATAAACAGTTTAAAGGCAATTCAGAAAGAGTATTCAACCACAGCATGGTATAATTACAAAATGGAGAACATAAAAATGCCTTCATTGGCCAGTCATAATTACATATTCAGCTAAGCTGTGTAACAAATAGTACATTATCAAAAACAATGTGTATTGCTGGTCCTACCAGGTGGCCCTCCACAGGGAGCCCCTCTGCAGGCTCTGCACCATTTGCAGGCGGGTTCTCCCCAAAACCTGGCTCATCAAACACAGAAAAACAGGGCAAGGAGGAAGACTGTTAGAGCAATAGTTTAACATTTCAACTGGGAAGGCAAATGGGAAAAAAAGTACAAATTAAAACTTGGAAATTAGAATGGGTTTGTGAGCTGGAAATATGTGTTTTCTTCGCTATAAATAATCTCACAATCCTCAAATGTATTGTGATACACACCTGCTGCACATGTAAGGCCTTCCTCATGGTGCTCTGTCCCCTCTGCCAGAGGCCTCAGGGTTTCAGCAACAGTCTCCTGAAACACAAACACACAGACATTATTACTATTTAGATATTATTGCAAGTACAGTTCAGTCTTTTACTATCTTGCTTCTGAGCATCAGCAGTGACGAAGCATCACTCTTTTAAACAACAGCTCCTGCCAAAGTGCCACTAAACAAGGCAGAGTGTTCATGTGTGTGTGAGTGTGTGTGTAAAACTAACCATCATGCCAGAGCCTCTTAAGCTAGTTTGCCTCTCTGAGTAACAGTTAAAATCATAAAAAGAAAAGAAACAAAGACAGTCTTATTACAGAAACCTACTTCATATCCAGGTGACCCAAAAGAAAATCAATTGGGACAGAGACTTTTCTTTTTTAAAAATAATGCATTTTCATTGAGGTCATGCACAGAGACTTCCTTTGCTCTTTACAGAGTGGTGATACCTCAGAAGTGAGGATGGTCCAGCTGTTGTTAGCACTGCTGCCGCCAGACATGGCCCCCTAGAGGCTTTGCCTGTCTCCTGCAACACAAGAGAAACATAAAACAGATAACATGATTAATAGTAGTTCACAGAGAAGAAGTCAAATCAAATGTGTACTCCTTTGTGTCTTCATACGCTCTGCATCAAAGCTGGCTGTGTGATTTTCCAACAAGGTAAATCCTAAATTGTGAAAAATAGAATTTTGGTTTGTTAACAGTGCACTTGTTACTGAAGCGACAGCTACACAGCCCTTAAGTGAGCTGGCGTATTGTTCAGAGGCCTGCCACAAGAAACAGTGTGAGTACTGCAGCTTAAACACATTTACATCTCCTGTTTACCCATGCGCAGGATTTGAATACATGCCTTCGCTATTCAGCCTCACCCATTCTGCCAATAAAGGAGCTACTGTAACACATTGCTGTGTGTGTGTGAGAGAGTACATGTGTGTAATGTGTGCAGGAAGTCCAGCTCCCTGGAAGCATTGAGTTCGTCATTAGTAGTTTGTGTGTGTTTCGGGCCTTTGGTCACCCTGGCTTTTGACTAGCTGTGAAATGTTTTGGCACAGGACTCTGGTAACTAAGGCCGGCACCATTCTGGGGAGATACAGACAGCAGAATGGGCTTTCCATTTCAAAGCTACTGGTCTGTTAATCTCTACAAACCACCAAATGTGAACTGTATAACGAATACACGTATTCCCTGTATGACTTGCCTGGGAATCACAGATTTTACGGTAGGATAAACATATGGTGCAAATGTTTCCCTGAATCTACTTCTGTAGTAGTGACCAACACATCTCTTTCCAGACTGAGATCACTCGAGCGGAAACACAAACTGACATTTCAATTTCACCTCCTGGTCAGATACAAGTGTCAGGTATTACAGCTGTATAAAGCCTTTACTCTCACACAGCAGAGGAGGACATAGCAGAGATGCATATTTATCAGGCGTAGTCTGGCTTTCTTCAGCGAATGCAGAGAGAGCTAACCACTTACATTAACACCACATTGTCTGGGTAATGACACACTTCACTCCCCAAATTCAATTCTCTCCCAGCTCTGCAATTTAGGTCTCCTAATCGAGTGCCTCCCAAGAGAAGTCTACTGAATCTAGCCTAGGGCCCTAGGAGCATTGTGGGGCATATAGTGGAATGGCTTAAATAGATACTGGCTAAATATAGCCACCATGAGATTGACTAGAGACAGAGGAGGGAGCATGCAGAAGATGGCCATGGGGAGCACAACAGAAGCAGAAATGTATTCTAAGGACAGTTTTAAAAGGATTACTTAAACTGCATCACAAAGCCGATGGCTTTTAACAGAGAGAAAATAAATTTCACTGCCTTGCAGTCTGTTTTTACTCTCTGATTTTTTATGAGAAATATCCAATATAACCTGTAAAGCTTTGGGAGTCTGGGCTTCATCATATCTTCATAGCCGTCATATTAAAAGATGCATGACACCCTGCCTGATCTCACTTTATTAACATCTTTTCAGACAAATAATAAGCTACCTTCAGTTCAGTTTATGTGCCACCTAAAATGCAATAGGCAATAGTGGACACCATTTTTTCTTGAGCTTAACAGCCGTAGGCCTTATCTTATTATCCTCGTCTCAGCAGGGAAAAATTACCAAAAAAGGTCAAGGGAATAAAATACATGACAGGCCATTAGGACAGCTATGTTGGGATGTCAGTAAACGCACCATAGCTAGCATGTTCACACACAGCATCAGCAACAAAGCAGCAGCTCATCAAATTATGTTGTAGCTTAACGTTAGATATACTGCTTTGAGAAAAGGGGTGTGAAGCCTGGGACAGGAAATGTCACATGAGAAACAAAATAAACAACAAGTCAAACTCAGTAATCACGTTTTCAACGTATTAAAGGCCAGTGTACGTAAGGTACATCAATATATGGTTTAAAAGCAACGACATGTTTTAACATTAGCCGTTAGAAACAAAACTTTTAACCGTCATGTCGAGCAACCAGGAAAAAGTGAGATAAACGACGGTGGCGACGCAACGGAAGAACAAACAAAACAGACGTTGTTACTTTAAAGTAAACAAACACTAAGTTACATCCAAATTTAGGTCACTCTTACCGTGTTCCGTCGCTTTACTTCAGACCCCCACAGCCTGTCACAGATACAGCAGACACTTCTGAGTCTCACCATCCAACTTGGGAACTTACAAAGTGCCTCCTGAACTTGCATGATCCACGCGCTCCTCGTCCAATCACAGACGGCGTCAGCTCTAGTCCCGCCCCTCGCCCTCCTGCTCGACCAATGGCATTGCGGCGCCGCTGTTCCTCGCTGGGAAAGGTTCCAAGATGATTGACAAACGCAGGTGATGAGTATGTAAAACATACATGTTACATGCGATAACACCACCAGTCCTCGGCATATAACGCTGGTAGTCCACAGGCTTGGGCTGATTCCAGGTCACAATATCCTCCTTTCCCTTATAAGACAGCTTGTAAAATGGATCCTGTTTCTGTTCAATACATAGGTCTTAAATTAGACCTCTTTGCAAACTGTGCCAAATTAAATAAACACAAGCCTTAAAATCTCAATAAAGTCACATAAGAGTTAAATCACACTATTTTTATATCTTTTTTTCTCTTTTCTACAAGATTAACCACAACAAAATGAACAAACATGCAGACATAAAGGTAAGTCTTTTTCTAGTCATGAGTTCCTTTATTCAGTGCACACCAGTTTGTGTTGTACAGTGAACATCATGGGGTGCTATTCTTTAGTTAAACGCAGGAAAACCCTGACCCAGTCTCTCAGTGAACATTCGTAGTTTCTGGAAATGTTCAAGTGTATTTCCCGGAACCCAAGAAGAGCATCCTACAGACACTGAAAAACAGAGATAAAAATATCTTAACACACTACGTAATGTTATGATTTAGTACACATCATTGAAATTGAGAACCTCACTTTAAAGGAGCAGTGTGTAAGCTTTAGGGGGATTTAGTGGCATCTAGTGGTGAGAATTGAAAAGTGCAACCACCTGAAACTTCTCCCGCTTAGAATTCCTTCAGTGCTCAATGTTCAGAAGGTTTTAACTGGGAGTCGAATAATCCGCAGAGGTTTCTTCCTCTTAAAAACAAATGGAACAGGTAATTAAACCGGTAAAAACTCTGAATAAATAAGTTTCAAGTTAAAAATCAGAGTTCCTTGGATGAGAAAGGCCACCAGCCCAGCACCTGCTAATGGGTGCTCACCTTATTTCTGATCCAGACGTTCAGGAGGTTTTCACCTGTAGCTGAATTACCCGCCATGGTCTCCTCCTCTCCAAAATAAATGTACCCGGTGATGTAAACCAGTAAAAACACTGAATGAAGCAGTTGGATGTTACAAATCAGTGTTTCTCCGACACTGTTCCACACGTCAGAGACTGCCCGAGCCTAGCACCTGCTGATGTGTCTGACAACTTCAGACGTTAAGGAGGTTTTCTCTGCAAGACGAATTATCCGCAGAGGTCTCTTCCTCTCCAAAACAAACAAACCAGGTGATTTAAAGTTGTTTTTCTGATGCTGTTTGTCACAGAGGGGCTGCTAACTATAGTGGCCGTCTAGAGCCAGTGTTCGGTTTGTCCGTTCTGGGCTACTGTAGAAACACGGCAGTGCAACACTGCGGACTTCGTGGACGAGGACCCGCTCCCTATGTAGATATAAACGTCTCATTCTAATGTAACGAAAACACAACGATTCGTATTTTCAGGTGACTACACACTAAAGAAAACATACTTATTATATTATATTCCATTTCTGCCAACGTATCCCCCTAAATCCTACACACTGGACCTTTAAACAGTATAAAACCTAAATTGTATTACATCAGTTAGAAAGAATGTGCTCAAGTACATAAGTGGTTGTTTGTTGTCATATGAGACAAGACTTATACTTGCCAATGCTTTGCCAGCACCGCCGATCAAACACTCCATTCCCGATGAAATGAAAGCTGGTTGAAATTACACTATAGGTGCCAACAGAGAAAAGGGGGAAAATCAATGTTTGACCACTTGATCTACTCTCACTTTCAGTCCTTCAGTCCAGGATCTCCTTGATGCACCAGCAACAGAGAAGGAAATACAGGCACTCCTTAACCGACTGGATGAAACTGTAGGCGAAGTTTCCTCCCAGGAAGTTCTTGCCTCTTCCCAGACCCATGGCCAGGTCCCTCAGGTGCTGTCCCAGAGAGGAGGAGGGCATGGCCTGGGGAAGAGGACGCTGGGGATGCATGGCTGCGGAGAGGGAAAACGAAGCAGAGGCAACAAAGAGGGCAGTCGATGAGAAGAAATAGGAGGTGAGGTCTGACAAATTGGATCAGACTGGGCCGGTGCAACAGCTGAGGTCTGCTCCGTATTCCTGGCACAGATAGCTCCTCTACTTATAACCTCCTATACGAGCTGCAGGCCATTCACATCCTGCTTTTTCTCGACTGTTCCCTGCTTTCAAACATCCGCTGATTGATTAAAGGCCTTGTTTACCTTTGCTGCGCACTGCTCCCCTCTGTTGTATAGCACCCCACACACAGGCTCTCCCTAGGCTCTAATAATCCCTGAATCAGCCCCCTGCTGTTCACAAACAAGAGAGTTCCAGTAGCTCCAACACAACTCCCACTGCAACCCACTCTTTGTTCAGGACACTGTGTGACAGGTGATAATACCTTCCAGCAGTGTGCGCTCTGTTGTTTCATTTTCCATCAAAGTTTTTAGGTGTACTTTGATAGAAGGATGAGTCGGATCTTAAAAAGCCTATCCAACAAAGTGATAAACACTCAGTGAACACACACACACACACTTATCATATCATATCAAAAGCCAAACTCACAAAGAGAGATGAATGATATATGTATTTATATATGCAATCTATATTTTCAGATACAGGTGTAAACAGAAATGTTTCCCTAAAAACAAACAAACAAAAAAAAGGTATTAAAACAGAAACATATAAAGTAAAAATCAATATCTGTGCACACTATCTGAAAGTAACCTTTGGCTTTCACAAATTAAAAGTACAACAGCATCATTAACACTATCACCACCACCGACAACGACAAACAACACGTTTCTTTGAAAGGATTTTTCATGCAACAAAGGCATCTGTGATGAATGATAACACGGGACTGGTTCACTAATGACGCAGAGGGTCAGGTGGGTCTGTTTCAGAGCACACACAAACGTATACAGAACTTAAAGGGATGTTTCAGAATTTTTCAAGTGGAGTTGTATGTGGTACTTATCAATAGAGAGTATATTACACACACTTATATTACATACACTTGATGTCAGTCGGCATGTCCTTGGTTCAGAAAAGCAGGCCTGACATAAAAGCTAAGCAAGCTACTGCTGTGAAGGAGTCGGCAACAAAACGAATTTTAGCATCTTAAAGAAAGTCCAACCTAAAAAATATCATCATCAGTTTAAGTGTATGATATATTTGTAATATTGTCACTGCTTAACCTTAAAGTCAGACAGTGATTTCCAACAGGAAAATTAAGCCGTTACGTCGCTCTCTTCCAAGCCAGACTCCAGTGAGAAAAACAGTGATTTAACATCGCTGTACACAGGAGCTGCTGATCTACCACTGCCTTGAAGAGTTATTTTGTTTGTCTTATTGTGTGACTTTGGCGCTTAAAACGGTTACTTTGGATTCACCAAAGATGCACCATATCACAAACTAACTAACTGAATGAAGCAGCTTTAAACAAGCAGCTCCTGTATTCAGCAGGCTTAAATGACTGTTTTTGTCAAGGGAGTCTGGTGGCTTTGCTAAGAGCAGAGATGGGGAACTGAAGCTGCCTCCGGATCAGAACAGGCTGTCTGACAGAAAGGTAAAGCAGTGAAAATACACTTTATACAGCGTACACTTAAAGTGATAGTGATGTTTTTTAGGTAGGACTTTTTTTTAGGTAGCTAAAATACGTTTTGTTGCTAACCTCCATCCACAGCAGTACATTGCTTAGCTTAGCTTCTCCAACTGACTTCTGCTGTATGTCATACACCAACTATGGATAAGTACCCCATACAACCCCATTTCAAAAAATCCAAACTATCCCTTTAAAGCTCCAGGTTCCCATCTGACCTACAAACACCTGAACAGGCAGAATGTGAGCGTCTGACTGACCCAGCTGTCACTCTGGCATGTTTGTGCATGTTAGATTACATATGAACCCACTTCAGGGTCTAAAGACTAGTTGACAGTTAAGGTTTAGGCTGAAACGTCCCTTCTCGTATTTCAAGAGTTTGGCCTCGATCTATCTTTGACAAGTTCAACTGATTTACAAAGAGCTACCTCAGTGCTGTGGAGTCTGTGTTACTGATCAAATGAGTCATTAAAGATACAACAATGGAAACAATAATCCAATCCTAAAATGACCGCTCAAATGTTATTTACAGATGGTCAGGAAATACCCCCTCCCAATGGTGACATCAAGTATCTGTGACTATAAGCTGAATGCAAGAATGTGCATCCGAGGAGATTGCCATCACTGGATCTGTTCGCGTGTGTTTATTGGAGTGTCATTTTTGCAAGTCTTTGTTTAACTGAGAGGCTTGTGTAAGATTCTCCTGTAGTCCACTACATTTGAATTAAGTACATAAGGTGACTGCATTGAAGTGATGTGACTGCATTGAAGAAACAAGGCACAATTAAAAACATATATATATATATATATATATATTAAAAAAAAAACATCATGAACTGAGGGAGGAGGAAGAGGAAAGGAGAAACAATAGCGTGAACTTCTCCCCCGAGATCCTCAAAAGTTTGTGAAAACAGCACACTGAGGAGCAACATTTGGCTTTAACATTAGCAATGCTCCAAAAACATTTATGTCCTTATGTTCAGTTACCCCCGAACCATTTCTTTTTTTCTTTTTTTAAAAGGACATTATTCCCTCAAGTGATTAAAAAATAAAGCAACATCACGATACACATAATTACCTAACCATTACGATGACATATTTTGCATCATTTTTGCAGAGGGGAATTCATCGCGCTCAGACTGTTCAACATTTCTCATTGGCCGTAGTTTAAAGGGGTCTTCTTTACCTGCTTTCCTTTGCTTTCAGTCAGAATCCTCTTTAAAGATATAACCCATAGATTGTCAGTGCAAACACATGCTAAGGAAAAGCATCAGGTCTATGCCTCTCAACATATACTTGTATCTGTGTTTGTGGGTGACATCAACGAACTTTAAAAATCTCCTTTTTGTTGATGTACTCAGGCACAATCACCTAGATCCTTCTCCCCTCTAAAACAGGCCCGTTTCATTATGCAATCCAAGTCTAAACTTGCGCGCAATGCTGTAAGCACACAAAACAGATAACCGCTGTTAATCGTCATGGCTTTCTCTGCTGTTAGCGACCGAGTTCATGATCTTTGGCATGACAGGTGGTGCGGGCCGTGCGTGGTGTAAAGGTGTATGTGCATCTGTGTTTACGGAGGGATTAGGGAGATACAGCTGTTTAGATCCTCCTGAACTCAGAGTGTCCGACAAGTAATGAATCCCGAGATAACAGAAAAAAAAAAAGAGAACATCATCATTGGCATAGCAGTCCCCAAGTTTTGCATACAGGCTTTCATCATCACCAGGTATCACTCCAGGGGTCAAAGTTCAAACGTCCTCAAAAGGGGAGTGGTCGGGGGTAGGGTGGCCCTCCTGATTAGATTGGAAGCAAACACATTTATGCATATTCACCAGGCAGATTTTTTTTTTTTTTCTCAAAGTCAGGTTTGCTGCTTAAGTGCTCCAGTGACACTTGAAGGGGAGAGTTTATGTTCGAGCCCGGTTCAGTCTGTGATACAAAGAACAATCGCCATCCAGTCTGTGATTTGCCTGATATGCTCCAGCAACAGTGTGAGGAGGGAAATCAGCTCCCCGTAAGAAATGACACATGCTTACAAGCACTGCAAATCTTATTTCCGAGTCCCATTTATGCTCCTTTCTTCACTTTTCAGTTCCACATTTCTTTTTGTACAAGGATTCATGTATTAGTAAAGTGTCCATTTTTTTATTTTTCATAAATCGCATGTTAAGGTTGTTTTTTTTTTCTCGTAACAAAAGAAAAAAAAAAGCATTTATTTTCTGCCCCGTTCTGAAAGGGCTCCTCCCTGGTTCACAGTAGGCTGTTGAGAAATTGCAGCAGTGCCTCTCCGTTGTGGAAGGATGCACCTGATAGTTTTGGAAGAGGGGGGGGGGTCGAAGACTGCAGGTCACAGTTTGGCTTTCAGAAAGGACAGAAATATGTGGCATCAGCAGCAAGTGAGTGATTTTACAGAGAAACTAGTGATTTTTCTTTCTTTTTTTGGCTTTCTTTGCAAATGGTGTGTGTGCATGTGGGATCTTGTATATGTATGTGTGCATGGTAAGTGTAGTGTTGCTGTGTGTATTATAGCATAATGCAGGTGTGTTTGTCTTGTGTTGAATTGCTGCAGGAGTGTGTGTGTGTGTGTGTATTTGGTGGAGTATTTCATTGGTGTGTGTGACGTCAGGCCCTGCGCTCTACTGGCTGTTGCAGACACACTTCGCTACCAGCTGATACGATGGGGAGTCTGTTGTCCATGTGGTAACTGATCAGGTGACTCACGCTTTCAAACCGATGGTCTTTTGTACGGACCTGAAAGACACAAAAAAAAGGTATTAAAGGCAAGTTTAAAGGGCCTTTTTAAGGTTTTAATTAATTCTGTAGCTTCCTTCCTAGTGTTTCTTAAGTATTCAAATCTGAAAATTCAAATTTTGGTTGAAGTGTGTGTGTGTGTTTTAGTGTCAAAATGCTGACATCATGGTGACATCGCTAAACATAAACCCACATACTGCTGTGGATGCCACATTAGCTTGGTTGCAAAAGTCACACAATTACACAAACTATTGAGCTGGCTGTAGAGCAGCAACTCCTGTGTGCTGTGAGGTCAAATGACTGTTTCTGTCAAAGGAGTCTGGTGGCATTGAGGAGGCTGATTGAACAGCTTCAGTTCTCTGTCGGAAAGGGCTGTCTGACGGCAAAGTAAAAGTGGTAAAAATAATCTAAATATAGCATACACTGAAACTAATATTGATTTTTTTTTTTCAGTTGGTCCTCATTCAAGTGGCAAAATATGCATGGCTGCTGCCCTCGTCCACCGCCACCAGACACCTTTGACAAAAACAGGAATTTTATCTCACAGAACACAAGGAGTTGCGAACTGACTGCTTCCTTTGATTGCTAAGTTAGTTTGTGTTTT
Organism: Epinephelus moara; assembly: GCF_006386435.1. NCBI lineage: Eukaryota > Metazoa > Chordata > Actinopteri > Perciformes > Serranidae > Epinephelus > Epinephelus moara. The sequence goes on along the minus strand of NC_065511.1, from coordinate 32,940,191 downwards.
TGTGTAACTTTCAAAACCGAACTAACGTGGCATCCGAAGCAGTAAGCTACATTATTTAGCGTTTGTGTCCCAGTAGTCCTGTCTGCTTCCCCAAACTGGGACTGTGCCGATTGCCACCTACTGAAGAGTAATACACTGGCTATGGGTCTATGAATGTAATACAGTATAGTGAGCCCCAGTATGTCTTCACCAGGTTAAATAAAAGTTGAATAATAATAATAAACAGCACCATCTTCTTCCTTCGAGCTCAAAACTTCCAAGCTAACACTTTCCTTGCTCTCCATGCTTACATTGTCAGTGAACTGCATGTGTGGGGGCTGAGGGAGAGAAGGGCATAAGCGCTGTAACCTACACCTTTGTGCTAACGGCTGAGTGGGAGTTTCCATTTGAAAAACACAGAAAAGAATGCAAATGGACCTGCCTTTTAAATTCATATACACCTATACAGCCATGTGTTGGGAAAACATGCTGTATGAAATTCTATAGGAAGATAGTTGATTGTTGAGTCTCATTCCCAAGTCAAATACTTTGGGTTGGTGTCGCGGAGTGAGACTCAACAATCAGCTACCTTTCTAAAGAGTTACAGATATCAGATATAGCACCTTTAAAAATAGCCAAAGCCCATTCATGCCTCTCCCTCCCCTTTGTAATCTCTCTTGGCCTTATGATTTTCCCCTCCCGCCCTGACTCACCACTCCTTCTGGATCAACTAGTAGCAGGTGTTTGGGCTGACCGCCCTGCTGTCCAGTGAGGACGTACTGTCCGGGCGTGGTCCCGGACTCTCGCACCAGGAAGTCCCCGTCGCGGGTCAGCAGCCTCTCCGCTTCCCTGCGACTTAAGCTACCGTGGAACCAGGCCTCGCACTGCAGCTGCTGCACCAGAGGGGGCGCTGCTGTCGCTGAGCTCGGGCCACCGTGCCCAGACACTCCCAGGGCATCATCAAACGGCTCTTGAAAAATAAACACACATATATTTGTATTATTGTGTTTCTCTGTTGAAAACCTCATGCGCATGTCTATATAGGAAAATGAATCTTTTTATTTAGAGCCAAAATGACTGGGCCTTATCCAAGTGAGCCACATGAATTGACAGTTGCGTGCTGCACACTGATAGAGGACTGTGTCTTTAATGTGAAAGGCTTTACGCAGTCAACCAATCATGTTACATAAAATGCCCCCTGTAATGGACAAAGGCACTCTAATTCCCTTATCTTCCTCCAAGGCTGCCTTCTGCGGGCAGCTCCACTCTTCAATTAGCTCGTCATATGGAATGTACAGTACACACTACTCTGCTCATCCCCTCAGTCAATAATTAACCCTTATTCTGTCCACACGGTAAAATAACTGCACATTTGCTTTGGCAGTAATCCTGGTCATTTTGATTACACACATCTTGTCATTTAGAGAAATTATGCAATCACCTTTTCCAGTTATTTAAAGGATTAGTTATGTGCACTACTTGTGTGTTTTTTAGACAGCAGTCCCTTTAGCTTGATTTATTAATATGATATTCCCAACACAACACAAGGAGACAGGGTGAGGCACTCACTCATGTCAAAAGCATCTCTGTGAGCATTTCCATTAGCTGCAACTGGGGGGCGGGGTTTGTCCACATTGACGTATGAAGGGTCATCAAACAGTTCCCGTCCCCCTTCTTTGGCACCCACTGGAAAAAAAAGGCAGACATCAGTGACCTTGGCACGTCTTTCTGTTCCTATCAGCACATGAAATGGTATTTAAACCAGCCATGACAATAAAACAACACAGAAACAAGAGTAGAGATGGAGTGTGACTGAATTGTGACAACCTTCCACAGATTTACAGTGACTAACAGAGAGGTGCAGACAGAGAGGCAGGCTGAGACTCACCTGGTAGAGGCGGCAGAGGCTGCTTGTGAATGTCATTCTGGCCTGGCTGTCCATACGGCTGCAAACACAGAGACATACAAACAAATAATGAGTCACAGTCACATGTGCGTTCTCTTGTGTATGTACACAAATGGATTCCTATTAAAAGGGTTACACAAAAGGTCAATGATGATTAGTCTATGACAAACCGAGCAATTCCAGCTGGGTTACTACTGCCTTTTAATTGTCTCCGCCCACAACTAGGAAATTCTGAAACACACTCTAGAGCTGTGAAATTCCTTACAAGTGTATCATCTCTTAACTGCAGCACGAGCAGTGTTTGGACGTGTTGAAGCATGAGTATCTCATCCTCCTGTTGTGTTTGTGTGCACTTTTCTCACCAGCGTGGCACCTGGGCGGGTCCTCATGTCAATCAGTCCACCAGGGGGAGGCTGTTTTCCAGGAAAATTATTATAGTACGGGACGTCAGGAGGTGGAGCAGCCTCATCGTCTTCTTCCTCCCATGCAGAGCCGTCAAACGGAGCCATTCTGAGAGGAAAAGGAGAGATACAAAGGCAGAAACAGAATATGGGTGAAAAAATACAAACAGCAGCTCGTGTTTTGGGCTCATGCGAGAGACATTTTTCACATTTACCTGTCATGAGGTGTGACCAGTTTAGGGGGATTCTTTAGGTACTGTTTAAAGCGCAGTTCAAAGGCCTGGCCGATGGTGCTGATGACTTCCTGGGCTAAACCCTCTGAACACTCCAGGATGTGACATGCTGAAAGAGAAAAAGGCACAAATGACTAATAAGGAAGCTGCAGCGACATGTACTCAAATTAAATGTGCACTCACGCAGACAAATATAATCAACTGCAGGCAACATTTAAACTTGTGTTGCCGTGTGCATTTTCAGCAGCAGTGCATTCATGTACATGTGCTCTGCTAATGGATGCAAAGAAACATTGCATGTATTTCACTTAACACACTCTAGTTTTCTCTATTAAGGGGACCTACTATGCTTTTTTCTTTATTTCCTGTCATATGTTAAAATGTTGGTTTTCCATACTAAACATGGCCAAAATTTTAAATAATGAGATAAATGAATGTAAAAGTAATCCCTATGAGCAAAAACCTCAGGCTTTACAAGTTCTGAACTCTACTTTCGAGACAAGCTGACGCCAGCTCTTGAAGGATTTCTTTACATGTTTACATTAGCCCACACTGCTACATGTAGCTACATGCTAACAACAGGGAAAAAGGTAATCGTGGCTGCTTGTGTTGTTAATTTCTCCCCAATTTCAGATCATATTCCTGCTGGAACATGTGCAGGTGAGTTGATTTTGGTTTAGTGTCTTTTATTGGTGATCTTTAACGGTAGAAAGCGCCACTATTTTCCGTTACAGTCATTCTGCGGCTGCAATGATAGTGCAGAGACATAGTAGCCCTTTTACACTGCCAGATTTTCGGCGAATGTTGGGCCGTTTTGCCGGCAAGCTGCGAGCGTTTAGACACACAGAGCCGGATTGGCGAGATGATCTGAGGTGCCAAATTTCCGCCTCGTAGGGTAGTCATATTGGTGGAGCCCTTTAGTTTAAAAAGACCAAGGCGGCCTTCCGCAACGGGAGGGGCTGTTGATGACGGCGCACGTGTGAGCCACTGGCGGTGGATAAAAAGGAAACAGCTGATAGCAGGAATTAGCGAGCAGCTAGTAGCAAGAGGGAAACGCAAACCTGACAGACACTGTAAAGATGAGCAACTGGGGAGACAAGGAATTGCATGCCCTCCTTGTCTTCGCAAACGAAGAGGCCATTAACCGTCAGATGAGGGGAACGGTGAAGGACGGGCCAACTTACGAGTGAATCGCCGAAGGACTGACTAGCTGCAGCGTCACAAGCTGAGCTACACGTTTTGTTACTTGCTCACACCCCCTATCGCCCGAAAAAGACGCATTCTGTATAAACAAAAGTAGGTAGGCGACATTTTGCCGATTTTGTTTTTATACAGCCAATGCTGAAAAAAGACTGATTGGGCTTCTCTGTAAATTTCCACAATTCCTATCTAAAAAGGGCTAGAGATACAGAGAACCCGTACACGTTGACCAATCAGAGCAGACTGGGCTTTTTCGGGAGGGTTGCTTAAAGTAAAAGGCCCTAAAACAGAGCGTTTCAGTGTTACAGCACAGAAAGTATGTGGACATTTTTTTGAACATTAAACCATGTTCCTGTAGAAACCTTAAATACAAGTACAATCCTGAGGGCAAAAATGAGCATAACAGGTCCAATTATAATTGCAGAATTACAAACAGATAACATGAATAATATTTAAAGTGGTGTTACTTTTTGGTAGGAGCTTGTAATGTAATCCTAATCCCATTTTCACTATTTTTTTTTCAGTTGCTCCTGCGAGCTCTGTGAGAGCAAAACTGAGAATCCTGTTTTTTCCCACCACTGCTTGGAAAATCAAGCCACATGTTCACATATTTATCACACAAGTGCGAACAAAGCATTATTCGCCAAACAATTAAAAGCAGTGCTGTTACTTGCTATGCCTACTTAGTGGTAAATGTTCTGTTTCTTCCTTTGCTCTGCACAGTGGGCCTGTAATGTCTCAGCTCCAGTGGGCGGTGTGTCAAATTCAAAGGAGAGAACCAAAATGAATAGAGCCATATCATTTATTTAATAGGATTCATTTATATTTCAATAAAAATGTCTTGCTCTTATTTATTTACAGTATTTGCTGTTTCACCACCCAGTGGGACTGAATGTAGAGAGAATCTGCAACACATGTACCACAGGATCAAAGTCAGAGTTCTGCGCAACATCACTTCAATATGATTTTTTAAAAGTGTGGACTTTGTCAGATTCTGCCTGAGTGAAAATGTCTCTTAGCTGTTTCTGCTCACCTCTCTGGTTGACTGGATCTTTGGCCACATATGCTACGTACTCAGCCGTATCCTGAGGGAGACAGGGTAAGACAGTTAGGGGAGGAGGGGGAAGGGGGGGAAAAATTGATAGGAAGAAAAAGTGAAGGGCAGGTTTAGGATAGAAAGACTGAAAAGAACAAGGAGGAAGAGACAAAGCAAAAGCTGTAGTCTTTAAGTCACAACAGGAGTTAAAAAACACACATTGAGCTGAAAGAGAGACGACAGGAAGTAACAAGATCGAGCTCAGACGAGAAGGACTGCAAACCCGGCGAGGCAGTAATGGAGTGAGTGGCATTCATAGGAACAGACAATGACAGAAGACAGGAAGGAAGGATATGCAGACTGAAGAAAGATGGAAAAAGGCCAGAGTGAGATCTGAGCTGAGAGAGAGGGGGAGTGACTCACTGGGTCTCCTCCAGAGGCGAAGGAGATGGACTGCATGTGATGATTGGCGATTATCTGTGGAGAAAAAGAAAGAGAGGGAGGAGAGGGAGACAGAAGGAGAGCACGTGGGTGACATGAAGTATGTGGGAAGTGAGATGAAAGCATGTGGATGGAGAGACAAATGTGGAATCATTACTGAGAAAAGTGCTTTTTCCCCTCCACTGAGCGGCATCAACTACAGCTGAGATAAAAACTAAGTGGGACAATGGATGGAACACCTTTTTAACAGTCTGCTACAACCGCCCGCGCTGGATCAATAACACCATCAACACTTGCTAATGCCCCGTGCACAATGTGTGGTCTATATCTGAGGCTTTATTTGTGAATGGATATATGCACGGGGCATGTCTCTCTGCTCTGCGTGTTAATGTGGGTGCACTGCGCCCCGCTGTGTACCATCTCCCCAAAGAAATAAACATCATTCAGCAGCTATTAACTCATAGGAGGAGGATCGCATCCTGCCCTGTGGCGATGCAGAAATGAAGACGATGGTTAGGAGTGATTTGCGCTGCATCCAGAATAAATGAGGCAAACAAAGTGGAGAGGCTCTAAATTTATCTGGGCATCCCCAAAAGGTCACAATGCACAGTGCGCTGATGATCAAATTATCAAAATAAAACCTTGTGTTCGGTGGTGGTTTATTGAAACATTTCCTTGGTGTCAAAGTCAATTTAAAGTGTTTTTTTTTTTTTACATCATTTAGGTTCAATCTTCTGTGAAATTTCAGCCAACTAAAATCTGATTATGTCATTAATTAGAGCATGAAAGCAGTGGGAATGATTTTCATGCATCTTTTAAAACAAACCCTCGACAATCAGGGTTCCTACAGCTTATGGCAAGTTAGATTTAGGACTTTTTAAACTGTCACTCTGAATGCAATTTGAAACCAAATCTTACCTTGACCAAAACTGAATTTAATATTAAAACAAAGGGGGAAAACGACATTAACTACTACGGGTTCGGGACATTCATTCATTTTCTTTAATTGCTTGTCCTGTTGGAGGTCATGGGGGGGCTGGAGCCTATCCCAGCTGACACTGGGCATGAGGCGGGGTACACCTTGGACAGGTCACCAGACCATCACCGGGCTGACACATAGAGACAGACAACCATTCAGCTTACATTCATACCTACAGCCAATTTAGAGTCACCAATTAACCTGCATGTCTTTGGACTGTGGGAGGAAGTCGGAGCACCCGGAGAAAACCCACGCTGACACAGGGAGAACATGCAAACTCCACACAGAATGGCTCCCCCACCCCAAGGTTCAAACCAGGAACCCTCTTGCTGTGTGGCAACAATGCTAATCCCCATGCCGTCCAGGGCAACATGGGGATGTGCATGTTGCCCTAGCTAGCAATATGCTAGCTAGCAGACAGCTTTGCTCTGAGCATCCTGACCTGAAACAAAATATGAGTGTAGCTGGTTCCTCTATCCTGATCTGCAAGATTTAATGTGAGAGGCACTCTCTAAATTACTTAAAAAAAAAGATGCTACCAATTATTTTGAGATTTTATTGCGACTTATTAATAATATTAATAAAATCCTCAAATGTCTTAGCGTTTTTAAGACTTTTAAAAGAATGATTTACAACATTTAAGTACCAATTAAGGCCTTATTTCTTAGATAATAAATTCACTGTCTTTTAAGACTTTTTAAGGATCAATAACGATGCATTTTACAGACTTTAACAGGCTTTGAAAGACAAATATAAAATGTTAAAAATGACAAAAAATGGGAATGCTACTTTTTTTTACATTGGAATTGCCGTTCTAAAGTTGATCTTGAAAAAACATGTCTGCATAATCCTTAAATCCACATCAAATCCCTCAAGCAGAGAGATCCTCAGGTTTACTCTGCTCCAGTAAACTGCACAGGCTAAGTGCACTCTGGATACCAAACATACCTCTGGCTACAACAGAGCTCTGACAATCAGATGTATCTCTGACTCACAGTCAAATCTCTGGCGGTCAGGGACAAATCTCCCAAACACTGACAGAGTTTTTTTGAGGAAAAATAAACACACAGGGGCTTCCAGAGTGAGCTGGTTTCAGTCTAACCTGTTTGCAGTCGGAGGCCAGCAGGTTGAGGCTGCTGGTTGAGATGGTGAGGCTGATTGTCATGCCGGCAAACTGCAGGTTACTCTTCCCCAGGATGGACGTCATACAGCGAGAGGAGGGCTGCGAGGGACGGGGATGCAGTCCATGAGTTACAAACAATCATAGGTGCACAAACAGAAAACAACAGGCCACGTTTTTTTTTTTTTTCTTTTTTCACTTCAACAAGGCACGATAGTCCATTGAGTCCTCCCTGACTGTGCATGAGCCTGTGGGTGTATGTGTGGAAATGCCTGTGTGTGTGGGAGTGGAAGAACAGCTGCAATTGTGAAAGTGATCCTGTCTCCAAGGCCAACTGTGACCAATGGGGAGCAGACAGGACAGTTCACATACTGAAGGCTGGGCCAAGAGCATCAGGCAGGCCACGCCAGCACTATAGTGCCAGCCCGTTTATCCCAATCCTCCTCCTGTTCTCATGGCTTTCATCCATGTCTGCTTCAGAATATTTGGCGTGTGCTGTGAGAAAAACAGCATCAGGGCAGGATGCACACGCTCAGCCACATTAACCTCAGTCCAGCCAAATCAGAGAGACTAGACTAGTTTAATCTATTCTAGTTTACATCCTATAGCTGTGCTTTGTCTGGTATGCCAGACATTCCTTGGTCAAACCCTGCTACGGCAACAGGCTGCTGGATTTAGCCACCTGTTTTACAAAGTGTTTGGGTGGATGTTTTTAGTTTTACAGAAATACTGTGCGCACACACACGCAGTCTTTACACAGCAGACTGACGGCTGTGTCTGCTCATCTGTAGTGCTTCTCTGGCCCGACGCTGGCTCCACACAAGCTACTACTCCACCTCTCCAGCCTCCCTTGTGACAAGAGGGCGGGAAAAGGGAGACCAGAGAGTGATTGGTAATTACCTGCGAGTAGCCCGCTAACCACAGAAGTGTACAATCAGCCTAAATCAAGATCTGCGAGTGTGTTTGAGGGAGAGTGTGTGACTGAATAGCCAATTGACCACAGAGTGGACAATCAAGCTAAATCTAGCTCTTATCCAGAAAACCCTCCCCTCTGCTGCCCACTTAAGCCGTATAAATAAATAATGTCCTGTAAGGGTGTGTGCTCGTGTGCGTGCTGTGTACCTTTCTCCTGCGCTGGGCTCCTTTGGCTCCGGGCACGGCCTCGCACACCACAGAGATGGCCTCCCTGAAACATCGACAACATGCAAGCGGTGCAACAGCACGGCATTAACCCTTGCACCTTCCCCGACTCACAATTATGTAGCAGCTGGTGATCGAATTTATCGTCCCTGAACTGTGCTCGTCTTTACCACGGAGACAAACATCACTACGGAAACCAGAAGGAAACCACCAGGATTCCAGGACGTTCTAATTTAGGGTCTGAGAGAGCTGCAGGCGTGTATACACACACATGCACACATGAGCTGATGCAGTCTGACACTAACTCAGAGAGAAACAAGCTAGTGAAAGAAAGAGAACAGAAGCGGGACAGAAAGGGAGCAGGCAGACAAAGAAATATGTGAGAGGTGAGCTGTGTTTCTCTACGTCTGGCCACACTTTTATTACCTCGCCCCCCCTGTGCAAAGGAGAAATTAAAGCAACACTATGCAAGAATCAGTATTTTTTAAATTTGACATCACTACATTCACTGTTGTAAATACAGGGTGGCAAGCTGTTTATACCATCCTGACAGAAGCCGTAGTGAGCTATCCCACAGCTAACAGGAAAACGACAGTCCGACAGCAGAGTGTACAACCCTGCCAATGTTGTCTGTGAAAGTTTGCAACGTAGGCGGTAACACTATTGGCATCATCTCTGTCTGGAAAAGTCTCATGAACAGCTGTGCACGAGCATTTGCTGACAAGTTGAAGGATTTGTACCCAGCAAATATGACATCAAAGAACCATGTCCACTCACAGAGTAGAGTAACGTTACAAGACTGCATAGTTTTATTTACTGTGACATCAGAAGACATTAAAGGAATAACAAAAAGAATGACATGAAGAATGACAGCTCCCGTTTTCATTTTCAGTCCATATACATAGTGTGCTAAGAGTTTAAATGTGACTTTTGGTGTCTGGAAAAACTACAACACTCTGTGAGACTAGGATGACGCCAATAGGGTTACAGCCTACATCAAAAACGTTCATGCATAACATTGGCTGGGATGTACACCTTGCTGTCGGTAGGGCTGCCCCTTGAATGTAGGAGATTCAAATCGTCTGTTGGGGACCCCTCAGTTGACCGAAGTTGCTTCAAGTCCAGCAGTTGTATTTCTGGGGACGTTTTGGCCCCCAGATTTTGCTACTCTTGACTTTCACGCTACTCTTTGGTACAGACAGCTGTGGACGTGATGCAGCGGCACAGAGGAGGAGAAACTTTCCACTGTAAGGCTCCAAGATAACATTATCTTCCCTCTACTGCTTAGAAGTGGTGAATTAACAGCTCACAGATACTTAATACGACACAGTCTCTGGCTTTTGTTTGATATCTAGTGTTGGCACAAAATGTTGTTGCACATTTCCGATCTGTCATTAGCTCTATTAGCATGTTTACTATATTACATGAATGCCGCTGTCACATTGAACGTCCCGCTGAGTTCATTCATAAGGAAAAGGAAAGGAAAAAAACAAAAATCATAACACTGAATTGTCAAATATTCGTAATTAACAGCCAAATCTGATTTGGCTGACATAATTCTTAGCCAGGTACAGCTCTAGCTGTTGTTCTAGTTGTCGTTTTCCCATGAGGCGTGAGACAGATCACTACCACTATTGTAACATGATATTGTTCCGGATTCAGCCATGCCACGAAATCTCTGATATATAGCCAATTTTCATTGAATTTGCACTTCCCTGTGTCGTCCAGGGTACAGTGACAGCTAGCTAGCAGACAGTGGATCATCTGTTCTGGGAGGAAATAAAATGAGTGTTGTTGGCTCCACTATGCTGATCTGCATGATGTTAACATGGGTAAATCATCTTGTAAAAATTACCAATTATTTTGAGAGTTTATAATGTAACACCAGAAAAAACGATTCATAAACTCCCAAGCATTTTTAAGACTTTTGAAAGGTATCTTAATACCAATGGAGGCCTTATTTTTAGATTAATGTATTCAAAACTAATGTAAATGTAATAAAAAAGATAAAAAGAGCTAGCTTTTTCTTATAGCTAGCTGGAACTGTGTGCACCATAGTGCTCGAGATCCTACCCACTTGCCAAAGTTGCATAGTACAAGAACAGGCATTCAAGCCATGAAGTGGGAATGAAAGAGACGCTATTCTTCCTGTTGCAAGTCAGTGTACCATCTCAATGATGTTAAAGCTGCTACTTTCAGAAAAAAGTTGCATACTGTTGCTTTAAATGAGAGAAATAGGAAGCAAGCGGCTCATATTCAGTGTGTAATCTCACCTGGTGACCTGAGTTCTGGTATTGAAGTCCAGCGCTCGCATTGACTGTAGCACCTCCACGCAGCCCATGTACTGCTCAGGAAACAGGAAGGCAACACATTAGCATCAGACATTTCCTGCATCACAGTCCCTTTGGACAGATGGAGCACAGCAGATGAAAGAAAGCCTTTCCTTGTGTCTGTGTCAGTTTCTAAAAATGTGAGAGCAGGGTGTATATGTGCAAAGAAACTCACTGGAAAGAGAGATGTGTAATTATGTATTTTAGCTGGGGGTTAGTGAGAGTGTGCCAGTCCCTTACCCGTACACTGTAGGAAACACCGGTGGTGCTGACCACACTGTCGGAGTGCAGCCAGCCGCGGGTGGGCTTGTTGACAAAGGAGCCATGGCGCGTCCACTCATCTCCTCCCAGCTGCCCTCCTTCCACCCGTGCCCTCCTGGCCGCCACTCCCAGCCGGTTCATGTCCTGCAGAGGAGGTCGGGGAGGGGGAGAAGGAGCGGTTAAAGGGGGAATGGGGTGATGAAACGGAGGGGAGGAGCTAGAGCTGCTCCGGTCGTCCCCGGAGGACTCAACAGGCGCTTGAGGCTGCTGCGGCCTGCTTGAGGCCTTGAGTCCTGGGAGAAGGGTGGCAGAGACGCCCAGGCGAAGGGATCCCATCCTGGGGAAGAAGGAGCAGAGGGTGGTGGGGCTGTTCTCAGCCGGGCGGGGAGAAGAGGGGGGCAAGATGGGAGTGAGAGACGAGGAGGAGAGAGAAGAAGGTAAACCAGGGGAGGGAGTGAGCGGGGTGGCAGGACTGGAAGGAGGGAACGGTGATGGATTGGAGTTTGTTTCATCAGTTGAGCTCAGCGATTCACTCCGAAAGTGGGTGTACTTGGTTTTTGGGACAAGCTCCATAATGAATCTGCAGCGTCAGTTTTTATATCCGCACAAGTCCACACAGGCTCTAGTGATTCAATCAAAGTCTCTTTGTCTCAGTATTCAAAGTTTTTCTCTAAAAGGACACACAGCCATCTGTCTGTCTCCCTCAGCGTAAGAGCCGCATCCATCTGTCTGGTTGTCTGTCCTCCGCTCATCACCAGGCGGCCGAAACCAAACTGCTTTACAAACGGCTTTACCCACAATGAAAGCAGAATGAGGAGAGGCGCAGAGGAAAAGTGGGGTGTCCCAGTTAATGTTGGAATGCAGATGAAAAAAGTTTGTTAGTAGTGCACCAGTGCGGATCATGTTGTCATCAGTTCACTTTTAAATCTGCATCAGTGTTCATTGTGTTCCCAGGGACTGATGATGACGACACGATCTTAGCTCTCCAGAAAGTGTTCATCTTGGTGTTTTTGCCATAATGTAAAACAATATCTGTGAGTATCTTCTCCCAACTTAATAGCCTCTCAGTGAGGGCCGGTTATCCAGCTGTCGGCAGCACCATGGAGAATCAACACAAGTGATTGTCTCTCAACGCCCCCCTCGCATATGTGTCCTACTGCACTGAGGGGTGCATTCTTGTATGTGATGTGTTTACATGCATGTGAGGCAGTATAAACCTTCCCTGCCCACAATGCTTCTTAGATTATCTGTGTAAATGTGTGTTGGTGCGCGCACATGCGTGCATGTGTGAAGCGGCTCCCCTTGGCAGCTCTATCCTGCTTGACACGGGCCCATAAAAATCCTATTAGCAGCCAACGAGGGGATCGCAAGGGGGGCTGCACGCACGAGCACGGCAGCAACACACACACACACAATGCACGGCTCCAATTGGTCGATACTACAGTGAGCACCTGCAGAGCTCAATGAAGCCCAGAACTGCTAAAGAAGAGAGAGGAGGCTTACTGACGTATGGCTAGTATCCAACGTAGCACGCTTCCTTTAACACCTACTTCTCAAGGGCATCGTACTCTCAAATCTTTCAGCGGATTCCTCTTTTACTCCCTCTCTCTCTTCCTCCAAATGGTTTCATGTCCTCTCTGAATGGCCCTCGCTCTCTCCCTCCCTTCTTCCTCCTCTTCTCTCCTCTTCCAGATCACTTCTGGCACAGCCTCGTTCCCTTTCTCTGCACTCTTTCCTCCCTTCTCTCTGTCTCCTCTCTTCTCTTGGAAGCCCTCTCTCTTCCTCCACACAATATAGTCTGCCAATCTCTGTCTCTCCAATGCCTCCGCCCTCTCCCGCGCCACCACTTCCTCTCTCCTCTTCCAGATGATCTCTCGCTCCCCCTCACCCCCTCCCTCGTCTGCTCTCCCGTTCTCCAGGCTGTCCTGTTTAACAGTCCCCTTGTCTAATATATTAATGGTGATCCCTGTCTTTCTGCCTCTCTAACTTTGATATTAGGGATGGCTAGAGGCTAGGCATGGTCACCTATTTAGACACCAGTTGAAAAACAGAAAGAAAAAAAAGTTAAGACTGGGCCGGCAGAGTCGGGGCCCGTTCCTGACTGAAGTTCCTGATATGGCTAAAACAAGCGAGGCTGCCTTGGTTCAAGTGTGTTCTGGCCACCTCGGTTAGGATGTTTTTTTCTGGAGCACCATTAGATAGTGGTAGGTTAAGTCTGAGATGTTGTCTACGTCTGGTACAGTGACACACACTGCAGTAGCACGGTGGTGATGTAACACCAGAGAATGTAGGTCATTGGCTGATGACGACTACCGGTGGGCTTGTTGTGATGGTAATGAGACCTGATTTGTCCAGTTTGAACTCCCAGCCCAGGGTTCCCTGAATGGTGCTGGAGGCTCATCAGAGTTGAACGTGAACTCGCTCACCCAGCTGGAAATGCTCAATTAAAACTGCACTCTGTTGTTAAGCTGATCTCTCTGTGCGCCTCTCTTCTCACCCTGTTACTTTATTTTTGCCAGGTTCAAATAACAAAGCCCAGATTATAGTCAGTTACCTGAGAGAAGAGCGTTGACACAGCCCCATATGATATGAACAAGCCAAGGGTTACACTCTGGAACCGCTTCCTTCCTTATCTAAGGCAGGGCTTGTCAAGCAGCAGGTTAGCTCTCAGTTCGATTACAAACTACTGTACAGACGCCACACAACATCTCACATTCTGCATAGTCCAACCTAGAAGGCAAACAACAGTCTGTTTACGGTAACAGTCTCTCGCAGAGTCCCACAAACAAAACAGTCGGCAGCAGTTTGACCTCAGGAGGAGGCAAGGCTACACCTACGGTCCTGCAGCAAGCTGGCTGGCCTACACCTCAGTGCTGTTCAGGCACTAGTCATATTTACAATCTCTTGACCTTTACTCCCTCGAAGGAGAGCAAGGTTTAAACACTCCTTGCTCAGACCACTTACACAATGCTGTAAATTTGGCACAGATATCTCAGTGATTCCAAGTGGGAAGGTTGATTTTTCCACACACTAACATTTCAAGACTTAACTGAGTCTGAAATACAGCGGACCAGCTTGTAGTGGGCGCTGGACGCATGGCAAAGGAACAGTCGCCTACACCAGTCTAGCACCACAGAGGGATTGTCTAGCAATTCTAGCTAGTCATCCATCTGGTCTTGGCCAAAAAGCACCATGGAGGATCCAGTCACACTCTCACACTGCCAGACAGGCTGGGATGATCTCCAGAAAGCTGTAAAGAAGTATGGCTGGAAAAGTCACAAAAGACACGCGGTATTTGGACAATCAAGAGCATGCAGAACAAACACAACAGTCAGTCACACCCCTAGTAAAAACCAGAAATTAGCCTAAAGAGGGAATTAGCACTTTAAAAAAAAAAGGCAAAAGATCCAACACAAATGGACAATAGAGGGGGAAAATCCAGATGTGTTCCCATACACTGAGACACTGGTCTAAAAGCAGAGTTAACCCTCGCCTTGCCCGAGGATGTTTTAGTGCACAGAACACAGTGTAGGTCAGGTCAGGTGACTGCAGAGGAAATGACCCTCTACATGAGGAGAAATCCTGAGTCACCTACACAGACAGAAAAAGGAACAGACTGTCACAAACACAGCACACCTAATGATCGGTGATTAGTGGCCCCGGGGCCAAGCAGCTGCACAGAGTGATATGTACAAGTGAAACCAGTCTGATAATCTAATTTATCCAGCCATTCCTGATAATGGCACATCAGCTTGACTGATGAAGATGGTAGTTGCCGTTGACAAAAGGTGAGATCAGGACAAGCCGGGCTGCGCTGAATCGCAGACTACTACACAGAATGGGGAGGGGGAGACAGGTGACCTGAAACAACCCTGATTCTCGGAGTCTCCCCGAGCTCCGCATAGACAAAGACTGTCTAGTAAAGAAAGAGAGAACAATCCCGTCTGAGGATGAAAGTCTTAAAAACTGCACACAACCTTGGACTTATCAATTCCACTGCCTCTTATCTACTAAATATATACAATTACCTAATGGAAAAGCACCAGTTTTAAAAGATAAGACAAGAAAAAGGAACTTTACATCTTGTTCAGTCTGCAACTGCTGCCCGTTGCTATGGCAACAGACATTAAAAGAGATGCCTGCGGAGGATATATACTGAGAAGTCCCGACAACCGCAGAAATCTTCAGACAAAGAGATAACTGCTTTGTCAAATCACAAGACAGCAATTAGTTGCTGCATGAAAGGCTCCACTTTAGAGCTTTTTCTTTTTTTTTCAGCCAACAGGAGGAAAAAACTAAAGCATCCTAGAAAGATCAATAGGTTTCAGGAAATGATCAAAGTTTGACCGGCGTCGCGCCAGCCATAAAACCCAATCAATGTTGACATCCCATGTCGGCTGCATGCACTGACTCCAACTAGGGCATGTGAAACTGTATGATATTATTTCAAAAGGACAACAATCACGTTCCTAATAACAGTATAAACAACAACAACTACACTGAGCATTCACTTCTAAAGGACAACACTGATGTTTAGAAAAGTTGCATAAAAACAACCTGAATATTCTGTGCAGCAGCTAACAAATGATTGTATAACATCCTGCAGAGTATGCTCTTAGAGAATAGAAAATCAGAAGTCACAAAGAGAGTCTATCTTTACAAAAAACAAACAAAAAAAAGTCACTGAAATTGTTCTGTATAAAGTGAGTCTGATCAATTTCCCTAAGAGTTCTTTCTTTGTTTTCATGAATGGCAAAGCATTAATAGTTCCTCTCTTTTGTTTTTTGGTTTTAAAAAGCATACAGTTGATAATCCACTGTGAATCATCTAAAGCTGGGCTCCATATTCACATGAGAACCACATTAATGTTTAAACAGCCTCTGACTGTCCGGTCATCCGTCCTCTCCTTCCTCTTTCTGGCTCTCCGTCCGTCCACTCCCTGAAAAACGTGCTTCTCCTCTGATCCGCTCTTCCGCTCGATTAATTCACAAAGTCACTGCCGGCAGCTTCTCTCCATCTATCCTCTCCTCCGTTTGGCTGCCTCCTCTTCTCTTTACTTCTCCTCCTCCTCCTCTCTCTCTCTCTCTTTCTCTCTCAGCAGATGGTGAAATGGCAGTGCTGCCAGGATGGACAATGGCACTCCTTCATTGTGCGCCTCTTCTCCCCTCACGTCTGTCTCTCATTCCCACTTTCCTTTCACCTCTGTCTGTTAGAGGGACGGGCACGCTGTCTGTCCTCCCCTCCTCCCAGTCTGGGTGGGTGAAGCTGCCTCCCATTCTCTCTCTTACCGTCTCTTTCTCTCTATCTCACACACACACACGCACACACACACTCACTCATGGCTGCTGCCTCTGCCCTCCCCACCTCCCTTTCTCCCATCCTACCTCCTTCCTGTTTCCTCCCCTTCCCCCCACCTCTCTGCAGCCTCACTCATTTAGCAGTGTACATGTGTATGCACAGCAAGATGCTGCGCTCCTGCACATTAATGCACACACTCCAAAGGGAGATGGAGATGTGGGAGAAGGGAGGGGGGGAAGAGAAAGTGGGGGAGAAATGTATGTTTGTATGTGCATGTGTTTGGGGGGGGGGGTGTCCATGTTGGCTATTCAAGTCTCCTCCCTTATTCATGTTTGGTAACCTGAGAAACAGAGTGAAAGAGGGAGAGAAAGAGCGACAGGGAGGATGGAGAGGGTTCACCCTCCCTCTAGACTGTGCAGAGTGTGACACGAGGTCACTCTGTATAACCTTGATGAAAGTGGACAAATTAAAATAATATTAAAAAGATTTTCATTCACATGGTAAACATCCCCTACGTTACTACACGACTAGAGCTCTCTAGGGGGAAAGAGGGCAGGTTATTACCAGACAAGCACAATAACAACCAAGTAGAGGCAAACGGAAAGCAGAGATCCCACAGATAGGTCCCGAAATTCAAGCGTATCTGATGAGAAGGCAGTGTTGCAGAAAGCAGAAGGAACCACCCAAAGAGTGACACGGGGACACGGCAGAGTGGATATAGCAAGGAGTCCTCAAATGACACCCCAATATACAGTTCCCTGCAGTACTACGTTTGACCACTACACCGGCAGACAACTGCAGAGAGCTGGGGTGTCATTTGAGGTAAAACCCATCACCCTACACCACACAGTGATGGGTATCATAGTGATTGTTGAGGACAACCACCCCTCCACCCTGCAGCCTGCACCATGCCTATAACTAGTGAAACACATGACACACTGTGGCTCAGGGCTGACAAAAATACATATTTTTTTCTTTAAGAATTGTATTTTTGTTGGTGAATCATTTATGAGTTTCATTTATGTTAAAAATGCTCACTCAGTTTATTAGCTACACCCAACTCAGACTAATGCAGTCTGCAACAATCCTGCAAACTGCAGCTGCTGAACAGACCATTAGGCTCAATCAACACTTCTTTAAAACAGTCCTAACAAACACTGAACACTACAACCTTAATGAAGGTAGGATTTAATGCAGGACTCTTGTATTGGACTGCATTCGTTTTAACTAGGTGTACTTAAAGGAGCAGTGTGTAAGATTTAGGGGGATTAAATGGCATCTTACAGTGAGGGCCACAGATTGCAACCAGCTAAAACTTCTCCCGTCCAGATAGAATTCTTTCAGTGTTCTTTGAGATTTTTATTGGGAGCCGAATTATCCGCAGAGGTCTCTCCCTCTCAAAAACAAACAGACCAGGTGATTTAAACCAGTAAAAATACGTAATAAAGCTGTTTCACGCTACAAATCAGTGTTTCTTCAACGCTGTTTGGCATGTCAGAGACATACCACAAGCCTAGCGCCTGCTATTGTGTGCTCACCTTTTTTCTCTGATAACTTAAGATCGAGATGTTCAGGAGGTTTTTACTAGGAGCCGAATTATCCGCAGAGGTCTCTCCCTCTCAAATACAAACAGACCAGGTGATTTAAACTGGTAAAAACACTGAATAAAGCTGTTTCACGCTACAAATCAGTGTTTCTTCAACGCTGTTTGGCATGTCAGAGACGTGCCACTAGCCTGGCACTTGCTAATGTATGCTCACATTTTTTCTCTGATAACTTAAGTTCGAAACGTTCAGGAGATTTTTATTGGGAGCTGAATTATCCGCAGAGGTCTCTCCCTCTCAAACACAAACAGACCAGGTGATTTAAACCAGTAAAAGAGCATAATAAAGCTGTTTCACACTAGAATTCAGTGTTTCTTCAATGCTGTTTGGTATGTCGGAGACGTACGACTAGCCTAGCACCTGCTAATGTGTGCTCACCTTTTTTCTCTGATAACTTCAGTTCGAGACGTTCAGGAGATTTTTACCGGGAGCCGAATTATCCGCACAGGTCTCTACCTCTCATAAACAAACAGACCAGGTGATTTAAACCAGTAAAAACACTGCATAAAGCAGTTTCAGGTTGAAAAACATCAATATTTTCACAACACTGCTTGTCGTGGAGGGACTGCTAGCCCAAAATCTTGGGGCCTTCTCTACAGCCAGTGTTTGGTTTGTCCGCTCTGGGCCACTGTAGAAACATGGTGGACTCAGTGGACGAGGACCTGCTCCTATGTAGATATAAACAGCTCATTCTAAGGTAACAAAAACACAAATCTTTTTATTTTATTTTAAACTAAACATACTTATTGTCTAATATTCCATTTATGTCAATATATACCCCAAAATCCTACACACTGGACCTTTAATAAACTGGCAACTGAGTGTTGTTAAGAATAACTCACTCAAACCGCAATAAATTTAAATAAGCAGGGCTGCACAATTACTCATGCATGATTACACTCTGTGACTAGTTTCCAGTTTCACACGATTGTAAATACTGGCATCCTCGCTATATTTAAATATTCATTTTAGACTGCTGCTGCAGGGGGGAAAACTTTTCAATAAGATGCCAAATGTGTTGTAGAAACAGTTTGCTTTCTCAAATCATCTGCAGGGGATCATACTGTATACTTACACTTTATACTATAGTGTGCTTTGTTCAGAATCCGTTGAATAATGGTCCTGTTTTCTGCCGCTGCTGAGAAACTCATCTAAATGGGTCACACAAAGCTCCACTTTCTCATTTCAAAGTCTTAAACTTCGCTACGTAATAGAGCTGAATTATAATAAATTGAGAATAGAAATGTAGGGAACATCTCGAGGAGACTTTGTTCCATGATATATTAGAAATGAGTCAGACTATATTCTGTGAATTATGACACCCCTACTAAAAACTGCAGTCACTATATCTAGAAAACTGATTTAGAGCATTTTTGGGTGTAATCCTGCAGCCCTAAATTTATAATTCATTAACTATAAGACCAATATTTAACACGACTGAAGATAAATTGACCAAATGATTACTTCCAGGAGGGTTTACTTAGTTTTATCTTACCATTAAACCTCTCATAAATCTTGAAATACCATTATTACCACTGATTTACATATTTGACATTAGAGTTTTGACCTTTCAATTCGCCATTACGTTGTCGTGAGTAGAATCAGCCCCTTTGCCACTGTGTCACGTTGTGTTTTTTATTAGCTGGTTGTATCATTTGAATGTCTTACCATATATTCCATCGGCCAACACAGGCTGCCTGTGAGTCTGTAACCCTAAAAACACCAAACTGCACATCAGCATACTGTACACACACACACACACACACGCACATGCACACACACACACACACGCACACGCACGCACACACACACACACACACACACACACACACACACACACACACACGCACACACGCGCAGACACACACATAACTCAAGGAGCCAATCACAGCATGCTCCAATGCCGCCCTTGCAGCTACTTGACTCCCAGCATGCTTTGCTCTCAGGATCAGCTGTGGAGAGGGTCATGGGACCTCCTTGATATAAACGGCCCAATTGGTTAAGCACACAGAGACACAACATTGACTTGAGACGGGGCGAGATTGAGTGGGAGAGAAAAGTAAAAGACAGCGAGAGGATGAAAGAGTGCGAGTGAGAGGAGAGAGGCAATAATCCAGCGTGCATGTTGAAACACACTCTGTGGAATGAATGGAATTAACTGAAAGGACCGCATGTGTAGGATGTTTGTGTCTCGGCTTGCCCAGCGCGAGTCGGCGAGTGTGCGTTTTGTTTCTATGCATGAAGAGGCAACAACCGAGGAAGCTGCAGATAGTCAGTGTATATTAGATGAAACAGTCAGAGACGGACTGAGACAGAGCTCTGGATCTAATGCACACGCTGCAGGGCCATATCTGCTGTCTGCTCTTATACTGTCTGTGCGTGTGTGCGTGTGTGTGTGTGTGTGTAATCTGATTTGACCCGCCTCACTCACCCCCTTGCGTACACTAGGCCAAAAAAAATGAGCGTAGATGAGTAAACGGGCCTAGTCAGTGACCTTTTCCCTACTGGAGTACTGCCAGCCGGAGACGCTGTCTAACATCAGTTCACATTACGGAGACGAGAAAGACAATGATGAAGACGATGAGCGCAAAGGGAGCAGCGGGAGGGGAGTGGTTTGTAACTGACAAGTGAGAGCCTCTCTGATTGGAAAAGACGTGCAAACACACACGTGCGTACGGACAGCAAAATGGCAATCAAGTTTTCAAAAATTAGGGGTGAGGGTGAACATTAGATTAGACAGGCATTCAGCGGGAGGCCTTTCTGCTGGTTTCATAGCTCACCACGCACACAGCAAACATGTGAGACGGCTATTTTGGGTCGGGCCAACCCCCCCCCTCTAACCACACTCCCACATCTCTATCTCCTTCCATCATTCCCTTCCTGCTGCCATTCTCTGCCTCCCTACACTTACAACTTCCCCCTTTGCTACAACGGTTTATTTGTCATTAACAGTGGTATTTCTTCATTTGAGTTGCCAGTAACACTTTAAGACTCTCTGAGTACCAGTGTTGAGTAATGAAACCGTCGAATGCTTCAGGTCTTGTTTAGATATTTTCCAATCATATTTCATGATTCAAGTCAGAATTTTGCCAGTTTTTTACTATTTTATTTCAGAAAAGTTTCCCTGTCTTTATGGCTCTTTGTGCTCAAACACTACAGCTGCTGTTTAAGTGGTTTGGCTTGTTTGGTGAAGAAAATAACAGGGTTACAGTTCACCTAAAGTGTTCGCAATCCTCAAAATAAGGCATCTAAAATAAGTATTGTTTTGTGTGGATATCAAAACTTGGGTGCATTGACAATCATTCATTTGGCAATCAATCCAAGGCACAGCAGATCAAGGAGAAGCCTTCCAGAATGAGCACCTCAACACAAAAACTGCAGCTCGATTAATTAATTGACAGAAAATGAACTAGCACCTATTTGCTGGTTTCTTGCTTCTTAAGTGTGAGAATGTGATGGTTTTCTGTATCATACATGATAATAAGTCTGTTTTTTCCACCATTTTAGTTCATTTTTAGTAACTCTTATACTTATCATACTCCTATTGTTACTCTAATACGCACTGGTTTTATGTGCTTTGAAAACACTTCTATATTTATTTTTAGATATTCAATACTCTATTGTTTTAAAACTGGGCCAAGTGAGTGACCCTGACCACGGGAACCGACTGGTTGTCTTGTTGGTACTGGTTGTGAATAATTGTGGTTACTGTGCTTAGAGTAACTCTAATTTGAAGCATTCTCTGGCACAAGAATTTCCTTCAGGATAAATCAAGTTCTATTGAATTGAACTAAACTAAATAAACTGAATAGATTTGGATTTCTTAGACTGTTGATCAGATAAAACGAACCATTTGAAGATATTACACAGGGCGTGATTCACTGTTCTGAAATTTTTCTGTCAAAACAAATAATTGACAAATCAATTGATTATGAAAATAATCTTTAGTTACAACCCTACTCAACACTCCGCTCCACGTTTCACCTGACGTGCTGTATTGTACTAAAAAATGTCTTCTTTCACATTAACTATTAACCAGGCTTCCTTTTGCTGTGTTGAGGTGAACATTAACACAGCTCAAGGTTTGATCCTGCTCAAAGAAAACTACATGGAAGCTGTTTCATTAAAGTATGTAACAGGAAAGTTGCACATTTTGGTACAAGACACAGGCTATTTAAGGTCAACACACCTCCCTAGTCTGCAAACACACTCACAATCGTTCAAAAGTAGATTCATTTGTTTTTCCGTCACATGCTGAATACTATTTAGATCATGTTTTCCATCAGGGCTCAACACTAACTTTTAAAGGCTTCAGCTCTTGGTTGCTGAAACTGAAAATATGATTGCCATTTTTAGCCCGTTATTAAGATATTATGCAATTATACATGAGGCTAATAATAAAAATGTGATAGAAGAGATTGTTTAAAAGCTTTATCAGAGTAACCGAACAAAATTCTTTGTAGTTTGTGTTTTAGCTGCTACTTTAAAGAGTTAAAATCAGTGCAACTTTATTTGCTTCGCCATTTTCTCCATAACAGATGCCTGTGTGCACGCATATAGACACAGTAATGCATGTGCAGCGTTGTCTGGTTCAAGTTCTCACTGAAACAGCAATATTTTGGGGGGCATGTTATGCTGTTTCATGTCCCTCGTTAGCGTTAAGTTAAAAAGTGGTTCGGGCTGCACAGTTGATCGAAATATTAAATGCCCTGGACACAAATCATGTTCCAGGTAACATGCTTGTGTGGTACATACCCAGCAAAAATCACATTATCTTTTTTATATTCTTTTTCAGTAAAAATTAAATGCAAAAATTACTACCCACTAATGGGAATGGTTGCAATATTTGTCAAAATAATTGCAATACGATTTTCTTGCATTGTTGCACCTTGGTTCCCACTGGTGGCAACCAAAGGCCGAGAATTGGTTGCAAATGGCAACCTGGCAACCTTTACTGTCAAGCCCTGTCTATTTCAGGTACATCTTGTAGTATTCCTGCTTTTATTTTAGCAAAACAAGTTTCAAAGTCTCTGTTTTCAGCTGTTTGACCAACAAAATAGTTTAAATTGCTGCCTTTTAATCCTTTTAAGTCCAATATTATCTACAAAATTCAATTAAGGTGCTTTCTGCATCATAACAGTGTATTGTCACTACATATTTGCAAAGCAGTTAATTATTTTAGTGTCCCGAGTGTGATCATAATCTTATTGGTGATTTATTGTTCTCAGTATCAGCAAAGGGAACAATCTAGAACATGAAACAGTGACGACAGCTCTACCAGGAACAGACCAGGAAATCAAAATTTCGTCTGCTTCAGACCTGATGTTAACTTAACCCCAAAGTGACCTTTTCTTGGCAGAGGAACAGCTTCAATCGCACACGCAACACATTACCCAAGGCTAGACGTGTGCTGGGAAGCCCAGATCTGCACAGAAGAGGTGACTTCTAAAGATGCAACCTTAGCTTTCTGCATAAAAAGAGATCGACCATGATAAAGACTTCAAGGCAGAACTGATTCATACTGATAAACTGTTTGTGTCTGAGCCGATACACCAATCAGAGCCAACCAGTCTTAATATATATACCACCAAGTGTTGCTATAGTATAACTTAGGTTCTGTTCTTGTAAATTACACCCAGGCTACACTCACGTCTCATTTTTACCATCACACAGCACAGGACAGTATTTTAATCATACTGCGGTTCACACAGTGTACCGAGCGCTGAGCATGTTGCACTCCACCAAGCAGCACGGGAGGAAACACAGCTGAGGCTCAGTCCCATTGTGTAGAGGTAGAGACGGACAACCACATGCTATGACCTCAAAAAAAAAAAAAAAAACTCCCACAGTTTGTTTCCAGAGCACACACACCAGACACAAACACACAAACATACCCCCACACTGGTAGACAGACAGATATAGTGCACACATCACACAAAGACATAGACGAACACCCCCATGGACGGATACACACACTCTACGTCCTGTCAACAGCCTTGACACGTTTAAAGGAGCTTAGTACCTCGCCAGTGTGTTTTTATCAAAGTATCACAAGACTAATTGAAGGCTAATATCAGCGCTAACATTCACTGCTTACAAAAAAAACAACTGTGTGTGTGCGTGTCTGTGGGTGAGTGTGCGGCTGTGTGCACAAGTGCAAACCTCTGTCAAAGGGAAGCTGCAACAATCACAAGCGCCACGCTGTGCCGTCAATCAGGACGAAAGCTTTCACCTTTGATTGATACGGTTTGAGCAGAATTGGACAGATCCAATTTTAATCAAGTGGACTTTGGATTGTGCCAATGGTGTGATAGAGTGGCCGAGATGCTCCGGCGCTTTGAGTGACAGATAGCGTCTCGGACTGTCCTTCCCGTTTGTGTTGTTTTTGTCCTTGTGTGTGTGTGTAGGTGCACACGCGTCTCGTTTGGCTGGCTCCTGACATGTGTCTGAATCTAGCGTTTTTCGGATCAGCTGTTGATTGGACCCTCTCTTCCCCTCCGTTTCATCAGCGGAGATAACTTCCACCATATAATATCGTGTCAGGGGCTGCTGGTCTGAGCGGTGTGGCTGACCCTGATAAGAGCACTGAGCCCACTGCTTTCAGTCGCCTCAATCATCCCCCCATGCCCTTGAGTCTGTTTCCATAATAGTCTGTCTGTCCTTCACTCGTTCGCGGTGAACTTTAACTCTGTCACAGTGACCCTGTTTCAACACATCTGAGGTGTGTTTTGCTGATCGGTCTCCATGGATACGATCAACATAAAAGAAAAAGGGCAGTATAGCTGTAATTTCGCTGTGCAATTGTGTATAGATATGAATGTGTGTACTGATAGGCTCTCTTGCTTATCTCAATGACAAGTTATGATGAGGACTTGAGATTCAGCTCGACTCTGACACTACTAGGAAACTTTTTTTTAATTGACTCAAGTTTTAAAAGGAACAGTTCTCCCTAATATCAATCATACATATTTTTCCTCTTACTCGAAGTGCTGTTTATCAGTCTAGATTGTTTTGGTGTGAGTTGCAGAGTGTTGGAGTTATCAGCTGTAGAGATGTCTGCCTTCTCTCAAATATAACGAAACTTGATGACACTCGGCTTGTGGTGCTCAAAGTGCCAAAAAAAAAAATAAATAAATAAATTAAATAAACTCAACAGCAATGTCTCTTTTCAGATATCATGACCTGGTTACTTAAGATAATCCACAGACCTTGTTGTAAGCAGTTTAATGTTGGAACTATTTTCTTTCTACTGAACAGCATCCGCCAACTGCATCACCACGCAGAAGGAAACGTGCATCTACTCACAGACGAGAGGCTCGTGCTCATGACAGCGTGAGATCTAAACATTGTTGATTCCAGGGCTGAGCAGGTGAGCTAGCAGTAGATGAATGCTTCCCTCTGTGTGGTGATACAGCTGGCAGGTGTAGTTAGGCAGAAAGAAAATAGTTCCTCTGTGAAACTGCTCACAATAAGGTCTGTGGATTATTTTGAGTAAACGGGTCATGGTTTCTGGAAAGAGACACTGCTGTTGAGTTTTTAGCTGCAACCACTTGGTCAGTTTAACAAAATTTCCCCACCCTTTGGTGGCCACAGTTATTGCACTAAAGACTTCAATTTGGCTTGGAGGTCAAGTGGGTGTGTGTGTGTGTGTGTATGTGTGAAGGCCAATGCACACCAGGACTGTATTTTTCTTCTGAAATTGTCACACATCTAAAAATAAGTATGACCTCACCTTGTGTCATTCATGCTTGCGCACTGCATCCAAATGTTACGTGTTTTTTTTCACATCCGTCAAAAGAGAATTAGTTGAGCAAAAAGCAGAGATGAAAATGTGCCGTAACCTGCGGGACACATACATGTGCAACAAGAGAGGAACAGGGTGCATGGTATCATTTCATAACGCAGGTAGCCTTTTGTCAACAGGTCTGATTGTAATATTCAGGTGGATGATGATGAAGTAGAGGAGGATCTATGCATGCAGACAGAGAGAGCATCAGTGTGGAGACAGAGAGGGAGGACAAGTCAGCCCATTCAGGTAACCACACTGTCTTTTCATTTTGTCTTGTATTGTGAATTTTCATAACAAATATATCAATAAACAGATTAGACTCAGCGTGTGAGGTTTCAACGCTAATGATTTTGTTGGATGACGGGTTAAAAAAACATACGAAAAATGCTGACTTGGTGTGCAAAGGCTTGAAGGTGGGCAGTTATAACAAAAATAACCAACTTGCACAAGTTTTTGTGGACATATTGGTCATGAGCCACAGGGCAGCTGAATAACTGTTCGCACCAACTGGCAGCAGTGTGAGAGGCCTATAACAAAAAGGTAGGCTACATAACGTCAATTCATTAACGTTACCTAACTTTACAGAAAGACACACACACATACAGACACAGATATGCACACACACCTTTTTGCCACATCCCCTTTATAACTCATGAAAGGGTGGTCGTAGGGTGGTATCACTGTACTAGTGACAAGTGTTTGTGAAGTTGTGTGTGTGAGTGCATGAACATGTGGATGCATGACGTACATGGTCGCAGCTATTACAAATTTGCACTGGTTCAAATGTATTTTTTGGGTGGCTTTGAGCACAAAAAAGCCAAGTGCCATCTAGTTTCATTATATTTGAGAGAAGGCAGACATCTACGGCTGATATCTTCAACAATCGGCAAATCACAGCGAAACAAAGTGCACTACAGGTAAAAGGAAGAATATGTATTGAGATTGATTGATTGGGGGGCGAACTGTCCCTTTAAGGCTTCAACTAATAATTATTTTCATTATCAATTAATCTGCCATTTTTTTCCTCAATTTTGGCTACTTAAAATTATGTGTCCATTCCTCGATTACAATGTAAGTTATTTATATTGTTTTAGTCCATAAGGGTCCTCAGATCAAAAGAATCAAAAGGTTGTTTTTATAAAAATTAGTCCAAGTTGTGAGTATTGTTTTAACAGGATAAAGTGGTGTTGTGTTGGTATGCCGGATGACATAATTCTCAAGTACCACTACTCACCCTCTGTATCTGATGTCTGTCAGAGCTAGATCAAATCAATTATTCATACTTGACATTTTATGTGAAGCCTGATCTTTAAATGAGTAATATTCATACTCATTTAGATAAACAATTTGATTGTATTCGGAATCTTCGCTAAGCAACAGTTTGGTGTGAGAGGATTTAAAGGCCTGTCCCAAATATAGGCCTGTTGAGCTGCTGGGCTACTAATTGAAGTTTTACGCTATCTATCTATTTGTCTACTTCAAAGTCAAATTCGTGTGTCAGTTTTAGGGAAGCACGATAATATCGGTACATCATCTGTTGATTTCAGTGGTGTAAGCAAATATTAGGGGCGGCACGGTGGTGTGGTTGTTAGCACTTTTGCCACACAGCAAGAGGGTTCCTGGTTTGATACTGGGTGTGGGAGCCCTTCTGTGCAGAGTTTGCATGTTCTCCCCGTGTTTTCTCTGGGTACTCCTGCTTCCTCCCACAGTCCAAAGACATGCAGGTTAATTGGTGACTCTAAATTGTCCGTAGGTGTGAATGTGAGTGTGAATGGTTGTCTGTCTCTACATGTCAGCCCTGTGATAGTCTGGCGACGTGTCCAGGGTGTACCCTGCCTCTCGCCCAATGTCAGCTGGGATAGGCTCCAGCGACCCCATGACCCTCAAGAGGATAAGCAGTTAGAAAATGGATGGATGGAAGCAAATACTAGCCCGGGCTTTTAATTGAAGTTTTATGGTGTTCAAATGACTTGTTTTGTATGATCAACAGTCCAATTTGCAAATATGCTCAGTTCAATAGCATATTAAACCAAGAAAATCTGAACATCTTTACACTGGAGAAGGTGGACCCAGCAAATATCTGGCATTTTTTTTAATGCAACTGTTAATTTATTATAAAATGTATACCTATTTTCTTTCCAATATCCTATCTGAGAATATGCCTGTGTATTATAGATAACTGGAGGCATTATAATGAGCTATTCTCTATTCATGTCCTGAACGCATCATGAGCTTGAGGCCACTCAGGTGACTCCTCATCACTGCCTATTTTAAATTAACTACAATACTTTACCACTGACTGTATTCCTATAGTGTTGCTCGGCTCCTGGAGACCTGAAGCTGCGGTACCAAGACCTGAAAACTCGATGACAGCGCGAGGACGAACACAAGTTAAACATTTGTGCTAATGTGTGCACAGTGTGCTCCTGAGCAACTCTCTGTACAGTAACCCGACAGGCTTCACTGTGTCGTCTTCACCTAACACAAGGCAGAACAATGCTTCCCTGCGGGCACCACACACACACACACACACACACACCAGGCGAAGTCAACAGTCTCCTAAAAACTTCTGTACAATAACTGCTACACTGACGCACAGCACGTAGCAGAGTACACACCATGCCCCAAAAAAAGTGTGGTCAACTTTAACGAGAACTTACCAGCTCTCTTCCTCCCGTTCCCTCGAGTTGCCCCTCCTGCCCACCGAGCTGCTGCTGCTGCACACACTTTGGCTTAATTTCATCTAACAGGCCAAAGGTTTGGTGGTGTTTTTAATCCGCCGGACGCCTCACAGTTTTCACAAACTTCATGAGAGATTAGTCTAAACTTCTTCTTTCCTCTCCCTTTCCTTCCCTTCCTCCTCCCCCTGCCTGCCTCCCCCCTCCACGGTCACGACAGAAGCCACTTCCGCGAACAAATGGCAACGTCATCTGGCCGCGGATCCTGTGTGTGTGTGTGTGTGTGTGTGTGTGTGTGTGTGTGTGTTTGGCCCCTGTTTTGCACCTGGCCCATTCAGCGCACATTGCGCAAATGTAGAAAGCCCAGAGCGCGAGCCAAAAGCATTAACACGTACCTTAACTAAAATAAATACCACATGTTAGCGAGTAAAGTTTCGTTTTCTTTGGTTACCACAAGACTACAATTGCCAGAAAAATCACTGTAGTATGTTCATCTTAATATCAACCATAGTGTTTCTAAACATATCTCCTTTAGCAGCGATTCCTTTGTGTTACTGGCTGTATACATTGATTTATGATGATTTTATTACCACAGAAAATTGCCTTGTGGCTAATTCTGACATGTTTATACCATGTGTATTTATTCATTCGCACTGTCCATCCTTAAATAAACTAAAAAAAAAGCAAACAAACAAACTAAAGTAGTGTCTTTATCTTAATATCAACCATATTTTTTATCTCCCCTTTTTAAATAGGCTGTACATATTGATTTATTATGATTTTATTACCACAGAATATTACATTGTGAAATATAAGGCAGTATATACAATCAGTTGCCAGTTTATTGGGTACACTTAGCTGAAACTAATGCAGTCTGTAACCATAATTACTGCACACATTATATTTTTGGGTTATTTTTATTACTTAATTGACTGTCTTATTTATAAATAATATATCATTATTATTATTATATTATAGGCAGCATGATGGTGCAGTGGTTAACGCTGTCACCTCCCAGCAAGAGGGTTCCTGGTTCAATCCCAGGAGGGAGCCCTTCTGTGCTGAGTTTGCATGTTCTCCCCCCGTGTCAGCGTGGGTTTTCTCTGTGTACTCCGGCTTCCTCCCACAGTCCAAAGACATGCAGGTTAATTGGTGACTCTAAATTGACCATAGGTGTGAATGTGAGTGTCAATGGTTGTCTGCAGGGTGTACCCCACCTCTCACCCAATGTCAACTGGGATAGGCTCGAGCCCCCCCACGACCCTCAAGAGGATAAGCTGTTATGAAAATGGATGGACATTATATTGTATTTAAGTACTAATAGAATCAGCCTTATTGGGTTACTGGTAAAATATTATTTCTTTGTCACTGTCTCCACCTGAACCCAGCCAAATACAAGGAGATGGTGGTGGATTTCAGGAGGAAGAGGTCACCCCATCAACCAGTCTCACACACTGGGAGGATGTTGAGATGGTGCACACCTATGTAAATATCTAAGGGGTCTTCTTAGATGGGAAGCTGGACCGGTCCTCTAACACTGACACCCTCTACAGGAGGAGGCAGAGCCGCCTGTTCTTCCTGCGGACACTGAGGTCCTTAGATGTGTGTGTGTGTGGAGATGTTGACCGTGTTGACCACCTGACAGACAAAAACACCAAGTGTTTGGACAAGCTGGTTAAAAAGGCTGACTCAGTGCTCAGCAGGAGACACTAAGAGCTGTGGTGGAAAGGGGCACACTGAACAAATCCTGGAGCAACAGAGGAGCAGCTGCAGCAGTCGGCTCATCTCACTGCGTTGCAGAACGGAGCGTTTCAGGAGGTCCTTCGTCCCCACGGCAGTAAGACTGTTTAACACCTCTTGAATCCAGTCACACACACTCACACACATCACATCAGCCACAACTGGACTGCACTGTGGAATGGGCAATTTTATTTTGATTTAATTTCTACTTATGCACTTATTTTGTTGTATGTCTATTTTAATACCACTGTGTTGTTGTTGATGAGGGGAAGTGTGGTTGTTACTGGACAGCTGAATTTCCCTTTGGAGATAAAAAAAGTTCTTTCTAATCTATTTTATTTATAGTACTTTGTATATTGTTTCATTTGTATGTGTGCATGTATTTAAGTGGAGTCATTGCATTCCTTTGCATGCCCTTGTTTTGTGGGAACAGGTATGAGTGATACCCACAAGAGTGAGTGCTTCGTGAGGAGAAGTTGCTGTACCACTAAGTTGGAATGTGTAAGCACTGTCTTGCCGTCGAAGAGGAAGAAACAAATGTTGTAGTACGCTTATTACCCACAGGCTGGAAGAACTGGGGAACACCAACCATCAAGGGAAGACGGTTACAAGTCTAATAAAACAGTTGTGCAATGACTTCAATCTTCATTCACGTTAAATTGTTCAGATTTAGTTGGAAGTGTTCGAGAGAGGCCTCGATTACACTGTATGACCATTTTGGAGGATGTGGTTTGTGGTGCTGTTGAACTGTGTTGCATTGAACAGAACAGGATCTCTGCCAATAGGCCTGCCCTCATTGGTATAAATGGGGGGCACAAAATGAATAATAGTATGATTTTATAAAGATAAAAAACAACAACTGGCCAGCTCACACAGTGTAAAAGTCCATGGTACAGGCATGCAGTCCGAAAAATGCATCCGAGGCACTCTGACTGGAGTTAAAAATGCTTTGTTAATACATGTAAACCAACACGTCATCAGGATGATGAAGATTCTGTAGTCAAAACACGTCATTATGGATTTTTACACTCATTTTTCTTTTACAACTAACTACACAGAGCCATAACCCAGTGCAGCGCTCCCTATTTTTTCCTCAATAGTATGACTTTTTTGTCCATCTATGTTTCAAACCATAGCTAGGTTGTAACAGTCACTACTTCCCGCAGTCTCTCCATCGCCATCAGCACAGTTTTGATGGACACTGATGACTGATTTTCAGAGAGGCTCAGTACATTTTAAAGTGACTGTGTGCAGGCCATACGGTTAACAACAAAACAGCTAAACATGTCTTTGAGCAAGGCAGACTTGACCCCAGAAACTCCTGTGGCTCTGTCTGCTGCTCACATGCACCCAGAGTGGATCTTTACATATGCATCACAGGCCTTTTCTCACACACAACATTCAAACATGTAACAGCAGGAAAAGCAGGTGAAAATAATGAAATAAATGATGGTTCAATTCAGTTTAGCTGTTCAGGTTTCAGGGTCCTGGTATTGTACATGTGGGCTCACTGTTGAACTGCGACAGCTAGTGCCATTGTTAACAAATAATAGCATATTATTCTACACTTAAATGATCTAACAGGTAAAAAATATGATTGCTTGAATGAACTGTCTGACACCATGTGGGCATGAATGCACTAGGAGTTTCTGTCAGAGTCAGTGACACAGCCCCAAAATCCCAACTCCTCAACAACTCACAATCTGCCAGGTCAGAGATTTCAGCGTTGCAATTGGAATAACAAAAATGAAACACTCACGAAAAGTAATAATGATAGCCTACATAGTCAAAATACTAAATTAGGAAACATGTAATTAACATATCTCAAAAGTTGCACTTGCATCAGGATTTTGCCTTAATTCGGACCTATTATCTTATCATTTTTACTTAATTTAATCATGTTTCATCATATTATTTTAACTTTACTGACTTCTCTTTCCCTGGCAGGCTCCCATATACCATAATATGCAGACCCATCTGCAATAATTAAAGTAAAGTAATAATAATAATAATAGTAATAAGGTTAAACACAATAGCAATACTATATGAGCCTTTATTTAAATGCTCTGACAGCCAAATACATGACTGGTCTGTTTGGTACTATCTGGATGAGTCAAAAGTAATGAAATACTTAGCCATAATAATAACTTTTAAAGTCAAAATTATGAAATATGTGTTATTGACATATCTCACAGTGTTCATTTATATCAGAACTTTGTCTTAATTTTGATTTATTATGTCACTGTTTTGACTTATCATCAATATGTTTCATTACATTCCATTATCTTTCCTTACTTCTTTACAACTGACTACTTTACTTTTTTTTTTTTTTTTTTTTAAAGGTAATGGTAATGATAACGAGGTTAAACACCATGGAAATATCATATTATTCTACACTTAAATGATCTAACAGGCCAAAAAATATGATTGCTTGAATGAACTGTCTGACACCATCTGGGCATGAATGCACAAGGAGTTTCTTGGCATAATCAATACCACCATCAGAACTTGAATGGAGTCCCTTTTTATATTCTAAGCATTTAATGTATCTTAAACCACCGCTGTATTCTCAAGCCAATAAAGTCCTGTGGAAAAATAAGTAACCCACCTTCCACTCTCTTTCAATATGCAGAGCAGCGGCGCCAGCACCACGGTTGCAGACATGTCATCATGCGCCACCTATAGACAAGAAACATGACAGCAGCGTGTAGTTTGGATGGTGGTACTTTGGAGTCCATCATCAGTTATTGGCTCCTCTAGCTGCATTAAAGTCGTCATGCAGACATGAGAGACTATTATGCATGAAATGTATCATGTGCTGCACAGGCTACATTATAGGAGAATGCATGTCTCCTTCCTTAGGTTCCTGCTCATGTATGGGTGGAAGGAAATGAGAGAGTAGACATATTGGCTGAACATTAAAATGACAGTTAATTGACATGCAAGTGCCATTAAGTAAAGCAGAGATTAAAACTGTCATAAAAGACTGTATGCAGGGATACAGTCCAGCATACAGGACTTCGCAGGGATATTTGGGGCTTAAGTGACACAGGAAGACATCTTTACAGTGTGCAAAACATGCAGGTGTTGGAGGAATACAGAGTGGAAACCCAAAGGAAGAGATGGTGTCTGAGGATAGGACATACAGGAGTAAACGAAACTCTTCATAGGATAGGAAAGCACCCTACTAGACTGTGTGTAAAAAAAGATGGAAACTGCCAAACATGTACTAACTGATTGCAACAGATATAGTGAAGACAGAATGTAGTTAAAAACAAGACTAATTGGAGTAAAGCACAGTATCACATTGGGGAATAAAACTGGAAATACATCAAGGAAAGTGCATACGCTTCTATTTAATTACTTAAGAGTAACAGGAATAATTTAGAGAATTTAGTTTTTTATTATGTTGTTTCCTGCCAACTGTTGCGCCATACTCCAGTAGGTGGCGGTAGTGCGCCTAA
Source organism: Epinephelus moara (assembly GCF_006386435.1). Taxonomy (NCBI): domain Eukaryota; kingdom Metazoa; phylum Chordata; class Actinopteri; order Perciformes; family Serranidae; genus Epinephelus; species Epinephelus moara. The sequence continues at coordinate 32,906,592 of NC_065511.1, read as the reverse complement.
AGGCTGGTTTGCCAGCCGCCATTAAAACTCAAAGAAGAAGAAGAAGGAGGAGAGGCAGCTGATAATGCTATCCGAGTGGAGGTGGTGCACAGTGTTAGCTCGTAGGTAGACGAGTTGTCGGTACCGGTCGTTAAAGTAATACTTATCATATATTGCATTTACTTTAGCTAAACGACATACACTGCTTCATTTACTGATTCCAGCATAACGGGATCGTCTTTGCCGTCACTTCCGTGTACATAAAAAGGCGACCGTTAAGTCCCGCCTCCTTAAACCTGATTGGCTCTCGGACCTATCTGGAAGCCTTTTCTGAGTTCTGATTGGACAGTGACCGCCATGTGTTGTGAGTGACATGTAGCGACAAACAGTTGGATACGTAACGAGGTCATAGCGGCTCAGGAGTAAGTTTCCTCGGGTTTTAATGAGTTTGGATACCAATATATGAAATAAGATATTATGTTTTTTTCGTGGTGTGTGGTCGTGGAGAGAAGTAGGCAGTAGAAACAGGGCGTAAGGTTGTATTGAAGCGTGCTTGAATGCTAGTGCTTGGTTGTTGCTAGTGTCTCCAACAATGGGTTAACGTTAAGTAACCTAGCAAGGAGACTTTGCACATTTACAGTTAGCTAAGAGTTGTCATAGTAGTACCCGGCGCTTTGACTTATATTGAGCTATAATTTATGGTGTATTTTATAAATGTGAATGAAGTTCATTTCGCTGTCTTCTCACGTTAGATAACTTGGGAGTGTTACGCAATAGAAAGTACAGTCAGGTGTATCTCCTGTCAGTCCTAGCCAAACAACATGAAGGCTAAATGTTAACACACATGTAGATAGTTGCAGATTGAACCTACCGCACCGACACTGTCTGTACCCTAATGTTGCCTCATTTGACCGGTGAAATCAGCTCGCTGCTGTCTATTAACCCTTTGGTCCTTGATCAACGTCCTCTCTCTCAGTACCTTACAGTGTGTATCTTGACAAGTCTTCCTCAATGCATTATTGTACATGTACATGCCTCATTAATTGTCAGTTCTTCACATCTGCTTCAGACAAATTTAGAAGACAGACCAAACTTGCAGTGTCACCATTTTATAGCTTGGCTTCAGTAGGAAGGTGTAGCAGTGTCATTGATGCAGATATGCTCACTGTGGTCAAGCAGTGTACTATTTAAAGCAGAGTTAAAGGTCCAGTGTGTAGGATTAAGGGGGCAGAAATGCAATATAATATTCCTGACTATGTTTCCATTGGTGTATTATCACCTGAAACTAAGAATCGTTGTGTTTTTATACCTTAGAATGATTATATTTATATCTACATACAGAGCAGGCCCTCTTCTATGAGGTCCACTATGTTGTGTGTACAACAGCCAAGAGCAGACAAACCAAACACTGGCTTTACATAGGGCCATTTGCATTTTTGCATCGGCCACCATAGTTCGTCCACATGCAACCCGTCTCTTACCACTCGATGCCACTATATCCTCCTCACTGGACCTTTTCACAGACTCATTAAATAGAATGAGATTTTTTTCCCCCCATCAACAAAATATTTGTAATAATTGAAGTGCAGTATCTTAGATACAACTCATAGATCTCAAGAAACAACCGATAAGTAGTCATTGTGAGTCGATGCATGTACACATTGCTCACAGTTCTTGCCTCTTTTCTCCTCCTTTTTTCCCCTTGCCTGATCTGCTCCTTTATGTGTCTCTTTCCAGACACTCCCTGGTAGGAGACAAGTTATGAAGGAGAAGAGGGCCTGAACTGAAATGAAACAATTTGGGACACTCCATATGGGTTCTTCATGTTGAGGTAAGACTCAAGATTAATTTTACTGATCCTTTCAGGCATCATTATCATCACATAATCACAAAAGTATTAAGAACACACCAAAACAAAAGATATGAACAATATAAAATATACGTCCTTAAACAGACATTCCAGATGTCTAAATCTACACTTGAGAGCAAAACACACATGCAGAAGCTGCTTTTAAATTGGTGTCACAGGCATTTTTTCCTTTGTCTTCTAGCCTTTCTTTTTCCAGGCTGAGTACAACAGTGGTGCGTGTGAGGAGACTCGCAGCTCAGCTCTCCAAGGCAACCATGTCCACAAACCACAAGGGCTCTAGTCCGTCCTTTGCAGCCAACGGGGATGCTCCCACTGCAGCCATTCTCATCATTGGAGATGAGATACTCAAGGTGATTTAGAGCTGAGAGACACTCTCTGTATTTGTATCATTGACAGTATCCCACAGAGAATCCTTGGAAATTTGCGGATTGTAGAAAATCTAAATAGACCCTGACCTTTTTTCCTAATAATTCTGCATACTTGAAAGTATGATTTTATTTATATATACATTCCAGCATGACACCCTAAATCATCAATATGCCTCAGGTCTCGCATAGGCACATCGCCGTCTAGGGTCCACACTGTGTATCCCCAGGAAAACGCTGTGATGGTTATTTGATGTGGCAGCAGTACTCATTTATAAAACGACAAGTTCAGCACTATTTCTTGACTTGACATGATCATGATTTAAAGATGAAGCCTTTGATTTTTGTCCAATGTCATGTCTTACCCTCAAAACATGCTCACTGTGAATCATTGGATTTTATCGAGCAAGACCTTGGAGTCTTTGTTAAAAGTGAACATTTGTATATCAGTTATTCACTGTGTGTTACCTTGAATTTGTGAAGAAAACTTTTGTTTTTGCATGCTTATATGAGGACTGGAGAATCCAATAAAGGAGAGCATTTTTTAACGGATTTAAGTCATTTAAGTTTAAGTGGTTTAACAGCAAAACTATATCAAAACATCTGTTTACACACTCTCACACAACTGATGCAGTATAAATCAAGCCTCATTTATCCAATACAAACGAGCAGCTTTGCTAAAACCTTACAATTTAAAACACTTTTGAAAATGCGTTTGAACTCCTGAGAGCAAAATGCAAATACACCTGTTTGTACTGATATGCTTTAAATCGTGATGCTTCAGGGAAAATTCATGTGTTTTGGAAATACTGAACAAAGAACTTGATAAATGAGTCTAGGATTAAACTGAATGGGTTGTGTGACATTTTTTAACAGATGTTTTTATAGTTTTGCTGTTAAACACAGTCCCTGTTTACGCCAATTAATGAAGAATGCTCGTCTTTTTTGGATTATCCATTCACCGTGGAGGCATGTGAGAAAAATGAAATTTTCTTTAGGAATTCAAGGTAACACAGTGAGTAAATTACAAACAAGTGGTCACTTTGCAGGTGAACTATTCCTGTAAGTCTGTGAATGTGATGTGTAGGTGGAAACACTGGACTGAAACTAACTGAGTGCCTCCTCTTGATCTTCGTCTCTCAGGGTCACACTCAGGACACAAACAGTGCCTTTCTGACACGAGCACTAAGGAAGCTCGGAGTCTCTGTGCAGCGCATAACAGTGGTACCAGATGTACAGGAGATAATTGCCAAAGAGGTGGCCCTCCTTTCCCCTCAGTATACACACCTCATCACCTCAGGGGGCATCGGCCCTACCCATGACGACGTCACCTTTGAGAGCGTCGCCAAGGCGTTCCAAGAGGAGCTATATCCCCACCCTGAGCTGGCCCGACTGGTTGAGGAATTCTTCGGAGTGGTGGATGAGAACAGTGCTGCTATGAAGCTGGCCATGGTGCCTCGCTCTGCCAGTCTCAACTATGGGACCGACCCTCTGACTGGACAGTTGCTACGCTACCCACTGGTGAGTGAAGGCACGATGGCGGGGGGTTAGCCCAGCTCCTTCATCAAGCTGCATCATGTGGTCAAAAAACAATAACTTAGATGAAATTAGATCATTTACCCTCATCCATTTACTGACTGCCTGCCTGCACGCTTCTGTCTGCTATCTGCTGTGCTGTGCAGTACCTTTTCAGTAGGCTTTTTTTGGGCAAACAAAATTTGTTAAGCTGACACAACTTTCAGGAAGACGTTCACTCACAGTCGTACACTTTTCTGTCTGTTCCATTGTGTTCTGGGGATATTGTAGAAGACAGATTGCAACATTAACTGCTACCCAGACACTGCAGGAGTGAAAAGCGGCTTCTCACAATGGGCAAAATAATGACATTTAACATCTACAGCAAAACAGCAGTGTAAGGAATACACAACTGCAAATATTTGTGTTGCAGTTTGCTAAAATTTAGTTAATTCAGTGATATTTTTTCAAAATGAAGACTATAGTATTCTGCATGGTTAACATCTGTAGTGCATTATGATTATATTTAGGCACATTTACCTCATACAGTTGTCTTGTGACAAACTGGTTTTCATCACCATGTTTCATCGCCTGTACACACCCCTGGAAACACCCACTTACTCAGTCTGCTCACTGATTGGTTCTCGATTTGCATTACAGTTCAGTTCCCTTCCGTTTATTAGTCATTCAGTTTTTGTGTGGTGAGGTTGAGAGCAGGAAAGTGTCAGTGAGTTTCGGTATGAGCAGCACACTCGTGATAATCACACAGTAAGGTTGTTAAATACCTCGCAAATGTTTATTCATCCACCACCGACAGCTGTCCTCCCGGACATTCTCCCGGAATACTCCATATACACTCCGTTCTCCAGGATTGCTTCATTCTCTGTTCAGCTGATTACAGGCGATCATTAACCCGCGCCCAGCAGCAAACTGGGACTGCATTCCCAGATTAGTGGACTGACTGACTTACTGACTCTGTAAGTGATTTTCAAAAATTTGCTTGAAGATTGTTTTTTTTTTTTGGTCGGTATGAAAATGAACTGATTTGAACTTTGCTTTCATTTTGAACTGAACTTCATTTTTTCCCCTTTTTTGGAAAAAGTGATTGACTTGGACAAAAAGTATAAAAGAAAACCCTGCAGTGAATTATTTTGAAGACTCTGGGACTGTGTGATTTCAGACTTTTTGTCAGAGTGTTTTTGAATATTTTGGTTTTGCCCTGAGATTTTGTGTTTGTGTTGTTCTTGCTGGGTCATATTGTCATTTTAAGTGTAGGGTGTACGTCTAGATTGATGTGCACCCATTGTGAGGTTTGATTTAAACATGATATAAATAGTAAAAAATAAAGATCTAAAAAAAAAAAAAAAAGAGATGACACAGAAAATCAAACTGTCATAGTACATGTTGTAAAATTAGTCAGTAGTGCCAGTAATCAAATGAAGCAGCTACACAAATGTGTTTATTGACTATATTTATTCATACTGCAGGCTATTTGAAACGTGACTCTGATTGTACCATACCACACTGAGAACATATGATTCAAGAGGGGCCATGCCTTGACGAACTGAAATTATGTGGTTTGACAGAAAACAGTGGACACCCTGTCTTTTAAGTCGAATAAAAAGAAACACTCACAGAAACTCACTTGAAATAATACATTGGCTAAATATCAGAGTTATATCAATGAGTTTACAGACATATTAAATGGGACAGACTATTGCCTTGAAAACAGTTTAGTAACAAGAAAGACACCAAGGTCAGTTTCTAGATGTTAAATACCTTTTGAATACACGTTGGTAGAAGTATTGTACCTTAAACAGAATGATCAAACCTGTGGGTTCATTCCTCCACTGTATGACGTGTCCATCTTCTTTCAGGTCAGTGTGCGTAACGTGTATATCTTTCCTGGGATCCCGTCTCTGATGGAGAGGGCCTTCAATGGGCTGGAGCACCTCTTTGCCAGTTCAGGGACCACTTTTCACACCCGTGAGGTAACACCACAACCATACCTTTCATTTACAAATCCACCTGAGTACTGTGTTTGATAACCACATGCTTTTCCGTTAGGTGTTTGTGGATGCAGATGAAGCAGAGATCGCCCCTGTGCTGACCAAACTGCAGGCTGGTTGGGGCCGTAAGGTGGCTCTCGGTTCCTACCCGGACTGGCTGAGCAACTATCACAGAGTCAGGCTGGTCCTGGATTCAGATAGCCAGGAGGAGGTGGACAAAGCCCAGACCCAGCTGCTGGATAAGCTGCCCAAGGGAAGCGTGGTGCCCCTGGTCACTGACCCTGTGTCCATTGCCACTGCCGAGGTGTACACACTGGCCAACAGCGGTGAGGGGGAGGCAGAGGGCAGGGGGTGGTGGAGGGTGGTAGTTGAACTTAATATGAAGTGAATATTGCAGAGAACTCTTACTCTTTACACAGGCAGTGGGACCAATAACAGAAGCTAAAAGATTAAAGTAATTATTGCTGTAAAAATCATAGTGGGTTATAAAACAGAATAGAACTGGCATGAGGCTGAACAGAGAATAGAGTCAAGCGTCAATAAAATGAGAGAAAGGAGAAGCAGATATTTTAACTCTCAATTTGACACGAGAATGAGTGATTATTTATATTATAACTATGAAAATCTGACTACATTGATCGTAAAACTTCTTTTGCTGTGGATTTCATGCCTCACAGGCGCACCGCTGGGCGAGAAAGTTACGTCTGCACTGAAAACGATAGAGGCTGCACTGGATCAGTATTCGACAGAGGAAGTCTGCGTCGGCTTCAACGGAGGGAAAGACTGCACGGCACTGCTCCATCTCTACTATGCAGCACTGAAACGGTAACGGGAGGGGAGAGGACGGGGTGAGACAGGTAGAACGTTCGGGGGTAGGGATGATTTAATCAGGACAAAACAAATGAGGGAAATGATATTACTTTAGCACAGTGGGACATCACTGTTAATGAAGAGGAAAATTAGTATAGTAGGAACTAGACTGAGAAAAATCTTGGACAAGACACAGTACTGTTTAGACTGTTCTTGACCTGTGTTGGACAGATAGTGGAGATAGTGATAAGGATAAACATCTAATCTTTTTCTGGATTGCTCCTATGTATCTTTCTTTTTTTTTTGAATGTCTCATTCCTCTCCTCCTGCCACTCTCAGGCGCTATCCAGATGGTAAAGACAAGGTGAAAGCCCTCTATATCCGAATCGTCTCTCCATTCCCAGAAATGGAGAGATTTCTCCAAGATACGATAAAAAGGTAAGCCAACAGCTCGCCCCATTGCACACTGCCAATAAACACATTTCAGAACATTTTTAAAAATAGATTTATGTATTTTTATCCGTATTTTTACTTTAAATTAGGGGAGGAAAGTGTCGCACTTTGGCTCTATGTGCATCTCTCCTTTATTCAGATGACGTTTTGGCCCTCAGGCCTTCTTCAAGATCAACAGTCAAGATCAACAATGATGAAGAAGGCCTGAGGGCCAAAACGTCATCTGAATAAAGGAGTGGTGCATGTGGAGCGGGAGTGAGCGACTCTTTTTGCCTATTTTCAGGTCTACTTCCAGTGATCAGCACCTCACTACAACCCTCGGTGTGCATTACTTTTCTATAGAGCACATTTTTACCTAAAGCTGTAGTTGGTAACTTTCATTAATAACCTTTTGTCATATCGCCTGAAACTGTCGTTATATCCACATGGTAGTACATTAGACAGATGATCTGTTATAAAAAATTTCCTGATCCTCATAGTGCTTCTAATTATAAGAATCCACCACATGTGAGTCTGTAACACAGCTGTCAATCATGTCAGTCACTGCTCGTACACTGCAGTCAAACTGTCGAACTCAGCAGCGCTGAGCAAATATGAATCAAGATCCTGTTACTGCATTGCCTACTTTCACCTCAAATGTTTTCAGAGGCATATTTTAGTGCACTGTTTAGCTGTAAAATGAGAAACTTTATGACCTGGCTGCAACGTTGAAAACTGTCACGCCACAATGAAGCACAGCCAACCAGCTGGAGCAAAGTTTCTCATTTTACAGCTAAACAGTGCACTAAAATATGTCTCTGAAGTCATTTGAGGCAAGAAATAGGCAGTGCAGTAACAGAATCTTGATTCATATTTGATCAGTGCTGCTGAGTTTGACAGTTTGACCGCAGCTCACGAGAGACTCTGTTCAGTTATTTTCCTTAAGCCACGGTGGATCCTAGCAGATGCCATCAGAAGCACTAGAAGGAGGCAGAGCAATGTGATATTTTTTTTTTTTCATAGATTGTCTGTATAGGGACAGTCAAAGCAAATATGACAAAATGTTTTTACCAATGGTAACCTGAGCTTGAGTCAACAACTGTTACCAGTCCAAATAATTCTGTGTTCTCTTGTTAAAAAGTGTCCTAGTCCTTTATGTTACAATACAGCAGCTCATTACTGCGTGTCATTGCGTGTCTCCCGTAGATATGACTTGGACCTATTCTCAGTGGAGGGAAGTATACGACAGGCACTGAGCGAGGTGCAGGAGAGGAGACCGGAGCTGAAAGCCGTCCTGATGGGGACCAGGAGGAGTGACCCTTACTCGCACACACTCACAGCCATGTGTCCCACAGACCCCGGCTGGCCAGACTACATGAGAGTCAACCCTTTACTTGTGAGAGACACACACACACACCTATACACACAAATAACATAGATATACAGTTTCATTATGTCTTGGTATTTTTTTCTCTTATTGAAATTTTCCTATCTTTGATGGTAAAAGGTCAGATCATGTAAGAGGGTTTAGGACAGTGATACTCTACTGATGGTGAATAGGCCTGCTGACCATTTTCTAATCACAATTAAAATAAATTGATTTTACATTGGGGATTTTTTTTTGGTACTTTGAATGCAAGTAAGCTGCCAGAGTGCATAACAGAGCATGTTTATTAAAATTAAGTGTCAGGGGAGGAACTCTTGAATCTCCCCGACAGAGGTCAGCCCTGAATGTCCTCAAGTTCTAGAAACGCCACTGTGTACACCTGACCCGGCTGCTGCAACTGGACCCGGCCTCTTGTCATTTTGCTAAAGTGTCCCCTGGGCAAAGTAAGTTGAGTATCCCTGGTCTAGGAGTAAAAACAAAATCAGCTAATTCTTCCATGTGAAGAAAAACGCATGTAGCCTTAATGTGAGAAGCACCTGCAGACATTAATTATATGTAGAAAAAAAACCAAGCAGTCCTTCAGTTTCCCCACATTTTTAAAGATACGGCGTATATAGTGCTGCGGGAAAAACTGCTTTTTGACTGGTAATACAAATCTGTTTTCACTGCTCCAGCCAGGCAATTTCCCCTTGTTACACTTAATGTTATTTGTCATCTTGACTGAAGTTTCAGAGAGCAGATCTACAGGGTGTAAACAAAATATCACAGCACCTGCACAGTTTAATGCAATCCAACAGCCCCGCAGTAATACTGCATCTGTGAGGCTTTAAATGATGTTGTGAATATTTTCGCCCCCCTCGCACAAACAAATACTAGGGTACACCTGAACTATATAATGCTATCCAGTTGGCCAGCATTCAGTTTTGCTTTATTTTAGATTTGGCAAATGCTTTTAGATTGGCTGGTAACGGTCATACCAGGACAGCCGCAACGGTACATATGATACAGTAGCACAGAGTTGAAATCATTTTACGGTCATTTATGTAACCTTTAATCACATGGGTGCATCTCAGAGGGATCCACAGTGTTCCCCTACATCATGGCTCAATCACAAACCAATTAAATTCGATGTCTTGCAACCCTCCACAGGACTGGACGTATCACGACATCTGGTCGTTCTTGAGGACGTTATACGTGCCGTACTGTATCCTCTACGATAAAGGGTAAGATTCTCGCCACTCTCTGCATCCTCCATCGCACAACATCCCAGCTCAAGCGCAGAACTCCCTGTCCTAAACGTCCCTGTCGACCCGCAGGTACACCTCACTGGGCAGTATGGACAACACCTGTCGAAACCCTTCCCTCCAGATGGTGGACGGGAGGGGGGTGACGCGATACAAGGCAGCCTACCTCCTGGAGAACGAAGAAGAGGAGCGAAACTCCCGTGCCTGATGTAGCCTCACTTTCTCGCCGTGTCACCTGTTGCTGACAGAGCCATGTCTTCAGATCTCAGACCACCTCCCCCCCACCTGCACTCATAATGTAACTCTGAAATATAAACCATGGACATTTTTTTAAACCCTACATGTGAATGTTTGTGGAGTATCTGAGACTGTAACTGAAGTCTGTGTGCCTGTATATGAGTGTGCTTTTTGTTTTTACTTGTGAGTTTCAGCCTGAAGTAATGGCTCTTTGTGGTGTTAAATAAAACATCAATGTGTGTCATCTTTCTCCATTGTCATGTTACTATTTTAAGTCTCACATATGGCAGCGCAGGGCTCTCTTGATTTATCTTATTCATGAGTCCATTTGTGTGATTTCTAAATGCAATATGAGCAAGCAAGACAGCCAGTGTGAGAATATATTGGTAAATAATATAATCTCAAGGTGAGAACATCAGGCTGTGGAGGCTGTGTGTGCAGCAGCATGGACAGACAACTGAAGGTCATCGGACAGGTTCATATTGACTCTTACTGTCTCGCTGAATATCCATATTTGCAGATCTGAGCATCCCCTCACCCCGGTGTTGCAGTTCTCTTTGAGCACCTCACGGGCGCGTTGTTCTCACTTTTTCCCCATTTAGCAGCCGTGATTACAATAAATTACCTTCTCTGTTTCCAGACATGATTGAATCCAGGCTCATCGATCCGCTCCTTCTCTCCCCCCGCCTGGAGATTAGTCAACGCCGCGCAGCGAGGATCGATACCGGCCGATCTAATAAAGCGGGTCGCTTACGAGGCCACCGCGGGGTAGCACACACTGTTACACCAGCAATTACCACCTCCAGCCCGGCCCCCCATACCCCCTAACTTATCTGTCCGGGCTTCACGGCTTGCTTGATTTATTAATAATAACAGTAATAAAAGAGGCAATGAACAGAGGCTTCATAATCACAGCAGAAATGTAATGGTGTGTGTGTTTTGGTGGTGCGATAAAAACACCGGGACATTGTCTGGAATGGTGATATTTATGTGCAGGAAAATTACATTACTATACACAATGTGTCTGAGATGGGCTCCCCAGTATGTGACTCAAACTTTGTCCTACTTGCAGGGTATATAATGGAATAATTAGAGCTTGGTTTCTGTATATGATATTGCTATATAATAATTTTACTGACTTATCCTCCCACAATATGTGACTTTGCTCATGAAACTTTAATGTTTTTATCCAGGCAGGCCTGTTACCTGCAGTAAATTTGCTCACTGATGGAAAATAACTCATTACATGTCTTTACAGTACAGTTTCAATGTTTCAAAACAAAAAACAAAGCCATGATAATCCTATAAAACACATTATGATATTATTTCCATGCAGGTTTTCACACAGTAATTTAGCTTTGGTGTTTTGCTGCTTCTAAACATAATATTAAAGTAGGGATGGACATGTTTTTTTGCTTTGAATTATCATTTTGAAGTAAATATTGATGCATAATATAATAGTGATAGGGCAGGGGTGGCAATCATATGGCCCGTGGACCAGAATCGGCCCAAGGAAGAGTCCAATCTGGCCCACAGGATGACTTTGCACACTGAATACTGATGCACTTGAGAAGGTGAAAAGGTGCCATGTTTCGGGACTTTCACTTTGGATTTGTAAATAGCTCATAAGGCAGGGGATATCTTAACCTGCTTGCTCAATAGTTCCCACTGTAGTTTGGTGTGGTGATGCCAGCATTATTACACAAGAGTGGGAATGTATGGAGAAATCCACATGTAATGACAGTGACATTTATTTTTCTGGGGACATCTCAAGCTGTTCGACTGTTCTGTAAATGGATGAATGTTTCCAGAATAACAATAAAAAGAAATATGTAGGTGTTGTTATTTAGAGGGTATAATGTAGTGGTTTTACTGGTCCAGCTTGACATCAAACTGAGCTGCATGGGGCCTATGAATTTAAATAAGTTTTGCACCCCTGCCATAGAATAATGACACCATCAGCATTCAGATTCAGCCTGGTTCCCTATGAGCCTCGCTTTCACTCTGCAATTCTGTGTGCCACCAGGTACGATCTCCCGAGAAAATGAATGCTTAATTTATGGCACAGAGGAAGTGCATCAACCATTGCGCAACCAAAACAGAAAGAGGAAAGCACCTTTGTTTTCACCACTAGCTATTGACAGCCTTAAAAGTAGCATTACATTGTCTTAAATTCATTTTGGATGGGTCTCAACTATTCTTTAGTTAGGTCACCGTGGGAATTTCAGGTGTTTGCACTGCAGGAAATGTTATTTTAACTGGAGGGAAACACAAGTTGACAAGGGAGCAGACTTTGACACAACACCTGTGTGCAGGTAATGCTCCTGTTTTTGCCCCCTCTATGCATTTAGATTATGCGATAAGTCCTCATTGTTAAGGCCTTGCTAACCAGCCTGCTTATGGAAAGGGATAAATGCAAGTTTAACAACAAATGGCTTCAGTACAACAGTTACTTGTGGTGGTTAAAGATGGCGCCTTCAAATGCACATGGAGCAAACTGCACTTTTCAAACTCAACGGAGATTAAGGCGGGAGAATGTCATATGCACGTGGTACGCACATAGAGAGTATCATCAGTGTTATTTTACCTTACTATTCATTTTGAACTTACATCAATGTGTTTATTATTTAGTATTTAATTAATATTGATCTTAAATTGAATTCAAAATGGTATTAAAAAGGTCTTTGAAAGTCTTATATATAACTTGTTGATGTCTGAAGACACCCTGGGAAATGGCAGACAACAGAAAACTAGAATAAGTGCAGAAAATAAAATGCAGTCCTGTCCCGTGTTGTTGAGGAAAATGGAAAGTGATCTCTTTCACCATTTAAAAGATTAAACCAGCGGTTCCCAGCCTTTTTGGCTTGTGGCTCTGAACAGTGTCTGGTTTGGGCCCCTTGTCACATTTCAGCTGTCTGTGAGACGTTAAGCAGTTGCACCGAAACTTGTCATATGGTTTCATTTTAAAAGCTGTTCAAGAACCAAAGAGGTAGAATCATCCAATAAATTATTTTGAAAGATCAAAGATAAGAGACAATCCAAAAAATGAATACAGATTTGTGTGGCAGAACTTTGTTTTTTTCTTGCAACCTGCCTCATTAGTCACGTCAGGACCTCCCAGATTTCTCTTGTGATACTTTGGCGGGGCTCGACACGATCAAGATAAAGTAGCTGAAATCAGCTCTGCCTCGACCGGCTCCAACAATAAGCTGCAGTAAAAGATCTGACTATACTTCTTCTACTAGTGCATTTGTTTCCACTACAGGGATACAGTGGGCTGCTAAATTTATTTTGCCATTTGTATGATATCTCTGTAAAGTTTATTACATTTTGTTCCATTGTTTTCCACAGTTCCATCTTCATCCTCTTTCACTTGTCACTCCATCACTCTCACTTGCCTGTTTCATCCTTCACTTCAGTTTTGGCTCCACCACTGTATTCATCCACTATCTACTGTAGTCATCGCACCACTTCCTTCCTCACTGCCTTTCCTGTATAACTCCGGATTCTTGTTCAGTCCTCCTTATGAATTTCAAACTGATGTTTTGATTTTGACCTGGAAGACTGAGTCAGAAAAACGTCTTGGGTGACATAGTGGGAGGATATGGGTATTGACTAGGGGCCTAAAAGTATCCGGACTAAAATACTTTTGTGCGTGTGTGCGGTCCTTAACTGCATATTTATGAATATCTTATTTTTTAATTTCACACTGCTGTGCTTTTGAAACAGGGTCTGTTTGAAATCTACAAAACTGCAAACAAAACACTCCTGAAATTCTGATACAGCAAATAATGTGTCATCTGAGACGAAGTGGAACAAGCAGGAACTTTAAAAAAAAAAAAAGGCTATTTCTTTTTCCTCCTGTGCATATTTAAACTTAATTGGCTCTCCAAAGACAGATTTTAGGTCAGCTGGTGGAGGTATGATCACAGCAGCCACTAAAGGTGATGTGAGGATAAGAGGAAGTGGGCTGATCAGAGTTACCTCCTCGTCATTAGCACCATAATTCCTCGCTGCTCTGCTGAAACACTAGAGTTCCTCCTCCAAACCACCCCAGTGGGACTCTTACGTATAACAGAATCTACACAGTTAACAGCATGTGTGATATGGACTCAGCATGTCTTGGTGTGACTTTGTGCCAAAACATGCGACAAGCTTTGATATCGGAGTGAACTATCCATTTCAGATGCTCAGATGCGAGCCTGCCTTGGTGGCTGTGATGCTTTCCTCTAAAGGAATATGTTCCTAATCCAATTCCTCAGCAGTTCCTGCGGTGTAAAACGAGACTTGAAGCAGCATGAGACAGCAATTCAGGCGATGTCCTAGGAGGGATGCTTAACACAGAGGATGAATAGACACTCCGTTGTCAGAAAGCATCAGGAGAGAGGGGGAGACCTTTGAGTCTATGCAAATTACCAGCCCATCTGCATGTAAAGCCAACCGACCAGAACACGGGAAATAGGATGTTCAGTATCAAAGTGTCGCACATTAAAAGTGGATGAAAGTGAGAGAGAAAGAAAGGGAGGAAGGGAGAGAAAGCAGGAGGGAGAATGAGGAAGGAGGCTGCCTTGCTTTGCTTTGCTGCCACGTGAAGTGTGACTGACTTCAGCTCGTTTGTGTCTGGTTTTGGTGTGTTCAAATAAAAGCCAGTCTCATAATCCTAAGTTTGTCACAGCTCGCAGTCCGGTACACAGAACCAAGACCCCCTGCTCGCAGCCGCACACATGGGATGCATTTTAAAAAAAAAATGCCTCTCACACAGCAGCACACAGCTCGCTTTAATGTAAAGGGCCGGGGTCTGTGAAGCTTCAACCAGCATGCTGAAAAGTGATGAGAAAGAATCTGCTCAGCTTAACTCAACTGGAGCTCATTTGCACTCAACAGCCATAACTTAAACATGGTGCAGGGTGTTAGAAAGATGAGAGATTGTTTAACACTAGAAAGGCCCTGCCAATGTTAGCTGATCCTGTTTTTAAAGATAAGTCCTGCCATGACTTTACTGAGGCCAATTTAATGTGTGAATCAATGTAAAATATCCCAAATCAGGCATGGAATTAATGTTTATGTATGTCTCCCTCCTTCAGATGTCATCTTGGTCATCTTTTTAGTGTGAAGAGTTACTTTTTGCAATGTTTTCAAAGTGTTCTTAGCTCATGCTTGTGTACAAAATAATGGATTTGCATGAGAACACAATCACAAAAAAAGGCTTGCATGTTTGGTGATATATCTATTTCTCACTTGAGCTTAACACCATAACATCCTCTACGTGTTTCCCCCTCCTTCCTTATA
Organism: Epinephelus moara; assembly: GCF_006386435.1. NCBI lineage: Eukaryota > Metazoa > Chordata > Actinopteri > Perciformes > Serranidae > Epinephelus > Epinephelus moara. Next base: position 32,891,455 of record NC_065511.1, on the reverse strand, counting down.
ATCTGGTCTGTCCACATTCATCACAGTTTGCATGACACAGTGGAGTGCCTGCTTTGTGAGCACGCAGCAGAAATAATTACACCGTTATTGGCTACCTGACACGTGTAACAGGAGGTGAATACCGGTGCGACAAGCAGACGTGGTCGGGTTAGGTTTTTATTTAGAACAAACAAACTCTGCCTTAAGCCCAGAGAGGAAATAAAAGCCCCGACTATTATTCATTACCTGGAAATTAAATAGCACAGCGATTCATCAAGGCTGCAGAATTATTCAATGATAATCCTCAGAGGCTTTCACAAGCCAAAGTCTCGCACACAGAATACATTCAGGGATGAAACCTGGTTGGGAGCTACGTGTCTTTTAAGCTTCCCAGCTGTAAATGATGCAGTTAATCACTTTGTATAAATAAAATCATCACTAAAATCATTTACTCAAGTACTGTATTTATATTTCATGCTACTTTATACTTCACTACATTTTCAAGGCAAACACTGCACCATTTTATTTCACTGCATGTATTTGATAACTTAGATCATTAACACAAAAATATAAATCAACTAATAATGATGATGAAGTCACCCAGCAGTATATAAAGCAATTAAAATGAGCTCCACATTTACCAGCTGCAGCATTAAAGTGATGAACACACTAATGCATCACTCCGTAATAGACTATAATGTACTTTATTCTGAGATAGGCCATTCTACATACTGAGTACTTTTACTTTTTGTTGTTAAAGTACAGTGGTGTAGTAGAGGGTATACATTTTTATATGTAATGAATATATGGAGGAGTAAACCTACTTCCTCCTCTGTAACCTACTCATCTACCTAGTCGTACACCCACTTATTTTGATGCTCATACTTTTGTACTTGTACTTTTACTTTTACTTATGGTAAAATACCTGAGTACTTCTTCCATCACTGACTATAAACAAATACTGTAAAATTAAGATTTCTCCAAACCTAGCTGTGTTGTGTAATAGCATCCTTGGTAATGAATGCGCAAATGCAAATGTGTTATTTCAACAGACTCATTTATTTCAAATAATTTTAGGTGACATTTTGAATCCGCAATTTGATAAATGATTTAAAATGTGTGGGGCTTTTTTTTTTTGCAACAAGTTTTAGGCTGTCTACTATCATTATCAGAGTCAAACTTTGAAACTAGCAAAGTCTCTTAATAATTCAATAATTACCCGACCACAACTTTCTGCATCTGTACAGTGACTACACAGTTAAGCAGTTAAATCCTCTTTTTAACAAAGCAGTGTTTTCATATAATTCTGGTTGTATGGCTTCTGTTGTTTTGGATGGTGTAACTGGTGATCAGCTGTAAGGGCCAGTGCCGATCCCGCAGGCAAATAAGCCCGTTTAGGCTCCTTAACTGCCCCTAATGTCAGTATTTCTTGAATTTCTGGTGACCAAATGATGTTGTATGTGTGACAGTAATGGTACCCAGCTGCCAAACATAGTGAGGCAACAGTAGTGCATTGCATAGTCCCTTTATAGGAGGTTTAATTGGGTTTATAATTGTCACAGCAAAATTTGCCAATATGAGTAGCCATCATTGGGCTCCATACATTTGCCTGGTTTGCCTCTCCTGACGATGGTGCCCCTGGTGAGGACCATTGAAAATATTCCTAACTGGGAAACCAAGTGAAGTGAAACCTCCCAGAATAAATAAAAGGGATATTCTTGAACTGAATTCTGAAGACACCCAAAGGCGTTTATGTGGAGGGTCTGCTTCACAGACTTAGCATCTTAAGCCAGTCTTTTACTCTCCACTGCATGAAGGGTCAAATACTCACCCTGGGAAATATATACTGTATCTGATTATAAAGTATTGGGGGGTAAAAGTAGACGCAATACGTGCAAGAGATGTCAAGTGACATTCTGCTGATTGGTGAAGACTTTAACAAAGTCCTTGATCTTGAGCTCTTTCGCAGGACTACCACAGTTGAGAGGTTACCTCGAGGAGTAAATAAGATTCTGCTCTTTACAGATATGTGGCAGCAATGGCACCCAACAGAAAGGAACACTTTCCTGTTCCTTCTGCTTCTTCGTGCTGTAAAATGTTTTATGTCAAGAGCTGTGAGACTGAGAGGTCAAGAGATTTCAAACTGTGATTCAGTCCCGTTTCCTCATGTAAAATGTTTTTGGAAGTTGGCAGATGTTTATGGGAAGAAATGACAACTAAATATTAGATTCATGAGCTTTTTGGCACCTTTGAAATCTCTATCTGACTCTGCCTGTCGATAACGGTTATGGCTTCATCTCGGTGAAAACAGTCAAAACATAGCAGCAGAAGTTGTAGACAAAATTATTTAATGACTTCATCAAAAATAAATACAGCATCTTAACCAGAGTGAGCTTGTTTGGAATAACATAATAAGGACTTTCAGCGCTAAAATACCTGATGAATGACTGGCCTTGTATCACTTCACTGCCCCGAGGAGATGAAGTGCTTATTTTCTTTGGATGATACGACTTCAAAAAGATAAAATGAATGAGTTCAAAATGTAGAAACACATTTTGCTCAAGGACCTCGTCATCTCAAAGCATTCAAAAGTTTTCAGAAGGACACTTCCTGCGGCAGGGATGCCCTCTCACCTTTGTTCACCTTGGTTCTGAAATATGTGAAACATACACTAGTCAGGACTCTCAACCACAATGTCGCTGTGGATCAAGGTGTTGATTGCATGCTGAGAAACTCTTAAGTGTGATAAACATCCTTCCAAAATTCAAGGAAAAGCTTGAGAGGCATGTGTCCAGAACATCTACTCCCAGCTGAGGAGTAAACCGAAAGGAGAAACATGTCACCCTGCATTGATTTAAACATGGACGTAGATTCGTTTCACTGAGTGGGACATATATATACATATTTTTATGCACCAATTTGTGCCTTTTCTGCATTAATTTATGATGTAAGTATCTTTTATTTGGTCAAACTGAAGCCCTCTGCTACTTTAATGTGTTTATTGGGGAGACAAATGCACTAAATATTCCCGTCCCCCTGAAATCTACACCTATGCCAGATTTGATTTCACAAATACAGCAAAAAATATCCTTAAATTTATTCCAGCAGACACATTTTATGCTGTAAAAGTATCAATTGTATTTTTCATAACCCTTAAAAAATCTTGACTAATGAGTATGCTCTTAAAATGTCTTTATTGATGTAATTACAATATAATGAGCATTGTTTGCCTCTATTAATAGCCAGAGTTTTGTATTTCTGAAGATGTAATCAACACCGGCAATCTTCAGCCAAGGTCCAATTAAACACAGGCCAACATGAGGAAAAAGACCCTGCTGTGTTGAAATGTGATACAGTGTAATCACAGTGTCATTGGAGAGCTGTAATATGGATATGCGACAAAGATTGTTTTTTTTTTTCTCACTCAGATAGTTAAAACTAAATTTGTCATCCCAGAAATTGTTTATGATCACAGTCGCCCCAGAAAGCCTCAGAGGGAGCTTTGACGTGGGATTTTCATGATCTTCTAAATTTATATAATACGGCAACATCTGTCCATAATTATGAAGTTTATTTTGGAGGGTGAGTTCGGTTCCAGCTTTAGCACACAGTGACGCACAGAGGAAAACATTAACACTGTCAAAGAAATATCAGAAATGTTTGTTGGTATTGTTGAAGCGTTTCCTGTCTGGAATCAAAGATAAAACATAAAAAACCCTCAATATCACGCCGCTGTGTTAAAGCTTTGGTTTGTGCATGCTTCTGCTGGAACACACAGCTGAAATGGAAGTGGACACACGCTCGCCTTTTTAAGTCCTTTTACTTTAGCACTGCTTTAAAAAGTATCTCCCCACTTTCCGCTGATTTCAGTGTGCTTACTTCATCATTCACAATGGGCAAAGAATGAAAACATGGGCTTTGGAAATTTCTTCGTGAAGGTCAAAATCAGAGCCAGCTCATAACATGCCTCAACAGTGACAAACATGTCATCAGAAGAGATCAGAAAGCATGAAATAGAAGCATTAGCCCTATTATCCAGGAAATTGCCTTTCTGGCTTCACAAGAGGCTTCTACATTACAGCCTACATGAATGAAAATGCATTTGCAGCTTATCTGGATGTACACTTCTATACTTAAAAAACAAAAAAGCATCTCTGGCTCTGTATCCAACCTCAGCTCTGTGTTTACTGAATATAAATACAGTTACTACTTTAAGGTCCATGTATTGGCAATGATGCTTCAGGGTCTATTAATACCGGGAGTCTTATCAGGCTGTAGCTGCCCACAGATAAAAACTCAGCTCGATATTCCACTAAGTTACTCACATTACAATGGCCTCTTGCACCACAAGGTCATTGCAAGTCCCTGAAGTCTCCTTATCTCCACTCCCATGTGTATTACACTGGACGTGTGCGTTCCGCAAATAAAGTCGTATGTTTATGTGTGTGTGTGAGCGAGGTAAAACATCAGCACTTTCAAGACTTAAAAGACGGACGACTGGAAGCGTTTAAATGCAATCATATTTATTTTGTTGTCTTGTCTGCCACGTATAAAAAAAGGCTCAGATTGCAGTTAAGTCTTCACAGAAGAAGCTTCATTCTTCACTAAAATGTGAAAGCAGAACACGTTACACACACACACACACACACAGGTAAAGAAATCAAAAATCCTAGTTGTACATGATAAATTTCTACATCACTGAAATTATTTAACACATCTTCGAACATCAGTTTTATCACCCACTTAGGAAATTAACATAAAAATAATGACATGACTGGTGTGATTTACAACATGAGGACAAATATATTAAGCGCCAACAATGTAGTTGTTTTTTTTTCCAGAATAAACTGTTTAATAAATTAAACAATTAACCCATAGATTTTCTGAGCTTAAATCACTCAAATATTGTGGGGAAATAATTACGTAATTTTATAAATATATAATCCATCTAATTTCAATGAAAAAAAAATATCACACCTACATTATCTCTAATTTGATTTAATTATATTTTTACCAAATCTATGACAGCAAATTGGAGTGATTTCTTAAAACAAATAACAACACATCATTTAACTACATTGTAGCAGAGCGTATTGACAATACCAGTAAATACATGTTTATCCAGAATATAAATGATTGTTTGTGTGTGCCACAAAAATAATTTCTAAATCAGACATTTGGACTTAAATATCAGAGATCATTTGCCACTAAAACACTGAATCGTGTAGTTATATATCTCTCATTTTGCAGAATATAATCACTACACAGTAAAACCTAAAATTAAGGATCATGTAGAAAAAAAAGGAAGACAACAGCAACATAAAAAGGAACAAAAAGCATGTGTGCATATCTACACACCTGGTTGGTCACCACAAGCATCAACCAATCAGCCCCCTCAGTGGTCCGTTCAGTGGAGCGAGGCGAGCTGATGCTCTCTATTTACCCATAAACCCCTCTGTTCTGTGCTTTATTCTGAAGCAGGGAGAAGGGTGGAGGTGGGGGCACAACAACAGGAGGTCCGATCAGGGAGGACAAACTCTGTCCCAGGTCCCATTATCACCACACAGCACCACAATCTAGTGTCCAGTTTCTGAGTTTCTGGCCAGCCCAGTCCAACTCCAGTTAAACCAGTTTGATCCCAGTAGGGGGCGCAGGAACCCTGCTTGACTATTCCAGAATATTCCAACATTTCCTCCTAAAACACCTTTATTTCCAAAATCTAATTAGTCGAAAAAGTTTACCATGTTTACTTTAATCAGATGCAAATGGCACGGTTAAAAATGTGTCACTTATTTATGTCTAACAATGTAAAGAAGAAACAAAAGCCACCAGCTTAATGACTGACCTCCAACCTGAGCCACTCTGTACAGTAGTATGTGTTCATTTGGCCACTTTTTTAAAAGAAGGCAGGTCCTCGAGAAGGAGTAAACGCAAAACAACGAGTAGAAAATGAGACACAGAGATGAAAAAGTGAGAGAACTTGTTTGGAACGATTCCTGGCAGACTCATTGTTCTCCTAGCATCAGAGGAGGATATGACGAGGCCTACGAGTGATATTCTGTGTTACTACTTACACAACGGGTGGTGGGAGAAGAAAAACAACAAGACATGAATCACTGTGATTCGGCGTGTCGGTCCCTGAGTCACTGTGGCCCCGTTCTGGAGAAGTCGCACCGAGTCTTTCTCAGGTAAACCGGCCACAAGGTAATGTGTGTGTCATTTGCAGTAGCTTAGCATAGATTGCATCGTGTCATTCACTGTCTGAGCGTAGATTGCATTGTGTACTTGAACGTCCGAGTAAATGTCTCCCGGCTCCCGGCAGGGAACGGGTGCGAGGTCGGCGGTGAGGACGGGCGGACGAGGGTGAAGTCAGGTAGTCAGCAGGAAGAGGACGAGGGTGAGGAGGAGTGGAGTGGAAGCTGTCCTCAGTGAGCAGGCGCCACTTCCACGTACAGTTTCTGAAAGAGAGAAGGAAACTTTATGAATGAAATTGTACGTATGTGATACACTTTGTGGCCAAAAATATGTGGACACCCTTGTGACTTCTGGTCTGTACCAGTTTTCCTTAGCTTGAGCTCGACATCATAATTTCAATTTAATAACTTATTTTTGTTTTTTTGCTTTTTTCTCTTTGCCTTTGTTTGATAGTACAAACAAAGAGTGACAGGACAGGGGGAATAAGCAGAACGACATGCAGCAAAGGCCCCAGTTGGGAATTGAACCCAGGCTGCTGCAGTCAGCTTTAGTACACTGGGCACACGCTCTATCAGGTGAACTACAGGGCACCCCAAAATTTCTGAAAATCTCAATTTTACAGCATATTAGAGACAATAACGTGCCTCCTAACTTTGTGTCAACTGTTTGTAGAAGGCCCTTGATATCTGAATTTAGTGTAGCCATAGAAGAACTTTGCAGAAAGCACCTTAAGCATAACCTGGAACGCAGAATGCAAGCCAGGCCTTGTATCATTCATGCTCTTGTGGCTCATTGAGTGAAATCTCTGCAGCAAGGTTCCAAAATCGAGTGCAAAATTGATCCAGAAGAGAGATGTTTGTGACAGAAGCACATTAATGACCATTGTTTTGGAAGGTTTTTAACTATTACATATATATGTATAGGTGTAACGTTTTGGTGTCCACATACTTTTGGCCATTTTATGTATGAGTATGTTCTCATGCAGTGTGTCTGGGATCCCTCGGGGAATCTCAGAGTGACAGCAGGGGTGCCACCAAATTATTGTTTGATAATTTGTGTGTTTTTTCCCCCCCAAAAAATCAAAATATATCTGAACATATATGTTAATACAAGATATTATTAGCAAACATAAATTGGCCTATTCACAATAAACAACAACAACAACAAAAAAAACATTGAATTTATTGTACACAACATTAAAGGGGAACTTCACCCATTTTAAAAATTCATACATTTTATTCCTGTGGTCTTAGACTGTCCAAAACTATTAGTAAAAATGAACAACTCTCTCTAAAATCCAAACGCTAGAGTGCTGAAACTCAAATTTGAGATGCCATGAAGTATAGAATGGAAAGCTGCTCCATAGGCAATGAATGGTGAAATACGTTCTCGATGACACTGAGAGTTCCCAGGGGAATGTTCTGAGTACATGGGTACATTTTCTGTTTCAGAACTGAGAACACTTTAATAGAATAAAGCTCATTTGGCTCCACAAAATCAGGCTCCCATTCATTGTCTATGGAGCAGCTCCAGACTTTATACTTGATGACATCACACGTTTGAGACTTCCTTCTCTGGTTTCTGGCTCTGAGTGAGAGTTGCTCATGTTCACAAATGCTGACAGAACTTTTATCGGCCATGGTAACAATATATTCCCCTTTTAATGACGATGCTAACTGTTACCCATGAATCCTTGTGCAAATGTGTGCGCTAGCTAGTGAGCTGTATTATTATTCCAAGTGTACGGACATTCTTGTGAGCCACAGTGGATTGTTTTGTAACTTTTCGAGCAAGAGACTCTGAAACACCGTCTGCAGAGGGTGAGGCTAATGCACCTAGCCATGCTACACCTGCTGAGTTAGCAGCTACAGCCAAGTGCAAATGAGAAGGTCAAATGAATGCTCAGAGAGTTATCTCAAGTGCAACAGTAAATGTAGCAGGAGCTCCCTGTTCTGTCTCTCGTTGAGCGAACGGGTCTGTGGCCTGAAAACGCCGAGGACCCCTGCTTTCACTGATTCACGGCAACAAACCACATTTGAACTTGAGACAGACGAACACAAAGATACAGAAATAGGACATATGCAACACAGCATGTCAATGTTCCTATGCTTAAGACTAAATTGGGTTTTGAAATGTTGCATCTCACCTTGTATTTGCTTTGAACCCTCTGATGCTGTAACAGGAGAGAGAGGAGAGAGAGAAGAGGAGGGAGAAGATTTAAATAAAGTTGAGGCGAAGAAACAAGTTGCTGATTAGTCATTTTTGCATGCTTAACTTTCTCAATAAAGCTGCTGCTTTGTGGAACAAAAGGAGCAAGAAACAGACAAATGACCAGGGGAAGGTATTTACCATTACTCAACGCCTTACGCCATGAAAAATGAGTACTGACTGGCTGTGCAACCCTAAATATGTCCCCTATGCAAATTCTCTTAAAGGTCGGATAAAAAAAGCGCTTGAGAAGCATGGCAACAGGAAAAGATGGTGTTATGTAAATGAGGAGGAGTAAGAATGATCGAGATTATACAGAGGGGGGATACAGGAAATGAAAGAGAAGGGGGTAAGAAACACGGGAAAATTCAAAATGACAGAGCGAAACCAAGAAGTGGACAGAAGATGAAAGGGAGACCCGAGTGAGAGAGTATGGCAGAGGGGGGAAAAAAAGAAGGTTGGAAAGATTGAAACAAGGTCAGACAGAGAGAAAAGGGAGGGAGAGAAAGAGACAGGATAGGGGGGTGTTTGTGTCTGGGCGTCACTTTCTCAGCAGGGGGCGGACTAAAAGGAAATAATGGAGGGACGGATGGAGGGATGGTGAGGATGAAGGGATAGGGAGGGGTGGCAGAGCTGGTGAGATGAGGGAAAAGGACAAAAAAAATACAGGTGGTGAGACTAAAAAGCGGAAATGGTTAAAACCCCTCAGAAAAAGGAACCGCTGTGCAACGTGAGGATGAGGGAGGATGGAAGGGTCAGGAGACGGGGATGAGGCTGCACAACTGCAGCTGCCATTAAATCGATCTACGGCCTTGAACCCACCTCTGACACTGCAACCCCAAAGCCTCAAACGCACGCGTGAAGACAAAGTGTGTATTGATGTCTCCGGGAAAACCACCACCTATCCACATGATCCCATTGCGACTGACTGAGATTACGAGACAGGAAATGGGACACTCGGAGCTCATCTGTTGTACAGTCACCACAGAGGGAGAAAGGATTTATTAAATGAGGGCTTAGCGTCGAAACGATGTGTTTGTCTGCAATATCCATCTCGCACCTACAGGTCTCTGCAGCAACATGTCGCTCCGGCAGACATGAGACACTAAATTACTCCCAGGTTCTGTACAACTAACGACCATCTAGGGGTTAACGAAGCATTAAATAGCATGCTGGGCTCGGGCCTCTTGCTGAGCCCGTGTGTGTGCACGTGTGTGTGTCTATGCGGCTGTAATTGTTGGGTGTTTGTGGGGAGGAAATCAAAGCAAACACAAGAGAATAATACTCAGACATTTCAGGCTTTAAACAGAGCTGCCACACAAAACGGAACAAAAAAAAATTATCATCATCGTGTTCATTTTTTAAATTGAAAAATAAGGCAGTTCTGCTATCACTACATGTTTTAATGCAATCTGACGACCAAAGAATATTTATTAATTAGCTCCCCTTTCAAGTTTAAATTGTGTTGATAAAACTAAAGCATAAAAATGTGTACAATTTTAATTAATAAAGCATTTTAAATGAATTAACAAAAAATATTTTAACTCCTTGATTTAAGCGAGTTTTTTTTCTTTCATTTTGGATATTTTGGATGCAGCAAACACCGCTGTAAAAACAATTATATTATGACAATTACAGACATGCTTTAAATCAGACTTATAATTTACTTGGTGTAGGAAAAACACTTTACTGAACAGCATCGATCAGCGTGTGTGTTTAACGCCACGCCGCCCTGCGAAATTAAAAATGTTAAATGCCTTATGTTTACCCGGCTGTGTGTGATATGTGTGTTTTGACCCGACTTTAATCACATAATTTTTCGCACAAGCCGAACATGCAGGACCACTAGTTTGTGTCAACATCATCATTTTGGTCATGGTGAGCTCCGCCGCAAAATGGCGTCCGCGGTGGCGTGACTGCAAGAGCAGTGTCGTCTCTGCACTGCAGTCAGAAACATGCAGCGTGTGTAACTGTACATGCACAACCGTGGCTAAATGTGTGAGTGTGTGCGCGTGCCAGTGTGTGTGTGTGTGTGTGTGTGTGTGTGTGTCTCCAGTCGGCAGAACGCCCCACTGCAGAGACAGACAGTGTTCCACCATCCCACCTCTCCTCTCGTGCCGCCATTTTACACACGCAGGAGCTAATGCTAGCCGACCCTGACTGTTAGCACCTTACTAAAAATGAGAAATAAAACAAAGATGCGAAACGGCGAATGTAAGAACGCAAATCGTCGAAAGCGGTTAAAGTCAAAATTTTGAGAGTCGAGTTTGGGATCCGAGAGAGCTCGTCTGGGCAAGCGGTGTGTGTGTGCGTCTGTGTTCGAGTTTTGTCCTGTGTGTATCGAGTTCAGGGGGTACAAAGGTATTTGGGAGAGAGTGGAGGGGGTAAAGGAGGGCAGCGATGTAAGAAATTTCTAAAAAAAAAAAAAGAAAGAAAAAGAAAGGGCGAGAAAGAAAGTGGGGAAAATGGTGAAGCTCTGCAAACTGAAATGAATGCAATGGACTGCTCACAGCGGGAGGATGACAGAAAAGAGGAAAAGAGAGACGGAGAGAGAACGGGAATCAATTAGAGAGAGAGGGAAGTTGGTCTATAATGGTTTCTCACAGTAGGACGGCGGTGAAAGAGAAAGGCAGAGAGGCAGAGCGACAAGAAGAAGACGAGAGATAAACACAACAGGAGGAGTTTTAGGGAGAACTTGCAGAGAAAAAAAAAAAAAAAGGTAAGTATGGAGTGAGAGGCGAAGCGAGCCGGTGAAAGATGCAATAGAGGGCTGCAGGGCGCTGGAGATTTCACATGACACCAGTCTTGCTGATGCCGATTCAGAGCCTTGTTTTCTGATGCAACGCGGGCTCAAGCACCTTTCAGCAAAAGCACTTTTCTCTGGCGGGATTCGTGACAGTGTTCAAATAAACATCACCACACACATCACTACACCGAAAAACATCACCAAAACCTAAAAAGCCAAAACATGCTTTTCAGTGCTGCGAGCAGAAACCAGGATGAGGAAACATTAGAGACACACACACACACACACACACGGGATGTCATTAAAAGCATCCTGCGTCACTGAATCTGTCCTGCGTGGTTTGTTGTGTTCTTGGGTTAAATTAAGGCGATAAACACACACGTTCACACACCGGAGAGGAGACTGAGGGACTGGCGAGTGGTAGCTGACCTTGGAGCAATGACAGCGTACCTGACGGACCCTCTCACTGTCATCACTCTGTCCTTCAGACCCATGTGAGGCAGGTATGTATGTATGTATGTGTGTGTGTGTGTGTGTGTGTGTGTGCATGTGGGCTTGCTAATAATTAATTCAAACACCCACAACAGGGCATCCCCACATGGAAATACCGTTTAATCACATGCTTTCTGGAAGGGAAAAAAAAAGTTTTTGGGGAAGTGAAGGAGGGAGGGAGGTGAACGGTTTGAAGTTTAGATGAGAGATAAGATGTTACTGAAGGACGAGAGGCTGCTATCACCGAGGGCCACACACACACACACACACACACACACACACACACACACACACACACACACACACACACACACACACAGGCACAGTGCGCCCTGCTGCCATGCTACCTGTCAGATAAAAGGGAACCTGAGCAGGAAGGAACCAGAGGGTATGTACTGTAAGGTGTTACCACGGGGAACAGCACAACAACAGCTGTGGTAAACCGCCACTAATGGACAGTCGAGGAGAAAGAGTGAAAGAGAGAGAGACCCCTCCGACTCCCCTCCGTCTCCTCTCTCATCCATCTCGTTTGCGCTCCTCTCTCTGGCCTCATGCATCCTCATCCCGACGCGCTCGCCGCACAGCATGCGCACGACAGAGATGGAGCGGAGCTGAGAGACGGGGGAGAGGGGAGTCGGTGAATAACTGTGTTGTAGATATGGAGATGCAACAAAAGAGATAGAGAAGACACAGGGAAAGGTGGAGGAGGAATGGGGGTGGTGGTGGTGGTGGTGGTGGTGGGGCGGAGTCAAGGGGGAGGGAGGAGGAAGTGTAAGAGACTGCCATGGATGGTGCCTAGATTAGTTTTGCTCCAGTAGCGAAAGATCATAAAAAATGAGGAAGGGAGGAGAGAGCTGAGGAGACAGAGAGAAGGGGAGGATTAGTGCCACTTCAGGAATGACAGAAGACTAGAAAGAAAGAGCGGGAGGCTGGAGTGAAGGGGAGGGAGGGGGGGAGTGGAAGACAAGGAGAGGGAGATCCTGACATTTAGTCGGGATTAGTTTTGGTTAAGGAACAGGATGAGAGGGAGAGAAAAAAGCACGAGGGACGGAAACAGTACATGGAAGTATGTGCATCTTTGTCGCTGGAAGTCTTTCTCATGTAAAATAATGGGCTTTAACAGTAAAGTCAAGTGTGTGTGGATGTGTATAGTAATCCAGGTGATTCCAAATATTTTGATTATTCCCAGGCTCAGGCAGGCTGATCGGGGGAATACCGTGAGAAGGTCAGAAGACTGCATTAGCATTTCCTCTCTGAGCAACTATCTGTGGTATTTCTAATTAATGACAGCAGGATAATTAACATATAAAAAAAAGTCATCAGCCTTCACTCTGGTAATAACGCAGCAAATTAGTCCCCGTCTCGCGCCGGAACAGTGATGGCATTTAAGAATTCATTCGAGACGGATGGGGCTCTTTTTTAATTCCGGTTTTTAATATTTCTCTTTCCTTGTCGCCAAAGTGACACGAATTTAATCAAGGCGGCGTGGTCGGGAGGTATTCGTTGGACGACATGTAGGAATTTAGTGAATGGTTCTCACATGCAGAGACAAACAACCTTGTGAGCAGCTTTTACTGCAATAATAATAATAAAAAAAAAAAGAGTGTGTGTTGATTCAGCCTGGGACAGCGCGACAAGCCCCCTGCAGATAGCGCTGGGATGGGAACTGGGACAGACGTCTCGGACACGCATATGAGGGGGCGCACACAGAGAGAGCCAGAGAGCACACGCAAAGGCCCATGCAGGACTGCACTTGAACACAATGTCCACAGACACAGAAAAGTGTTCATACACGTAGAAATGCCCACACACACACACACACGCGCACACATACACCAACAACTGTACAGGGATTCCCACAGTGACTGGGCAACATTCCCAACCGGAATGGGCAGCTCACTGGACTGGAAGACTAACATTACTCCAGGCGCGCTCTGGATTAGATCAACTCTGGGAATTTCACACTGGGACAGAGAGATGGAGAGTGGGAGAATGAAGGAGACAGGGAGGTTAAAAAAAAAGGAAAAGAATGGAGGGAGGGGTGAGGGAAGACGAGAGAGAGAAGAGAGGGAACTAATGCTTAAAAAACCCTCAATCCAATTAGGTTTAAAAGCCAATGTGGAGTGGAGTGTGGAGTAAGTCTCATCTTACAAGGTTAAAGATAATACAAGATTCTGAAGGGTAAAGATGAATTTAGCTTCCTTGATAAAAGTGGAGAATTAGAGCATTGCAGCTATTCAGAAGGAGAGGAGGAAACAGAAGGAGTAGTGGTGGGGATGAGGAGCAGTCTAAACATCATGCCCTGGTAGTGGAGATGAGAGAGGCAGAGAGAAGAGTCTCATGGTGTACAAAGGGGAAGCATGAAAGGAAGAGGAGATGAAAAGAGGAGTGTACTCACTGGGCTCGCAGCACACGGTGACACGCAACTTCATACATGGCAGAGGAGGGCCTTCATCTGCCGGTAGAGCTAGAAAGAACGACGAGATGCAGACAGAGAGGGAGCTTTAAATATGCTGCTTATCTGTTCAGCCCAACAAATGGTTAGTATTCAAAACGTGTCAAATGAAAACAGAAATTTGCACATGCTGAATCAAATCTTTCCATCAAATCGACACTTTTGAGAACTCTCCTGGTACTTTTGAAGAATTCTCGTGACAAGTGAAGCTAAAGAGCAGCGAGGTTTGTTTTTCTGTTGCTGCCAATATCACAACACAGTCTCCCTATGTCACACAGACACACTTATCTCCACAACTAAATAAAAGCAATAAAACATGCAATTGAGAGTGTGACCATAAAAACAAAAACAAGAAACCGCTGCGATATCAATACTGATCACGGCTCATGCGAGAAAACAGGCGAACATCAGCTGCATTACCTGTCAGTTTAGCATTGCTTTTACAAAACAAATCTGTCTGGAAAGTGCAGTTACAGGGGCTTTATATTTGAATTATTCACAAACAGCTGCTAACTCAACAGGGACCCACCGCACAAGCTGAGTGTATGATCGCTAACAGTCTGTCTCACTTTGTATCTGTGATTTCAACTGATAGGATGCAGCACGGAATAGCAGCGGGGCCGTGTTATACGGCGCCGTCGACGGTGGCTGAGAGAGCTCAACTCACACAGACAGAACATCTTCATTTTGACAGCACAAATAAACGAAACAAAAGCAAAGAGAGGAGCATGTTCACCAAAAACACAGACGGAACAAGCAAATGCAGAGATGCTGCAAGAGGTGCGCAACACAACAAGAGTGGGTTCCAACACGGTTTCCAGACGACACTAAAATCTGACCAACATGCACCCACATGCGAATTGTTAAACATTACCACTTGTCGGTGATGTTGGAAGATGAGCTAATGATGTTTATGTCACTCTAACAAAGCAAATCTTTACTCAAGGTCTGCGTATAACCTTCTCTCTGTAGATTCCACCTTAAACCGTAAAGGTCTAGTGTGCAGGATTCCATTGCATCTACCTGTGAGGTGTGACAATGCAAAAACGCGATTGGCCATATCTAAAGCCAGTGTTTGGTTTGTCCATTCTGGGCTACTGTAGAAACAACATGGCAGACTCTGTGGAAGAGGGCCCGCTCTGTCTGTAGACACAGACGGCTCATTCTAAGGTAACAAAAACGCAACAATTCTTATTTTCAGGTGATTATAAAGTAAAGAAAACAGAGTAATGAATATTATATTCCATCTCTGCTAATATATCCCCATAAATCCTACACACTGGACCTTTACTTAAAGTCCCCCTCCTTTCAAAAATGTGTTTTGCCTGTTGTTGCTTCAGCTGGATGTGTGAGCTTCACTGTGCAGAATGTGTGCGGACTTTGACCAAAGAAGGCTGTATTTACGTTCATGTTCTAAAGGAGGGAAAGTTTCTCTGTGCTTGCGTCAAATTTCCATGTAAGACGTGTATGTACAAGCATGGTTTTGTGACATCACAACAACTTTGAAAGTAAATCATGGTCCAGCACGCAACTGCTAACGTGAAACCTTCAGTGCACAGCAAGCCTCCAGGAACAACGCTGGGCTTTGATGCCAATTTGACATAGTGGCCAAACTGTGTAACTACAACTTCTGGGTCCATTCAGTGACACCATTGGGCCCCAAAATACTTTTTTCCCCATATACTCACATTGGGAGAGCGACATCTGTAAATCATTGGATACATTTTTTTTTTAAGCATCACCCCCAGAAAATGACTCTTATCAGGGTTTCAGGATTTCATCCATACAGTCAGATAACATCTCAAAAGTCTACAAGATTAATCATTTTAACTCCATTCAAGTTAGTGGTGGGTAAACAGAAGTTTGCTGCACTGTGGACAACATCTCTACGCAAGATCTGGGTAATTTCATTAGCAGGAAGTGTAACTGAATGGACTTTTCAGTGAAGAGACGTCGTGTGTGCAGCATTTAAATTTTTTGATATGATCAATATCTGCACATTTATAGATTCCATATTTTTATTTAACATCTGAGAGAAGTAGAGGATGAAAGTAGTTTATTGTACTATTTAAAAAAACATACTAGAAAATGATCATAATGGAGTATTATTGTATTCAGAGCAGAGCATTCTTGTATCAAAGAAATACTTCACTTGCAAAATGACCATCTGTTTATCCCCTACTTACCCTGTGTTACCATTCGTGTGTCTCAAATCACATACTTCCGTTAGTACACTAGTAAAGGGTAGTGTTGTGTCAAACAATTAGCTAGTTAGCAAACTAGCATTAGCATCTGTGTTATCGTTCGCGGTACCAAATCATTACAAACTGCTAAATTAACCCAATAAACATACTGCTGGCTTACACCCGACAACAGTATAGTGGTGCTTAGTGCAAAAAACACATGTATTGTACAATGCAGCTACGTTCACGGTCGCACAGTCCTCGGCTGCTATTTCCAGTTTGAGAAGTGGTCCCTCCCCTTGCGCTACGTAGCCAAGATGGCGACCACTGAAGGCGACAAGTGTCCATAGTTCCACACTCAACTTTTTGACTGTTTTGAGTGCACCATCCGGGTACTCATAGTGCACTGCATTTTTCCATACTTATCAGTGTGAACGCACTTATAAATACACTCAAAATATTAAGTGTAAGTACAGCACATGACTTTGTGAAGAAAACATTGTTTTTGAATGAAGAACCCAATTAAAATAATTAAAGTAAACGGGGACTGCCTTTAAAAACCACAAGACTAAATCAAAACATCCATTTACAAACTCTCACACAACTCATGCAGTGTAATCCAAGTCTTATTCATCCAGTCGTATGCTCAGTACTTTCCATAACACGTGCATACTCACTAAAACATTACGATTTACAACATGTCAGTACAAACTGCCTCAGGTATGGACGAGCAGCCTGAGTTTTGCATTTGAGCTCAGTTCAAACGCACATGCGTGTCCAGGCACACTCAGGGCACGCTACTCATAGGTGGAGGTGTACTGCGCATACGACTGGATAAATGAGACTTGGATTATACAGCAGGGGTTCTGTGAAAGTTTTAAAGGATCTTTTAATATACTTTTTGCTGTTGTTAAATTCTCATGTAAACTCTGTCAAATGTTTTTGTTCCGTTTACAGTGGATGTGCGTTATGATGTGTAATTTAGTGGATTGTGTTTAGTGTTTGGTGTGAATGTATGTTTTTTACTGTCACCATGTAACTGTGTAGACCCCAGGAAGAATAGCTGCTGCAATGCAAAAGCTAATGGGGATCTTAATAAACAAACAAACAAAGGATGTTTGCCTCTTTTGGATTCTCTGATCATTGTGGTGGCATGCAAAAAAACACCACCAAGGGGTTCTTCACAAATTCAAGGTAACAAGCTGTGAATAATTAATATGAGCTGGCCATTCTGTGGGTGAAGTCTTCCTTTAAAACATGTCTTAAGGGGATCTTAAGAGTTGTTTTTTCAGACTATTATTTCTAAGCTTAATATTTTGTTTAGTTTTAACAATGTGATCACATAATTTAGTGTTTGACTTTGACTAAGTGCATTTTTCAGTTTTCGCTGGCCCCTGGAAACGTTGCCATCCCCTCAAATGGCTCTGTGTTAGGAGCAGCTGACTATCAGAGGATGTCAAGGTGTTTCCTGTTTGTGGGATCTGGACATGGAGAAGCAGCGGGCGTCGGTCAGAAGGTCGGGCAGAGTCCCAGAGACAGTAGGCTGTCAGTGTCATAGTCTGTGGGAGCCGTCGAGAGGAGCTGAGCCCGGCTCAGACTGAGCCAACTAATGCCATTAGTGTTTCTAATACTATTGTAGTGTTCTCCCAGGCTAATGCCATTATACTGTCTCCAGTGCTGCGGGCCCATTCAGCCCACAGACCCCAGAGCCAGACATTTGGACCAACTTTACGCCTTATCTTTGATGTGGACAAAACACACACAATCGCTCGGAGCCCGATGTGGCCCGACCAGGGGGGGAGACACCCATTGTTGCTTTTCTCTGAACTGGCCTGAACAACCACAATAGCCCAGTGTGTATGTGTGTACATATATACATGTGTGTGTTAGAGTGTGTGTGTGTGGAAGCGCTCTCTCATGCCCTCACAATGCTCCATTGTCCCTTGGACCGCAACAGTAATTTATGTAAAGATTCTTTCTTTCTCTTCGTCTCATCCATCCCTTTGCTTCGTCGCTTTTGTTGCTCTCCCTTTTCTTTCTCCAGTGTGGATTCCTCTCATCCGGCCTCTCTCGTCCCTCTGCCCCCCCCCCCCCCCCCTCCCCTCCCCTTCCTGTACTGTCAGACTGTGTCCATCTTTTTCTCTTTCTCTCTCTCTGTCACTCCTCCACGCTTCTCTACCTCCGTCTGCTTCTCTGCCTGCCTCTTTTCCCCGCTCCTCACTGTCGTCCTGTATTGATCTCCATTTCTTCCTCCTACACTTTGCGGTCCCTGTGTCTCTTTGTTGTCAACCCTTCCATACCATGCATTCACTTGACTCTTTCATTCTCTGCCTTGTTTCATGTCCTCCCCCTCTTGGTTGGACTGACACCACAAGTTGTAAAAAGTAAAAAAAAAAAAGAAAAACTGATTTTACAGCCACTAAGCCATCTTCTGTGTCTCTCCCTCCCTTTTCTCCCTCCAGTGGTTTGAAATAAATGAGTGAGGGGAGAGGAGCACGGGAGAGTGTAATGGGAAAAGAGGAAACCATCACTATAATTGTGTAACAGCCTACAGGTTTAGGAAAACATCAAATTAATGTCATTCAGTGTGAATTTATGGAAAACATTAATGCTGTAAGCTGCAGTTTGCAGACACTCAAAGACTCATAAAAAACATTGCAAGTTGCTCTCAACCTTCTCATCCCGGCTGCCCGGCCACCACACTTCCTTCGACACAGGTGTCTTTGCACAGCCTGATGAACTGAAACATCAAATATTTACATCTTTTCTCTTTTCGGGCTGTTTTACTCAGCTTCCAGTGTGCGGAGCCTGAAGCGAATGTTCATTGCTTCACTGGAATAGAAATTTCCCACAAGAAAGTAAGTGATAATGCACTTTGCATATAAAAACACATACCTTTTAGCCATGTATTGAACCTCTACACTCTCTGAGGAACGACAGGAAACTAATATGCAGCTTGATTAATAATTATTATCAATAGGCAGTGCTGCTGAAGCAGATTATCTGAGTCTGTGGTGTTTAACTCCTGGAGTTAAGGTTACCTAAGGATAGGATGTTACACAATTTAAGCTGTTTTCAAAGCTTCCACTCCGTTTTTTGCTGATTGAGTCTTAAATATTTTATGTTACAGTGAAATACTTGAGATCTCAACCCAAGTTTTAAAGGGCTTGAAGTCATTTTTCAAGCAGTAATTCCGAGCATCACCTAGTTTCAGCTTCTTCACTGCAAGAATATGTCACTTTTCTTTTCCTTATGCGATGACACGATGAAAATCTTTTGATATTTCACCACTGAATGGACAAAATGGGCAATTTGAAGGTGAAATTACTATTTTAGGAAACTGTGATGGACATTTTTCACTATCCTTTAGTATTTCATGGACAATTAACGGTTTCCATCAGAAAATGGTCAACAGATCAATTGATAATCAAAATAATTTGCAGCGCCTACTGGCGGAAATGTGTCTGACGCAAGTGTGAGTATCACAGACTCTATATCAAGACGGACAACATGACAGCAAGCAAATACATCTTAACAGCGCCCTGGTGGCTGGCTGCAGTTTCAAACATAAACCCCACCGCCTCCATGTTAGCAGATGGGACATAAGCCAAACTAAAAGTACACGTCAAATTGTTACAAAAGATGGTCTATGTCATTTTAGGTCGTTCTTGTCATGCTGCTTTAAGTTCAAGTGTTCATTTCTTCTGACAAAGTTGGTTTTAATGAGTTATTTAGTGCTATAAAAAGGGAGTGTGATGTCATGATTAAAAGCCATGTGTGGCAATGGGTGTGCTCGCGATTAATGAAGCTGCTCGTTGTTGGTTGGAGGGCAGGAACTCGATACCTCGGAGATCGCTACTGCACAGATCCTGTCCCCAAATGACATTACCAATGCAAGATGGCAGCGGCTGTATTTGAGATATTTTGGCTTCATTTTTGTGCAGTGGGAGGAAGTGGAGACACGTTGTGTATCTCTGTATACAGTCACTGATGAGTGTCAACAACTGTCGAGTAAAATGAATTTTAAATGAACCTGCATGAAAATTCAGGACCGTTTTGTTACCTGTATCAAACTAGAAGGGCACTCTACGAATGCAGACTTCTGCCAAGGCCAAATGCCCTATCACACAACATTAACACAAGCAAAAAATAATTTGTGAATATGCTCCAAAATGAAATGGGTTCTCTCCTGGCCCATGCTTCCATGAAACTTGGGCCAGTATCGTAATCCTGCTGACAAACAAACAAACCAAAAACATAACCACTTTGGTTGAGGTACATGAGACCCACTTGAATCTCTAACTGACTGAATCCCCTGGCTAATGATCCCCAACCACCACCTCCACAGAAACACACTCATCCTCTACTCACAGCTGTAGTAGTAGTGTCGCCCTGGAAGAAACTCAAACCCCAGTGAGAACGGGGTGAACCTTTGGATCTTCTCAGAGAAGCGCACTGGTCCAAACGGAGCGTAAGGCGTGTTACACTCCCACCTCTTGATGGCCCCTCTGGTCTCTACGCAGCCCTGGAAAGAGGCCTCTCCCACCAGGTAGAGAGCCAGCGTCTCCGGCTGCTCGAGGTCATGGCTCCCCTTGTTGGGGTAATGTGGGCAGTAAATGTCCAGGTAGTCATTCAGATTAACCTGGATGGACAGATCTCCTCCTGTTAACCTGGAAAGGAGAACGACAACGACATTAATATTTCACGTAACGATTACACAGAGTAATACATGACTGAAGGGGAAAGGGAGGCGGTGATTAAGCGCAGACGGAGAGAGAAGGAAGACAGATGACAGATATTCCATAATTCCTTTGTGCCTGGAGGAATGTGGATAGTTACAGCAGATGGATTGTTCATCAATATTACACATAACGATTACACAGGGAGATAAAGCAAAGTTGTGCAGGTCTTAAAGAATGTTTTACTATCTAGTATATCGCAATGATACGACTGCACTTTACTTCTAAACCAGCGAGGGAGCGGTGTTGAGCGACAGATAGCGAGAACAACAATTCCTCATATGCTAATTAAGACCGTTGAGGGGAGTTCAGTGTAAAATAAACTCGGCTCCCTCCGCTCTCCACTCTCCCACCACACAGCACAGATATACAAACTTATGCGGACGTGCGTGCGCATGCACAACCACGTCTTCAGTCAAGGTTGACTGGCTTTAGGCATAACAACAACTCTGGACAAGACAGCATCATTAGAACAGAAGAGCTGCATAATGCATGCTCCTTTAGACTGCAGATTCTGACTTCCTGTCAGCCACAGTATAAAGAGTTACCCGTGTACAAACTAATATTGAGGAAGAGGGTGTGCGAGACAGATTGACGGAAGTCGATGGAGGATAAAGTCAGAGGGGCGAATTCAACATGAGGAAATCATAGGACTGTTTGAATCATAACGGCATGAAAAGACAAAGCAGGAGACAATAATTCAGAGGAGAAATGCGTGACAAAGTAATGTACAAACTAAAATGGAGGAAACTAGTGCGGAGGAAGAGGGGATGAGAGAAAGACTGAGGGAAGTCGATGTAGGACAAAGTACAAGGGGAGCACTCAAAGACAAAAGACAAAGCAGGAGACAAATGAGGAGAGAAAATTGTACAAACTAATGTGCAAATAAATATGGAGGAAACTAATGTGGATGCGAGAAAGATTGAGGTCGATGTATGAATCATAACTTCAAGAAAAGACGAAGCAGGAGACATTAAATAAGGAGAGAAAAACTAATGTACAAACTAATATGGAGTGGAGGGAGTGGGGATGCGAGAAAGATCAAGGGAAGTTGATGTAGGACAAAGTAAGAGGGGTACGTTCAACATGAAGAAATCATAAGACTTCGTATGAATCATAATGGCACGAAAAGACAAAGCAGGAGACAATAAATGAGGAGAGGAATGTGTGACAAATGGAGGGAGGGAATGTGAGTGATGGAGTGACATGAGACGAGGCCCAGAGGAAGGCAGATGGAGACTGATGAAACGAGGGCTGTTGAGACAGGTTAGAGCAGAGAGCTGGAACAAAAAAGGAAACGAAGAAAGCCAAAAGAAGGAGGAAAGTTGGATGAACAGGTGAAAAAAGAAAAGTAGAGTAAAGAGGAAAAGAAAGTAAAGTGTTTTAATTAGCGACCCCAGAGAGTCTGAGTGCAGACACACAGAGAGGAGAACAACGGAGTGGAAGAAAGCGAGGAGACGGACTTTAATTGGGCTCCTCTTTGCACGGAACGCAGGAGAAAAGAATGAGGGGCAGAATGTGGCTTGGGCAGAAGGTTCAGGTCCATCAGTGGGAGTCTTTATAGAGGGGTGACAGAGCGGAGGAGAGAGGAAGGGAGTGCTGGGAGTCAGTGAAGGGGAACATGGGAGGGAAAAGGAACGTGGAATGGGGAGGGGTGGATGGCGGCGGACGGCGGTTGTAGTCTCAAGTTAAGTAGGCGGACAGAGAAGAGGCCAAAAGAATAAATAAGAAGAAGAATGAGCGCGGGAGAGGAGGAGGAGGAGGAGGAGGAGACAGAGCTGACGAAAAAAACTGAAATGAAACAGATAGACATGACAGGAAGCAGGAGACTGAGATGGTCCAGCAAATCTGCAGAGGGTGGCAAAGATGGATGGAGCAATGAGAGGAAAAATGACAAGAGACCGGCGGAGAGAAAGGGGGGCCATATGGCACGGCGAAAAGAAAACTGAAATAGAAATCCACTTTAACTTTGAACCCGAATGTGGGCGCAACGGTGCACATTTCTGAGTGAGATAATGGAGCAGAAAAGTGTGTGTGTCGCGGGGATGCAGGTGAGACCCTGGAGGCAGGTCTCACCAAAAGCTGCTTCCTGCTCAATAGCTAGCGTGCAGAATTGGCGATCTATCAACGGGACAGGACGGCATCGATCGGGATCCCTCGCTCAGGACACACACACGCTCCGTCTGATCAATATCCCCTCTGCGAATGTGTGTGTGTGTGTGGCCACGTCCCGATAGCTCTATTACCTGTGTGTGCTAATTACAGCCGAACAAAGGAACTTGATTGTCTGGTTAAGGGAACACAAAAGCGCATAAGCCAGTGTCATCACGCACACACACACACACACACACACACACACACAAAGACACACACGTACTACCTGTGGTGCTTCTGAGGCTTCTCTGAGGCAGAGGAATGTTTACTTAGGTGCACCAGCTGTGGAAGTGTGTGCATGGGTGTGTGCGCGTATATGCAATGTAATAATAGACGTGTGCTGTGTCAACATGCTGCACCCCCTGCTATACATGTCAGTCACCTCAAGGTTCTTCTGCACTGCTCAGGTCCTGTTTCCCCCTCACCCACCCCCCCCCTCCAATCTGCATTCCTCCTCACCCCCTTCCTCTCCTCGATCTCCTCCCTCGTCTTTCCCCACTTCGGATGACATGCACTCATCCCCCCCATCTACTGCTTCACAGGTTGCACCTCCCTCCTGCTCTCCCACCTATTTCTGCCTCCTCAGTATCCTACATTACTGCCCCCCCCTTCCTCTCACAAGCCTCCAACCTGGGCTTGCGCCATATGCATGCCAGCAATTACAGAGACGGTGTGCTCTACTGATGTCAAACTGTCAGCCCTCTTTCTGTCCTCTTCCTCTCTCTGGCCCTGGTAGGCTTGGGTACGCCCTAATTACACACAGCATCCTCCCCTCCTGCCAGCCACCATGCAGCAGAGCGGTGACAGCACAGGGGCATCATGGGAGCACCGAAGGGGCTGTGGGTGTAAAAAAGAACAGAGTGCTGGAGCAGCCTATCAGCGGGAGAATCCTCTGGAAGCTGAGGAGAGGATTGGTTTGGTCCAGTGCTGGAGCAAGAGGGGAGAGGGCACTGACACAGAGAAGCACACACACACACACACACACACGTGTATTTCAGCACACATAGGTGAATACACACACACACACACACACACACACGTGTTCACACATGTCAAGCACACACACAGACATGAAAGTACTTTGGTAGAATAAAACATGCTCCATCCCCCCTGCCAGAGGGTGATCGGTGACACCCTTCTGAGGACTGGTGCAAGCTCTTGGTTGATAAAGAAAACTCGCACCGAGGAGCCGAATCAAAAGTAGCACGCTGGGCTCTTCAATGGAGGACTTGAAAAGGCTACCATTTATCCTTTTTATAATTGCTGGAAATCACATTCAAAATTCCAAAATTGAACATAACCAATGTCCTCCCAATGTGTGTCCGTGTTAACACGTCCACACAGAAGCACATATGCACGTGTGTGTGTGGGAGTGTGTGTGTGCAGATATAATGAAATGCAGGGGGTTGACTGTGGCAGAGACCTTTGATCCTTTAATATGAGAGAATAATTAAAGGAGCAACAATTCCACAACACAGCTTCAGGAATACAGAGTAGATACTCGATCACGCACAGCAGCTGCGTACTATGCATACTGAATACACTTGGGCACTTAACCCATGTACTGCACATAAACATGGGGGATACAAATAGACTACTAAAATGAAAATGCTGATAACGTGCATACACTGTATGCATCCTAAATGTATACTGTAGATACTATGGTTTTAATTAACACTTTCATGCATTAAAAAGCCTGCAGTAAAAGTCTGCCGGCTCCTTGTAGTGACGGCGGGAGGCCGAAAGGCTTGGTGGAGCCTCAGTTCTTCCGTGGTCAGTCACAGCAGGGTGATGGCTAAGTCTGGCCACTACGCTGACTGGGCACAGCACGCTGTGGTCAGTGTGCCTTGGCTGGGCATAGCATGACACAGCTTCAGCCTCTATGGTGGGTGCTGTAGCAACACTCATGGTGAAACTGGAGGATCTTTGGTGCTCTCTGAGGATGACTCTATGAAATGGTATTGTTTATTTCAGTTTTGGTGTACCAGATGGGTTGGGTTTAGTGCGTGATGACAGATGAGTAGATGCCAGGTGAGTCAGTCAAAAAGAATAAAACAATGTCAGCTCTGACATACTTATTATCTTAGTAGTCTGGGTGTCACAGTTGTGTTTGTTTAAAGCATCAAGTCACGCCAGCATTTTTAATGGCTGAATTTCAAGCTGAATTAAATTCATTTAAATGGAATTGCTGTCATCGGTGGATTACTTGCTGAGATGAAGTGAATCAGTGCAAAACTTTCACACTGGGTTTAACTCAGGTGACCTTTCACACAAAAAATTCTGCTGCTAAACAACTGCAAACTGTCTCGCCACTGTTAGAACTGGAGCAGACTTTGCGCTAGACTTTTTTGTCGCCGGTCATTTTGACTGACAGGGTCATAAAAATCCGGTCATAATCTATTTTTACCGGCCATTTTAATTTTCGTTTTTAAATGATAATAAAGATATTCAAAGACATTTAGTTTTCATTCGTTCGTTTTTAATAAATCCAACAAGCAAATTAAAAAGTGTGCATTAATAAGGACATGAACGAAAAGATGAACAGACATCCACACACCCGTGCCATTAGGCTTCGCCCTGGACTTACGCGTCCGGTGTGTCCAGGGCGTTATGTAGTTATGTCTGTAGGCTCGGTGACACAAAATTAAAATTGTAATGAAGTGATTATGGTATTGAAAAATGTGTTCGGTTATGCATTGTTGTGTTATTTTAAATTATAAACACGGTATTTTCTCCTCATGTTCCTCAGTGCGTGCTGTTATTTTATTTTGAAAATTGGCCAGATTCTCTCGTCTTTTCTGTGTCCGACTTCCTGTTTGGTACGATCCGCTCGATCCAGCTTGACAGAAGCGCTCGTGGCCTGTGTGGATAGTCAGATAGGTTGACATGGGCGCTGATTGAAAACGGCCTCCGCTGCTGGGCGCCGTGCCTCGGTTCCGCGTCCGGTGTGTCCAGGGCGTTATGTCAACCACGCTACATGAAGCAGATGAATGACCTTTTCTCTGCAGTGTGAAAATGGCAGCCACTTAAACCACTGGCTGTGCACTCCGCCGCCAAGTGGGCAGGGGTGGTAATTGCAACCGACAGCCTTCAGATTTTCCGGTCATTCTTGTAAAAAAAAAAACGGTCAATGACCGAGAATATCCGTTAACGCGACCCCTGAACTGGAGTCACATTAGCTTTGTTCCACTCTGCTTTGCCAGACTTTAAACTGTTCCATAAACTGTATAGTTTGTACTTTTATATAAATGTATGTATAAATGTGTAATTTGAACATTTTTTTTTACCTAAGTTGGACTACTTTCTGCAGTGGACATCCATGGACAACTGCAGATGCACATGAGGTTTCATTCATACTACATTTGAGGGTCCGTGTTGATCTGGCGTTTTATGCATGTACATTTCCCGATCCACACTCCATGCCAGTTGTCCCGGCAGTCTTTGTATTCCTTTAAAGCCAAATTCTACATATGTGGGTAATGGTGGATCTCCTTGCACAACCTCTCTCCAAATAAACCTCCAAAATTAGATATATGAAAGGTGCATACACCACCAACTGGATAGTAGTGTGGAACAAGCAATTATATGTTGCAACTGGTGCATGCATAGTCGGCGTGTGCAGTCTGCATAGCCACAAATTTTGGGCTGCATGTGGACATCCACCAAGGGGTCATGCAGACACGGAAAGAATGATGCTGGCTTGATTGTCTGTTAGCAACCCAGCTAGCTCGAGTGACTATTGTAGCTGGCTAGTGCTAGCATGTTACCTCACCAGCCTAAGTAGCTAGTCAACCAGCCCTGCTCACTATGTCACCACCCTTCCCCACTAATTATTTCTGCTGTGCCACTTTCTGGTGACATCTGGGTACTAAATCATAAAGAATTACATGCAAACATTTCTCAACACTGGTTTGACAAGAGAGGGACTGAGAAAAACTTTACACATGAAGGAAGAACATTTCTCACATGTGAGCACGCCTGAACACCAGTGTTTTGATGTTGGGCAGGTGAATAAGACCAGACTTTGGGTGCCTTTTATGGTAAAACAGTGCTGTACAGTGGAGAATAATTGATGGAAAAGATGAGAGAAGTTTATGACAAAAGCAGCCCAAAGACAGTGCAGGAGGAAAAGAGGAAACAAAGCACAACAAAAGAGAGAGAACATTCTTTCCTTCAGGTTTCCAAAGCGTCTGTGACCTTTTGCTCCACAGGCTATCCTATCTTCACAGGAAGAGGGAAAAGGAATCTTACACCTGTACTGCTTCACCCAAGAGTCACGAAGTAAGTGGGAAAGACAGAAACTACGTCTTCTCGATACTGCACTATTTCCAGGAATTTGCATGCCTCAAACCGTGTTGCTCTTCATTTCCTCTCTCCTGCTTGTTCTTTTCTCTGCGCGGATGTAGAATCAGGACAACCACCCCCCCCCTCCCCTTCAATCCCCTTCTATGAGCTATGCCCCCCCTCCGTGCCAGCACAAAGCCATGCTGTGTCCAGAGCCCAAACACCAATGTTGTGTCTAACCTGGTGCTTACTCCCTTCAACGCGCACAAACAAGGACTTCACCCCCCACCACTGACCATCTGGGGCCCCCCACCACCCCGCCTGGCCGAGAAATCCCTTTACCACCCCCCCCCCAACCTCAACACTCGGCAGACCCCGCCTCTTTGGATTGTCAGTGTCATCAAACCGTGGCCAAAGACGGCGATCAACCACTCCTCACCGAGAGGAAAGAGGGACTTAAGGGGAACAAGCTGTTGCTCTTATCTGCTCTTTCCTGTTTGGTATGCCTGTGTGAGTGTGTGTATGTGTGTAAGTGTGTGTGCTTCCTTCAAGGTCAGCAGGAAGTGTATCTCCCCTCTACACCAGACCTTTTGCTTTCTTTTCTATGACTCCTAATCTCCAAATGTGGTCGGTATGTGAACTTCCCTCCTCCTTTTTCCCCTCTTCCATCTCCATTCACTTAAGTGTGTAGTTTTTCTTCACATTAGGCCTCATTCACGAACAGCGCATACACACACATGTGTACTTTACCCGTGTGTAAGAATGTGGGGGTTTCATCAATATTTTCTCATCTAAATTTGTTTGCACACTCCAAACAAATCTGAAATTGGACATGTATAAAAGGTATGTAAAAGATTCTGATTAAGCTCCAAGCAGCTGTTAGGATGGCATATCTTGCCTTGCTGGAAGATGCTGCAGCCATGCCTTTAGGAGAGAGCATGTCTTCAGAGACCGACATAGCATGTTTGAAGGGAGTGACAAATGGCTGATCAGCTGTTTCCGACTGCCAAGACATTCACTAATTTGCGCTTTGAGACAACTTAACTGCTTTCTCAATGATAAACCTCTCGGCAAACGTATTTCCTTATATAGAGAAATGGGTCCATGGCAGTATGCTGATTGCAAATAGCGAGCATGTGCCTGTCACCTTAGAGTGAGTCTGATTCACTGACATACTCATGCCGGTAAGAACAAAATTGGCTGGTGTGCACATGTCATGAATCAAACAGTAATTTTAGGTATCACGGTTTTACCGTATATCAGGGTATTTAAAAATTTCAAAGGTACGGTTTTTCGATAATGTAAAAAATACAGATGCTACTCTTTTTATTAAACTGATACGGAGATGCTGTATTGAGGCAATGTAGAGCACGGCATGAACGTGTGAACGTGTGTGAATGGGTGAATGTGACTCGTAGTGTAAAAGCACTTTGAGTGGCCGGAAGACTAGAAAGGCGCTATAAAAGTGCAGGCTACATGATTTTATTAAACACATCATATCCGTTCAGCCCACTGATGTATTGGTATCAGCCATGGCAACTAGTGTAATCTGGTTTTTCAGCAAGAAGGGCATTTATTTCCAATCTATTCCATATTCTATGGGTCATAAGTCTTTAAACCAGGCAAGACTTGTCTGAGTAGGCCAATTGCATATTAGAAACACACCACTGTAAGCTACACAATTACAAACTGCACATGCTACAATAACTTCAATCACCAGTAGCTCAGCTTTTCACATTTAACCATCATACTGTCATACATCGTATACCCCTTTGAAATGCCATAAAAAGATATGAAATAATAGATACCGCCTAAGCCTATCGTTTACACTTATTTTGTAGGAACATTTCTACACGCATATTAGTAAATGGGGTCCATTGTATTGATATGCATTGCGATCTGGGTGGCTTATGACCTCTGTGAAACAATTTCCTGGGGATGCCCTGCGCTATCAGACATACCTGATGCCTCTGCCCTTATAAGGCTAGAAGAATAGGAGCACAAGTGCACAGCAAAGCATCACATAACAATATGAATTTTGTGCATAAGCGTTGGTGACTATGGCTGTGAGTATGTCTTATAGCCTAGATGAAGTGATTGGTTGCACCTTTCGTGCCCTGCAGCCTCCATTAAATGACCAGGAGGCACGGGGCATTCAAACTGTGTGGATCAGCAGGCTGCCTCCACAAACACACACACCTGCTGCTTCAGGCCCTGAGGGATTCTCAGCCCCAGGTTAAAGACAGACCCTATTTTCTGCCTGTTATGGCATAGGTCCCTCTGTGCATGTGTGTGTATGTGTGTCCATTCTGTGGGACTCAGCAGCACAACAGGATGTATAGCTACGGCCGTCGAGAGCTGAGGAAAATTGCATGATTCGGGCCCACAGGACCCATCAGTATGGAAACCAATCCATCGGAACCATTTTGATACGGCTGCAGGTCTGCAGAAGCCATCATCCCCCTTTGTGGCAGAGCTCTGTCATGCATAGGCACCGCTCTCCATGTGTGGTCTACTCTGATCCTAAAATAAGCTTTCCAGCGACTTTTCTGGGAGGTATGAAATTACTGTCCACAATATAAATGGACAAGAGTGAAGCCTCGCAGTCTATGGCTCGTTTTTTCCCTTTTGCCGTTTGTCCAAAAAACACACTGCAAATGTTGCCTCACTATGCCCACCAGCACGGTGGCAGCTCTAAGTGTTCCGACCTGACTCTCTCACCTGCTCCGCGTGCGAGGTGGCCACACTTGTAAGAGGAGCGTGAGGGGAGAAAAGGGCACGAAAAAGAAGAGTTTCAGCTCGCACGCAGAGAGGAGTGACGAGGAAAAGTGTGCGGCAAAAGAATTGCGCATGGGCGAGAGCGGAGTGCACGTACGGTGAGGGGCGTGCGAGGGGGTAAATAAGGTCAGACGTGCCGTTGCCAGGACAACAACCAATCCGGAGCTGGGATTGGTGCCAAGCCAATGCCCCACCCATCCATCCTTCGCTCCATCCGTCTTTTTTTTCCCCCTGCATCCTTCAGTCGGACAGCCTAAACCTCAGAGTAATGAGTGCTCTCCATGTTTCTGCAGTCTAAATGGAGCTGCAGAGTAAATACAGGGCTGATCTGTACAGGTGCCAGCCTTGGATACATGGACCTGAATATAGCTACAGTACCTCACCGCTCAGACACTGACAGGACGAACTGTCGGGGGGTGGGGGAGGGAGGAAGGCAGTGACAGCGATGATGGGTGGACACAAAAAGCCATGATTCAAACTGTTTATAAAATCTATCAGAGTGTATTGCTACAAAGTGGCAGCTGGGCTGATCCACTTTGTCAACATCATTTGTCTCATGTTTATGTACTAACTTTGCTGTTTGGGGCCCTTCAGCTTTGCACACAGTGTCAAAGCAGATACATCGAGCTAAATAAAGGGTGTCGACAAATTAATGTTAACACTGAAGTAAATAACCGAGGTCGGTCATATTGGATTCATGCCAATGGAACAGGTGGTGTGTGGCAGAGGGGGAAGTGGGTGATGTTTTTTCTTTCCTCCTATTGATTCTAAAAGGTTATATTAAAAACACTGATAACAAAAACTGACAAGAGTGTTTGTCAAGCGGCTTTATACTGTGGACGTCAATCATACTACATCTGTTGGTCTTAAGCTGAAACAAGTAAATGATTGACAGAAAAAAAGCAAAAATGCCAAATATGTAAAGATGAGCAGCTTTTCTCTGCTTTATATCAGTATAGATTGAATATCTTTGGGATTTTAGTTGATAAAATGTTAATATAATTAAATCATAGAAACTATAAAGACGTCACAACGGGCTCTGGGAAATTTTTCACCATTTTCTGACATTTTCATACACTAAACAATTAACTGGATAAGCAGATTAAAGCTACAGTTGGTGGCTTTTATGATTATGTCATATTTGCTGAAACTCACTATATTCTGAAAGAAGTCATGACACAGTCAGTGAAAAAGATCATGTCCCTCCTCCTCCTCTTCTCACTGCTTCTAATGGTATTTGCTAGACTCTACTTTGGCTCATTGAATACAACCAATCAGAGCCGAGGAGTCTCTAACGCAGCTGTCAGTCACAGCTTGTGAATTGCTGTCAAACTGTGATTACATATGAATCAAGATCCTGTTACTGCATTGCCTGTTTCTCCCCTCAAATGCTTTCCAAAACATATTTTAGTGTACTGTTTAGCTGTAAACTAAGAACGTTTGTGACCCAACCGCCATGTTGTAAATAGACGACCAAAATACCAAGCACCACCCACTGATTGGACCAACTTACAGGTATCAACTACAGCTTTAATTAGTAAAAAATGGCAGTAAGTTGCAACCCTAACTTGTTCATTTTTCTCTGGTTCTCTTCTCAGAGCAGCCTGTCCGTCTCTCTGTACGCTGTTGTGAATTTTGAGTTTTTGTTTCCCCTTTGAATCACAAAAAAAATGTCTTAATTTTTTTATGAAGTTGGGAAAAGATGATATGACCAATTTGCAGCTGTCGCTTGCTTTACAAACTCACACTAGAGTGTGGCTTGCCAGACTTCTTTTATACACAACAAATGCTGCTAATTGGCTTTCAACCAAATACGACCCATCTCTGTACCAGCGTTTGTAATTAGGATACATCAGTAAAGTGCTTTTTCCATGAGACAAATAATACACCACACAATAAACAGTTTTATATAGCGCTTTCTAGTTTTGTCTTGATTTATTTTAAAAAAGTTATTGTGTGTTTTTATCCCTTGTTTTTCCAGGGTCCCCTCATCTATTATATTAACTATACTTAACTACACTTATCTGTGCCGCAGGTCTTTCAGCGAGGCCCACCTGTGTAAGTGGGTTAAGGAGGACATGCGAGCAACATCCCTTAAAACATGTAGCCTACACACACTTACTCAGATACACTCTTTACTATAGTGAAAAGGGCGCTCGCAAAGCAAATACACTCGGCCAATAAATCAGACCTGGCTTTGAGAATCCATCATTTACTAAGTGGGTCACACTTCTGATGCCGTAGACACTCTTTCTTTCTTTCCCATTCTTGCACTCTGCTTTTGTAGTTCTCCATGATGTGAAGGTCAATGCTGGATGGGCAACGTATAGACTGTTAATCCCAGGTGTGCATTCCCCTCCTGCTTTCCCTCTGTGTCTGATTATTTGCTGGTTGTTAGTGGAGGAATGGCCAGTTAGAGGGCTGGAGCTGTCCTTCAGTCAGTCAGACTCACACACACACACACACACACACACACACACACACACAGTTAAGACATGTCAAGGAAACCTGTCCTCCTAATACAGCCAACAGGCCTGAATAATTTAAAGAGAGAGATGGAGAGGAAAGGAGAAGATGGAGAGAAAGAGATTGGAGAGGCAAAAGAGTTAAGGAGTAAATAGAGTAAGCTGGCCGCTTCCCGTCCCTCTGACTCCTGGTGAACTTATTTAAAAACTTCTATACTTGGTTTCACTCCCATCTGCTTTCTTTCACCCCATCCTCAGCAGGTCTCATTTCCTCCCCCTGCCAGCGTCCATACACCTTCTCGTCCGCTCTTCCCTCCATTGCTTCTTCCACCACCATTTCACCCACTTCGCCCTCCCCACCCTCCCCTCTCCGTCTTTCTCTCTGTTTATCTAAGCACTTTCACGGTCACTGCTTTGGAATCCCAGGAGTCTAAACTGGCCCCCCTCTCCCTCCCTCGCAGCCGATCCATGCTTCTCTCTCCCTCTCCATCTTTCTCCGTCACAACCGTTAAGATTCATATCGCTCTATGCGTCGGGGGTATGGAAGGTCCCCCTTATTCCCCCTCAAGGCAGCCAGCTTTGTCCTGTTCTAGTCACGCACAGCCAGCCACCCAGCCGCCCACCCCAGCCCTCACACACACGAACACATATTCGCACCAGAGGTCCGACATGTACAGTGATGTCTCACACCAATCAGCTCAAAGGAGACTAAAAAAAATTATTAAGATATTCGAACAAAATCCATCCATTTGGCTTCAAGGCTTCTGAATGTGCGTTATTTATAAACTTGATACAGCATATTCAGCTCTCGTACATTAGCTTATCCATTGCTTTGCAGCGTGTGAAATTAAATTCATGCTTTTAACATTTGGGCTGATATAACTGGATGCCATTCTCTGCCTCAAGGCCGGATGCCCCTGAATTTCTTAGAAAGGCCAGTCGAGTTCCACAACACTGATGAAGGGTTTAGACACAATAAGAAGGAAGGAGAGGGGGGGTTGGATTTAGGAGCATAAGGGAAGGAAGTGGCGAGGGTCAACAGGAGAGGTGCAGACGGCAGCCTGACATAGTGCTAACAACAGCCTGATGCTGGACTGGGATTAACTGATTTATCTGGGATTAAAAATGACTGGTTGCAACTTGAAGTACAGAACCACAATCACCCAAAATTACAACTTGACATGCACGAGGTACAGAGCCACAGAGTGTGGTAAAAAGTACTGGGGTATATGGCCTAGAAATATATCACAATATTTTTAGGCATATCGCAACACAAGATATATATCTTGATATATTGAAATCTCCTCCTAATTTGGACTAAAATACTAAACTACTGAATAAACTACTGTTACAATAAAGTTTATCAAAAAATACTGGTACTGGTACACAAATTACTGTGATAATAAAGGTAAAGTACTGTTAAGTTAAATAAAGTATTGTTAAAATAAAGTCAAATAAAGGACTGTAACAATAAAGTAAAATAAAGTACTGTTATAATAAAATTAAATAAAGTACTGTTTTCATAAAGTTATATGAATACTGTTATAAGAAAGTTAAGCACTGTCATAATGAACTTAAATTAAGTACTGTTATGATGAAGTTAAATAAAGTACTGTTACAAAACATTTAAACTCTTGTTCTAATAAAGTCATTTAAACTCTTGTTTTAATAAAGTACTGTACTAATAAAGTTTAATAAAGTACTGTTGTATAAAGTCAAATAAAGTACTGTTTTAATAAAGTTAAATAAAGTACTGTTTTAACAAAGTTAAACAAAGTACTGTAATAATAAAGTTAAATAAAGTACTATTATGATGAAGTTAAATAAAGTACAGTTACAATACATTTAAACTCTTGTTGTAATAAAGTTAAATAAAGCAGTTATAATAAAGTTAAATAAAATACTGTTGTATAAACTCAAATAAAGTACTGTTTTAATAGTTAGATAAAGTACTGTTTTAATAAAGT
Organism: Epinephelus moara; assembly: GCF_006386435.1. NCBI lineage: Eukaryota > Metazoa > Chordata > Actinopteri > Perciformes > Serranidae > Epinephelus > Epinephelus moara. The sequence goes on along the minus strand of NC_065511.1, from coordinate 32,856,810 downwards.
TAAATAAAGCAGTATAATAAAGTTGAGTAAAGTACTGTTATAATAAATTTAAATAAAGTACTTTAATAATAAAGTTAAATAAAGTACTGTAATAATAAAGTTAAATAAAGTACTGTAATAATAAAGTTAAATAAAATACTGTTGTATAAACTCAAATAAAGTACTGTTATAATAGAGTTAAAGTACTTTTATGATGAATTTAAATAAAGTGCTGCTATGATAAAGTTAAATAAAGTGCTGTTATGATAAAGTTAAATGAAGTACTGTTGTAATAAGGCGTGTGTGATGTATCATGTTTGTTAGTCTTTGTTTTTCTTTTTGTGTTTGTGAGAGATAAGGAGCCATCGGAGAGTTGAGAGAACCGAAACACCAAAGCCAGTCCCCTCCCAGTGGATGAAAAAAACAACCAAAAAAACAAAACAAAAACATGACAGTGTACACTCGATGCCCATGATATAGTCATTTTATACAACCCACGGGGAACCAACCCCGATACAATGAATATTATCAATGTATCGATTATACTCAATATATCGCCCACTGCGAGGTGAGGGTTTTTTCTCCATGGTAACACAAAGTCCACTGTAAATCAGCTGCAAAGTAAGCAAATACCACAAAAAACCCAACTTGTTTGGGTATTCAGTATCTACCTTTGATGAAGAACAACACCGCTCCGAACAATTTTCCTTCCTGAAAGGAAATCCATCAGGGAACCTCCTTATATGTAAAAAAATGTAGTGAGTAAGGGATTTTCTGACTTTCATGACTAGGCATTTGTCACCCGGGTGTATTTTTGGAAGAACACACAGATTAATTCCACAATCATAAACACGCAGCGTCCGCTCCAGTGTTTTGAGAAGCGCGCTGCGTACAAGAACTCCATTTCCAGCTGAATAGGAGAGCAATGAGATTCATGAGTTCTCCTGCTACAAGGCCACAGCTATGGAGATTTGGGACAAGGCTATTTCCCCCCCCCTCTGCCATTCTGCACAACATTACCACCACTCCTCTGGATGCTCTCCGACTGTGAATTACAGCCATCTAATCATTTCTGATGAATATAACAAAACATATTTTTGGACAGCGACAGAGAGCAATTCATCAGAAAAATGACAGTTTGTATAAAAAATATGTAAAAAAAATAAACACAATTTGATCGACTTAGCCCCAAAGATTTACTGTTTGTACAGTACGTCAAGTATGCAACTCCCTATTCTGCATACTAACGTGTCAGCAGCCTGTCAGCGTTGTAGATGGTACCTTAGCGTCCCACAAAAGCAATAACACATGCACCACACTGCACTCATCTAGCTGCACAACTGCAGGTTGATCAAAGAACTAATTCTGGAAGAAAAAAAAAACAGTCCACATTCCTTGAACTCATAAATAAAAGATTTGATTGGAACAAAATGTTGAGGAAAAAAAAAGAGAGGAGGAAGGGCAGAGAAAAAGAACAAGGAAGCAGAGAGAAGAAAATAGCAGTCGGAGTACCAGGAGACAGGGATCAAGCTGCGCATTACTGCACACCCAGAGATCATGTGGTACTGGTTATTGCTACAAAAATAACACATCCAAATACGCTGGCACGCACGCACACAAAAACCATATCTCATCATCGTACTGTAAGCCTCAGAAAATCTCAGCGCAGGCTTGTTTGAATTATGATACCACATTCCATTCATAGTTTGTCCTTTTTTTCCAGGTATAGAGGTTCTACTGTGATTTTACAACATGCATACCATATGCGATATGCTTAGTCAACACACACACACACACATACACACACACACCAGAAAGCAGTGTCAGTTCTAAATGGGGTGTGATTCCTACTCGGGTTCTCCCCAGAGTCCGAGCAGCCGTGTGTGTGCGTGTGTGTGCAGGCAAGGCGATGGTACTACTGGTGGTGTGTCTCTGTACCACACCTGTACACAAGCCTGCGTCACCAAGAGTGTGTGTGAGCCTCTGTGTGTGCGTTGGGGCGGAGGGAGGGAAGAGGAAGAGGAGGGGGGGGGGGGGGTTGCTCCTCACGCCTGCTTGTGACAGTGATAGTAATACCTGCTGACATCCTTTCTTCCCTCTCTCCCTCTCTCCTCTCTCACCTCATCCCTCCGCCCCTGGGGGCCTTCCCAAGCTGTTTTGGGAGTTGAAATCTGTTGACTCTTTCCCTACCATCCTCTCCTTTAACGCATTCTCCATCCGTCGCTCCCTCTACTGCAGGTCTAATGTTTTTACAATCTCTGGGGGCTGACGAGAAAAAGGAAGCAGAGAGGGAGTGTGTATATTCATATGTGGTGCGTGTGTGTGCGTGTGGCAGCCCAAAAAGAAACAGAGAAGAGGAATGTTTGTGTTTCACATCACTGGGGGCTGGAAAGTAGGCTGTGCTGCCATACTTCTGGGAGGCAATGGCAAAATAATATTAGTTTTTGTTCCACCATGGAAAAGTCTCCCAAAAATCATACAGCAGATTCAAAATATCTTCACATATGTCATGTGATCCGTCTCCTCTGGAAATCACAAAGCACAGGATGAAAGGTGTTTTTTAGGAACTGGGAATATAGCTGACAAAAAGTGTTACTTGAAGCTCTTTTTTTCATAAGAGAAGGTAATTCTGATAAGCAGAATCATTTCTACAAACGGTGCCATAACACAAAAGTTATACACCCCCTAAACACACACTCACACACGCTCACACCCCTTCAAGTATTTTTATCTAAGTGCCTCTTTGTTGTTGTCTTGATAAAGTGGAGTGGAGCTGTGCTTTCTACCAGGTTTATGAGTCCATAAAGTTTGTTCTGGTGTGAAGGCGGCCGCTCCTATCTGTCCTCTACGGCTTCTGGATGCACACCATCTCACTTAAGACTATACTGCAGTGAGCACGTGACATGGCAACCTATGTGCTAGCTCACAAAACAGGCTGAACAGGGCACACGATTGGTAAATGTTACTCAATAAATAAAGACCGATGAGCAATGTATAGAAAGCACTGGGTGAGGATTCTTGTAATGTATGCTCTGCTTTTTTACTACTTAAAGGAAGACTTCACCCACAACATAAGCATTTGTATATCAGTTACTCATCATGTGTTGCCTTGAATTTGTGGCAAACACTTTGTTTTTCTTGCATGCCTCCATGGTGAAAGAAGGATCCAAAAAAAGCTGACATTCCTCATGAATTGAAGTAATTGGGGTCCACATTTAACAACAGCAAAACTGTATCTTGTGGAGGCTACTTTTCTGTCTGTGATTGATCATGGTGACATATTTTTTATGCATGTAACCTCCTCCATTTTATGTAGCCTTGATTCAGTACACCATGCACCGCTACGTTTTATTACAAATGCAAAGTCCCTTACTCATCACTGCATTGTTTATGATTTAGTGGGTTGGGCAGACAACAGCACTGGCATATTTTCATCTATAAAGCAATATTAGGCAAACTTCCAGCCTACCTCTGCTCCCTTCTGTGTGTCAGCTCTGGTCGTTACCAGCTACACCCCTCCAAATGTTTTTTTTTTTTTTTTTTTTTTATGGGGTGCCCCGGGTTTTAACAGATCTGGGGAAAACTGCATTTTCCCACTATGCACTATGGGCATGGAATACTCTTCGGGCATCATAAAGAATGTGGTGACAGATACATGTGCTTGTTTTTCTTGAGAGGCCACTATGTTTGAGTAGTTTTTGTTTTACTGTGGATTTTTGTATTATATGTTGTATTTGTTGTATTTTAAATGTGTTTTGATTGGCTGCTACCTTTCAATCTCATTGGGACGATATAATCCAAGCCTCATTTATCCAGTCGTACGTTCAGCACTTCCCAAACACATGCACTTTCGCTAAAATGTTACTATCTAAAACTCTTCCGCCTAACATTTTAGTGAAAATGCATGTGTTTGAGAAGTACTGTGCGAGCGTACAACTAGATAAATGAGACTTAAATATACTGCAAGAGTTATGTGAGTGCTTGTAAACATGTCTGATAAAGTTTTGTTACTAAACGTGCCCCACTTTCACTTCAGTTCATGAAGAATGTTAGCTTTTTGTTGAATTCTTTGTTCACCGTGGGGCATGTGAGAAAAACAAGGTCTTCTTCATGAATTCAAGGTAACACACAATGAATATTTGATGAACAAATGGTCATTTTGCAGGTGAAGTATTCCTTTAAGAATTTTCCCCCCCCATTTCCTCCAGTGAGTGCAGGCCTGTAACAGAAATTGCATGATTTTATTTAAAAGCAAAATACGTTTCATCCTTCATTATGCTTTTCCATGGCAGAATGCCAGCTTACGGTTTTATTAAAGGAGGTACCTCATGCGCATTTACAATACTTCTTTGACACCAAATCTTTACTGCTTATACTATTTCTCTTTAGTTTATACACTGGAACAATCATTAAAAAAGGACAGCTAAAACTGCTACCATTTACCTGGAGTTGTTAGTCTAACCCAGTGACACTGACGGATACAGATACTGTATGCATGTTCATTGGTGGAGATTTCGGAGTGATGTGGGGGCACCTTAGAACATGTGCATTTGTCCCCCCCTCATAAAAACATGAAAGTAGCAGAGGACTTTTATTTTGATATAATTAAAGACACTTCCACCATAAATCGATGCAGAAAATGATGCATCAAAATTCACAACTTCTTCCGCACTGTCTCCAAATATGTAACTTGAAAGATGCAAATCAAATTTTTAAAGATTCATGATGAGATCCTTGAGAGTTTGCTTAAAAATGTAGAAAATTGATGTTCTTTCCATCCTTGATGCCAACGACGGGACTCACATAGCGACCGAAAAAGAAGTAAATCATCGCACTCTGGGAGACCTGTATCAATATTCTCCATAAGTTAATATAAATAACAAGTGCAACTCTGCGAACAAAGCGTTTCCTCACAGGCTTCACTGGGTTTGTTGAGTAAAATAGACATTCTCATCTCTGCTCTCTGAGATAAAGGGCATCTGCAGCAACTATTGTACTCCTGAACATTATCTATGGACGACACACTTAAGCACCTTTGAAGACTTGAGGTTTGATGGCAAACATGTCTCAGTGTCCTCCTGGCAGCAAGAACCTTGTATGGTACAATAATCCAGGTTCCTGCTACAGCCTTTTGCTCTGCCTGGGTCAATACTAATTCAATTTCTGTCTCAGGGAATTCCCAGGCTGCCTCTTGGCAGGATTTCTGAGCTGAGTGGAAGAGCATTGTGAGAGGTTATATGTACTTGAGAGTGTGTGTCTGCCTGTCTGTGCGTGCATGTGTGTGTATGTGTGTGTGTGTTATTCTTAAATGCACATATTGGCTAAACAACCAGCAGATTGTGTTAATTTGGTCAGGCTTAAGTCGATAGTGTTTCCCACATTTTTGAGCTTACGTATTCTCACGCCACAATTTAATTGCTGTTTTGTCTGTCAAAGAAATACACAGTTGGCCCGACACCTACAACAATGCCAGCTCATTGTGCGCCATGAGTGAATGAATGAATGCACTCCCGCTCGGTGCTCACCAACAGCCCTTAACCACCCTCTTCACACACATACGGCACAGCAGCCATTTTGTGCCAAAGCCAGGCTGCGCTGTGCCAACCCGAGCGGCAGACGACGCTGAACCTCATTTCATTCCACAGCTGTTCCGCGCCACTTGGAAACATTCGTACAATGCAACTTATTACAGCTTAATGCCACCTAATATTGATGTATGTGTGTACACAGAGAAACGGGGCAGGGTGCGGAGAGAAATTGGGAAAGAGATGGGTCCATATGCAGTCTGGCGATAATGCGAGGAGCCGGCGATAATATCTGGGTGTTAAATTGGTATCGATTGACTAAATATCCTGACCAGGAGGAGAGAGCGGCCGTCCTTTCATGCTTGTACACCATGTCTGCTCCGATGGCTCCAAGCTGCACTGTGACTATCTGATCCATTTTAATACAGACATCCTCACCGCTAGGCCTCTGCCTCAACCTAATTTTCAACACAGTGTGCTTGAATCCACCTATGCATGTGTGTATCTCTGCTTTCAATTCAGCTGCAAAGATTATTTTTCAACTTTTATGTTGGTTTCATTCTGGGTACAATAGCCCTAAACAGTAAAATGGAGGATTACTGATTTCACACATATAAAAGTGGCAGTGTCAGTTTGTCACCTATATCTACTTGAAATACTTCACAAAACAGGGCCATGTGAGACTGGAGTAAAAGATGTGGTTGCACAATACTCCATCTGCATGCCCCACCTTTAAAAAACCAAGCATCCAAAGGCAATAACACGCCTTTTCCCTCCAACACTTCAGTCACACCTAAAATCAACTAACGAGTGGAAACAAAACAATGACCTATTTAGACGAGAGGCCGGCACAGCGGTTGGTAAATGTTCCCACAGCCGCACGCCGTTGGCTGGAATTGAGGATTTTTTTCCAGTAAAAGCCACTTTCACTACTTGCTGTGAGCGGAGGGGAAATCTCACAAAACTTGTAAAGAGCATGAATCATGTACGAGATCACAATTCAAAACTTTGTGTGTGTGTGTGTGTGTGTGTGTGTGTTTTAACAGGGCTGGGCATCCTGGTGCATTTCTGGGTTTTGTTTTTCCAGAAGTGAAATTTATCACACTCCATCTCCTCTGAGGGAAATAAACAGTTCCCCTTTGCGCAAACCAGCAGGTCAGTTCTTAAAGCACCCACACACACCTCTAACAGAGCTATTGTTCCACTGAAATGAACTTCAACCGACAACAATGGCACCAAATGTCAATTCCAAAGGCGTACAAATCACTAAAATCACTGCCTCGCATTGTTTCCCTGACAGAGATGAAGGAGCTCAAGTGTACACAAAGTTAACTCATCCCCAGTTTACCTCCAGATAATGCACTCAATACCACAAACAAACAGACAGAGCACATTTACAGAGACAGATAAGGTACACAATCGCACTCACACAAACACATCTCTGGATCTACAGCGCGGCGGTGAGTGGGACAATAGGCATTGACACAGAAAGACACAGTGAAGGAGGGAGACATTGATACAGTTTGATGACAGATGAGGAGAGAGAGCGGAGCGGAGAGACACGAGGAGAGGGAGAGATTGCTTTGTTAGCAGGACAGGGAATAAAGTGGTAATTACCTCACTGTGGGTTTGTTGATTATAGTTCAGCCAGGTTCTCCATGTTAATCATTTACCAGGGGAAGACAGAGATTAGTGCGGAGACAGACACAGTGAGGAGAGATAGCAGGCAGTACGAGAAATACATTTGCATGCACACACACACAAGAGGAGGAACAGACACACACACACACACACACACACACACACACACACACAGGCGGGTGAAGAAATCATAAAAAAGAAATAAAAAAAGAAATCAGTCGAGAAGTGCAATCATCTCTGACAAGACACAATTACAAACACTGTCTGCTTTCACTTTACTGTACACTGCATGTGTGTCTGCTTGCCCACACATCAGATTTGTGTGTGTGTGTGTGTGTGTGTGAAGGTATGGTGTGCAGAATGTGATTTACTTTGGTATTTAAACTAGATCATTCATGAGTGCACACAAAGGGAAATGATGCATAAACAGAGCAGAGATTACACGGAAGACTTATGAGGGCTGCTTTCAATAAAGATACAGAAAACCAATACAAATATTCATCTCCTCACGCACCGTTTAAACATGCTTCACTGGCTTGGAGCTCGCCCTGAGCTTTTGTCGAAAGAGGGGAGAGAGAGAGAGAGACACAGACAGGAAGAAAGAAAGAGACAGAGAGAGAGAGACTTCAGAGGGGTCTGGTGTTGTTGTAAATGCTTTGAGGTCTGTGTCCAAACTTGCAGAGTGAGTTCCAGTGCGAGCGAGAGAGAATCCAGGTAGCAGAAATTGGTTATAATATTCCAATTGTGCCGTATCTCTCCATTTTAATAGTAAAACACTTATCTCCGATTGAGCGCAGGTAAGAAAAGATAAGAGGAGTCTGGAAAGTTTGAGCTGCGATCCAGAGGAACTGTTGCAACAAGTTTGCCTCCTGTCATGTCGGATAAGAGGGAAAGCAATAGTAGAGGTGTAAGCCAAGACCAAGGGTAAGTAGAGGACAGGGAAATGGAGTAGCTGATTTAAAGGTTCAGGTTTGGGTGACATTTATTCTCGTTACAGATGTGTGAGAAGCCCATATATGGGTGGCGAGAGCCTCTTTCAAGCCATCTCCTGCAAAAAAGAAAGGTAATTCAATCTTTAAAGTTTGGGTGCTCCGAGTAAACTTCCTGACAGATCCTGAGTGAGTTTATGAGGATGAATGTAGCACAAGAAGCAGACACTGTTGTATCAGCAAATAGGCTGGTCAACTTATTTGGCCCAACAGGTTTTAAAGCACACCGTGGCACAGAGGAGGGGGCTGAATATACCAATAAACTGGTCTGAGCTTGCTACTCGGGGGAGAGCTGAGGTATACTGTCAGCACACACTCAAGCTTAGAGCACCGCGGTTATAATATTTTACTAACCTTTAACTGCTCCAGGAAGTAAAAAAATAATTTCTCCTCTAATCTAACTATCGCTCTGAGAGAAACACCGTTATAAAACCGAGAACGATCGTAAACTCTGTTCATAAAATCATAAAAGGGCAAAGCGAACCACTTGAGCCTCACAATGAAAGAGGCCAGGGTGTCTTGATTCCGCGATGTTCAACGCTGACCCCGCACTCAGTCTATCACTTCTATTCCAGAGCTCCATTTTTCAATCTGGAGGGTGCTAAATGTGTGCCAGTTAAAGTGCTTCACCGGGCCTTTGTTACAGCCATATTAGCCAGCAAAGAACAGAGCAACAAGGCCCTTCAGTCTCCACTCCACTGCCCCCGCTTCATTAAAACCATAAATCTAGATGTCGAAAGAAAGGTGATGGCCAGAGAATGTCCTCTGTCATCCGTATTAAAGAGGGGCCTGTTTGCTCACCAGCTACAGTTATGTTATATACGAGCTGAGCCTTTAATGCGAGGTCTGTAACAGCAGCTTGCCCCTCTTGAGCTGTCTGTCCTGTGGCAGAGATGGCGGGAACAATGTTTTTCCTACATCACCAACATTTTTAAAGAAGGTTGAACCAACAGAAACAAGCACAAACGGCCAAAGCGACAACAACTTGCTCATATGTACCAATTAATTTAAGATGTTATATTTAGACCTACATTAATCGCTTGTAAAGTTGTGGCATTACGGCCCATACCATAACCGACTTCAAAAAGCTAATGCCGACGACAGCCGACTGTTGCATCGCCTCATGTTGCTTGTGTCTTGGCCAAAAGTTGCACTTGAACACACCGCAAAGACTACAGCCAACGTCAACGAGCACGTATGTTCTGCGCCTGCATGAGAGGATATATCTCCCCATAGCAGCAGGCATTGGTAGTCTGTATTTGTGATTTAAAACGGAAACTGGAAGACCAATAGGCCGGATTCAAGACGCTGGTTAGCCAGTTAGCAAATTAACAACACAACCCGATGTTGAAAAAACAAAAGATATTTACTGTATGCGAGTGAACAATAACACAAACAATTACAAGTTGTTTTTGTTAAAGACCTTAATGGCTACAAAAATAATCTCATCTAATATACCAACGTTTGTTTTGTTGTCACCATCCGATGTTTGCTTAACTCACTTCCTTTTCCCATCTTGTGCCCGGAGCTCAACTACCAGTCACAGTGATTTCTCTCACCAATGGCCTCCGCTGCCCCCAGTGCCAATTCAACATATGGAATCAGCCGAAAAACAGGTGACACGGGCTGTGCGTACGGTGTGGGACACACAGCAAAAACTAGGACGATAGTTGCTCATCAACGGCCCAACCCTGACCAAGGGCTGACTGGCGGCTCGGTGTTTCAGGGCCCTTAGCATACTGTTAGCAAGCAAATGTACAAAATCCAGCAGACAAAGACCAATGTTAGCATTTCAAGTTGTGTTTCAAGCAACCTGGTGTGTGCTCTGTTTTGTTCTCCACCAACTCCTGGGAGAAATATCTGGCCCTTTAGCTGCTAAATCTTTACTTGTTGCTAACGTTGTCCCTTTGCCTTTTGGTATTGACAAGGTAGCTTACAGTGGGCCAATCAGAGCGATAACCTGTTGTGACCCGAACTTCTCTATAGTATGCATTTTTAATTTCTCTTGCTATTTGGGGTCAGTAGGACCCGATAAGTATAAAAAACTAAACGTTGTCAATGATAATACAGTCCCAGTGTCCTCAAACGAGCACTTCCTAATTAACATTTTAGCTTGTTGCTGTTGCTAAAATTGGTCAAATTTGTTGCCATATAAAACTACAAACATTCTTAATCATATATAAACAAGTTTTGGACCTTGTCCACTTTTGGGTCAGGATCGGCTGCAGACTGACTTGGCAGAGATGGCTGCCATCTTGTTTCTACAGAGATTAGTTTAATTTTGCTCTGACTACTGCTAGATGTCACAAAAAGTGTCCAAAAATAAGGACAACAGGTCTAAGTTAAGAGGAATTAAGTATGTTGTTGTACTGTTGATTATTTATCAAAAATCTCATTGGGTATTTTCTGATAGCACCAATAGTCAACTCTGACATATCGTCACAATATCAATACCATAGTATTTGGTCAACAAAATTGTGATATTGGATTTTCTGCATATCACCCAGCCCTACTTAAACTAAAACAGTTAGCTGAAAGATGCTTAAGTGCTCCATGGAGCTGAGGGGAACTGCAGAGTCAGATAATAATTCTCTAGAGGCTCATCACTACAAGTGGCTCCTTTCCCGTTACATTTTGAATGTAAAAATACTGACTGAAGCAGCTTTAAAAAATTAGCCTGGAGCTTTTTAGCATATTCATAAGTTACATGTTGTGGACAAACACACAAAAAGCCAAATGTGGTTATTTTGTAATCTAGAATGCCTCCTATACCGTGAGCATGAGTGGAATCCTGGACCCTGCAGTGCAGTGTCATGCCAGCAAAAGCGTCTCTCTCTAGTCCCTGTGCTCCTTTTCCCTTGCCAGGCTACATTTACAGGCCTCAGGACAACCTGGCCGGCTGGCTGGCAGCTAATAGAAAATATGGTATGGGAAAATGACTGAAGCTCAACTAATCACACCGCCAATATCCATCACTGGGCAGGAGGGAGTCGTGAGAGATAAAGGGAGTGAAGGAGAAGGAGGAGGAGGAGGAGGAGGAGGGGGGGTGCAGACAAAAAAATGAAAAGGAGAGGGGATGTAACAAAGGAGGTAATGAAGAGTGAGGAGAGGAGAGGAGAGGAGAGGAGAGGAGAGGAGAGGAGAGGAGAGAAAAAGTGTCCTAGCAGTAAACCCAGGGGATTCTGGACCGGGTGCAACATCACGGCTCTGTTGATAGCTTTGTGATTGGGTGGTGTTGCTGATGAGAGTGATTCTCTGCCACAGTGGGTTACCCTCCGCCGTGATGCTGATGGCATTGTGATTGTGTGGTGTTGCAGCCAACTGTGTGGCCCTGCCACAGACTGTGACCATTCATCCCTGAATCCCTGGGGAACAAGAAGGTGCTTCCTAATCCTCACAGTGTTCCTCCTCATCACATTTCTGTTGGATCCCAATTACAGGACTGGGTTTTACCCGCCTGGACACACTGGATACAACCTCAGCCGACTCTAGTGCAGGATGAGTCCTGCAGACCTGACAAAGGAGCCCTTGGGGAAATCATTCATCCCGGGAGTCATATTTCTCTACATTTCTGCATCCACAAATGTAAAATACAAGACAAAACAGGGGCTGACAAAGTGGTCTCTGTGGCCAACGGCTATTAACTAAAAAGGTCATTCATCTGAAAGAGTGTTTGGGGGGACTGGGGCCTTCCAGAGAGCGAGAGTCTCTAAATAAGCGGGTGAGAGCGTGTGGTATTTTGGGCAGTAGTCTTACTGGCCCTGCAGGTCTCCCACCTCAACCCCTCAATTAGCCAGACTGGAACACCTGGATCAGCAGGTGAGCCTCGCTCTGCTCTGCTAATGGCCCCAATCACACTCACAAACACACACACCTTCCCATTATCCAACTACATATTCGCTTATGCACAGTGGCACTTTAGACTTTAATATACACCTGTGTCCTCAGAATGCTATCTAGGACACTATTTAGAACAAACACTTAGGAAGAACCCCTTACTTCTGGCATTCTATAAGTAGAAAAATAACTACCTGCAGAAGGCAGTGGACAGGTGAAAGCCAGGGTTAGAGTGTAGTCATTGGGATAAAGATAGCTGCGGGAAGAAGGTGAGATCAGGCCACTCTGACTCTACTGTAGAGTTCAGGGTTCCTCATTAAACTAAAAAATACCTGTCTGATAGCTGCTGGAGCAAGTTTAAGTGATCATACCTGCTCTGCACCCCTCTTCAATTAAGTAAACAAGGACGTGATGTGCAGCATAGCAGAGATTCTTTAAACCAACAAAAGTCTGACTCATTTAGTTGGAATTGCTGTGGTCGTTGTGCAATGGCATGGCAGTGCAAGTTCAGACCAGCTATGTTTGCTCTGGCAAAGGAGGTTGAAATTAACCAAACTTTGCTCCTAACATGATTTGGCCCACAGTGAGACAGAGCAGCAGAGAAAAAAATAGAAACACTTCTCATGTAGTCCCGGGAGAGCAGCATCATTAAGAGTTTTCTCACCTTGTGTTTGTAGAATTCCAAAACACCACGTGTCTTTTGGCCACAGCAGCTGAGATGAGGTTTAAGAGGAATATCGTGGCTTTCCAAGCAGGCGGAGCTCCAGGTGTCCCCATCCTGACAGCAGCGGGGGGCCTGCCCTGCGGAGACGCTCTGCACCGGCTGGGAGTGGCGCGCAACCCAGGTATGGAGACCCCGGCAGATAGGAGAGGCTCTGTGAACAACTTCCCTCAGCAGCTTCACCAACTCATGAACAAACGTCTACGTCATGCGCTGCCGCAGTTTCGCATGATGCATTAAGGTGGGCTGATTAAAGTCGCTCAAAAAAAAAGAAAAAAAAAAGAACAGGTTAAATCACAGGCTGCTGAAAAGGAGGTGTGAACTTCCACTGTGAAAAGTTCCTGAGAGTCTCTCCGTGGTCCGCATGGTGGTTTTGAACCCTTGATCTCTTTCCTGTAAAGTAATAAAAGACACTAAACCCGAGTTTAAAGGTCACGAATCCACGCATACAGTCATCAGGACATCAATTGTAAATGCCAGCTGGTTTGGCAGCAACAAGCTGCGGAGTGCTGGAAGGGCGGATCCGCCGAGCAGAGGGCGGTGCCGGGGAAACTTTGGGCCAATCAGTGGACAAGGGTGTGGTGATGTATGATACTGGAGTGCAAGGTTAAATCCTTGAGAGGTGCGCCCACTGGTGTGGGGAGACAGTCTGTCACTGTTCCAGTTTTGCAGGGAATCCTGGGACCCTCTGTCCTCCTCCCCCCACACCCCACCCCTCCCACTGACATCTGGAGCTGGATAGTCAAGCTTCTTTAGACATAAGTCATGCAATAGGCTCCAACACATAATTTAAAGTCCTTGAGCAGCTCCTCTGCAGGACCCAGGGGTACCTGGGTGCCTTTGAGCAGCTGGTTCACAGATTTTAACATGCAAACTTTCTACTGCATCCCCCTCCTAAACTTTCTTCCAACTTATAGTTACAGTATAGCTCTAAGTATCCAGGTAGGACATTGTCACAAGGGTGTAGGTTTGGTTTCAAAATTAGAGGGGTGCCAAATAAATGGGGTTTGGGGGGCACCTCAAGGAAATTTTGAGTGTCATACACTTTATTTTCTGCATTCTGGTATTTTTTGTGCCCCCTGTTGTGCCTTTTTCTGCAAAAATTCATGGTGGAAATGCACATGTTCTAAATATAAAGGGGGACGTGTCCCCTGTTTCCCCCCTGAAATACACCTGTGCAATGCTACATATTAAAATGGTGCGTTCAGGTACCAACACACTAGATAATCAAACAGTGGGGAGCCACACTATCTCTTTGACTGTTGTCTGCAAGATCCAGATTTAGTTCAGCTACACACTTGGCAACATGAGCTGTGAGTGTGTGTTTGTGTGTACGTGTACGTGTGTGTGTGTTGATGAGTATTAATTCACTGGTTGTTGTCAGCCGCCCCAGGGGAGGGTGTAGTGACAGTAATCACTACGCCTCCATGGGCGAAAGCCACTGGTGGTCCTCTCTAATTATCTGATTTTCTAAAGTGTGTGTGTGTGAGAGTGTGTGTGAGAGATTACTATTGTTCCAGCACTATCACTCATCCGGACAAAGTTACATTGATAGTTTTGTGTTATTAGCTGCTGAAACTGCACGTTTGGCTATTTCCTTTCTGCAGGTTTCCCTCCGTCCTTCTCTTGCTTTCTCTATCTTTTATCCTGGCTATGTGTGTGCGGTTCATCGTGTACATGTGCGTGTGGCACTAGGACTCATTAGCTCACTTCCTGGAGGTCCTGATCATTAATTTCCCATGATGCCTCAGTGCTCCTGTGTGGCTAATTTGTCCCTAGTGAGCTAGCGCTCCCTCAGCAAACGTGGAGCAGACCACAGAGGAGTAACTCACTCTGCAGGGGTCTCTCTCTCTCCCGTTTTGATTGATCTGTAGGAACAGACAGAGCCTAACAAATTTTGCAAGAGTGCCAGAGGTTAATAATGCTTTGTGAAAATTCATTTAATTCTCCCTCTTTTTCCTCTGAAAAACTTTCTAACTTTCAATTTGGAATTGTCTTCAGAACATAACAGTTTAAGTACTCAGTGGCCCTGCAGCTAATTCTTCTGTCTCCGACTATAAATTGACCAGTTTCCCCCCCTTGACTCAGATTAGATTGCAGAGAAAAGTGGTCTCATTTACCTCATGGGAGCACCAATTGAAATCTACAGTTATGATGCACCAAATTAAGAGCCGTGTTGATTGCAAAGCTGATGGATTTTGCACGTACTAATGGCCGTTTTAACTAAATAGGCAGAAATAGAAATCTTACCACTAACTTTACAGCTTCTCTTCACCCTCAAACCTTCTCTCTGTCTCTTCCTCCCCTCTAATATTTGTTCCAACTCCTGTGTGTCTGCTATTCATCATTATCAGCACTCTTTCCAAAAATCTTTTCCCTCTTTTTTCTTCAATCTCTATCCATCATTCGTCCTAATCTTCCCTCTCATTGATCTTCTCATTACTGGTCAAATATGTTTTTCCCCCACATCTCCTGGCACAGTTTATCTCAGCAAACATTTTTCTGTTATCCCACAGAGTTTGTCCTTTACTCCCTCATTCATGTGAGATTCCTGTGAGCCTTACATGCATTTCTCTATTGCATTAATTATCTGCGACTAAATATGCAACAATTAAAGTTTAAAAAACATGTTTATAGGTAGCTTTTATTTATGCGTTTAGCACCCCAAAAACTCCAACACACTTTTTAAGGACTATGTGTGTGTCATGTGATCAGATCTGATTGACAGTTGCCTGGCAACATAAGCAAACAGCCCCATAACTGTCACCACATTTTGATTAAAATATTCTCAAACCCTGATTTGTGCACACAACTGTTACATTTTTCCATCTGAGCTTGTCCCACTTCAGACTGGTGAGAGGAACACAGACAAAAACACAAATACACAACATTTCTCGTGAAAGAACCAAAACTGGAAGACTGCATCCCTCGTACTAAGAAGCTGTTTGAGAAAATAGGTTTTCGGGGCCTTTACAACATCCTCGGATCAAGCTAAAGATGATTCATGAATATGTCAAGTTGAAGTCCAAGCTTGTATTGATTTACTCCAGTTTTCTGTAACATGTCGAAACCTGGGGACAGAGGCTCAAGAAGTGGTCAGCTGTTTTTCCCCTGTGCATGCACAGAACAGAAGGTGACAAACTAAAGAAGAAACAAAAAACAGCCAAGTCAGCAAAAGAAAATGTTGCATTGTACAGTTCTGCAAGCCATGAATGCGTTACATTTGTACGTTTTATACTATCATTTTAATATCTCTAAAGTGACAATGAGCTGATTTTGTCATCAGGAGGAGGATGAGGGGATGGTTGATGGCGTGACATCTAGGTCAAATGCCACAGACCACTGCAGACCACTGTTCAAAACCAGCAAACCACAAAACAGCTTGTTTTTTACCAAGTAATTACTATTTCCACTGACATTTAAGCCAACAACTGTGGGTATTTCTTAGCAACCTGTCGCTGTTTTTCCACCGGGGATACTCCCACAAGAGGCAGTTGTTTTATACTGAAACATCGCTGCGTTTCCATCAAGGATAGTGTCAAAAAGAGTGATTGTTTTTTACTAAGACATCGTTGCGTTTCCTGTCATGATAGTGTCAAGAAAAGTTGTTGTTTTTAGCAAGTCATCATTGTTTCCAGTTGCTTTTAAGCCACCAAATGAAGTTGTTTTTAGCAACTTGTCACTGTTTTTCGACCAGGGATAGTGCCACAAAAAGCAGTTGTTTTTTACAGAGACACCGCTGCATTTACTGCCAGGATAGTGTCATGAAAAGCAGTTGATTTTTACCGAGTCATTGCTGTTCCCAGTGGCTTTTAAGCCCCAAACCTGGGTGTTTTTTTTAGCAACCTATCGCTGTTTTCTTACCAAGGGAAGTGCCACAAAAAGCAATTGTTTTATACTGAGACATCGCTGTGTTTCCATTCAGGATAGTGTCATAAAAGCGGTTGTTTTTTACCGAGACATTGGTGGCTTCTCCAGCCATGATTGTGCCACCAAAACCAGTTTTTTTATTGCCACTCATGATCTTTTCCTTACCATAGCCAAGTGCTTTCTGTGTATAAACATATGTTAACCACAGCATTGTTGAAACATAAAGTTTAAATGTATCCGCTACATAATAACATACAATTGTAATGTATCCATGGTATGCAGAAACATATAAAGCAAACATTTTTCTGGTGATCAGGTTGCAAGAAAAGTGTCTTAGTAAAGTGTTTGGCCCCCACAGACCTCCAGAGCAGCTTTAATGGCTCTTGTTATAGATTCTGCAGGTCTCTGGGGATCTGTTTGAGGAATGAAAACCATTCCTCCGAAAGATACTTGATGATGAATGTCTAACAGAGTGCTGTCTTACAGATCCCCATAAGTGTTCACTTGAGTTGAGGCCATAGTCATTTGATTCATATTCATTTTTATGTTTATCAGACCAGTCAGTGACCCCCTGAAGTGCTCTGTATGGAAGCATGTGCATTTGGTGGAGACCTTATTCAGTCAACCTGGCACATGGAAGGTTGTTAAAGTCATCCAGGAAAGGCAGCTACGCCTTGTAGTATTTTTAAATAGAGCTCTGACTGTGATATCTCAGCTCCTCTAGCTTTAGGTGTGCTGTCACCTCTCTGACCCAACGGGCATGTGAAGGTGGAGCCCTGTCCTTTCACTTCAGGAAAATTAGTCGGCGGGCCAGAAGGGACGCAAAAGCCATGGAGTTTGATTTGGCTACTTGAAAGGGACAAGCCTTCTGGAGCAACTCCAAACACCCCAGCTACAGGGTTCAGTTGTATATTACGACCATACATCTGTGAAAGAGTTTCAGATATAGATGGACCAAAATGGGAAACGAAAGTTAAGGCGGCGAAAGTCCTAATGGGGCAGGAAGGTGGGGTGGTAGATGGGTCCAATAAACACCGACTTTCACCCGAGAGAGTGGTGTTCGTGTCCCATAAGGTTCTAAAGCCAAACCCTGTTCTCTTTTCTTAAACCTAACCACCTCCTTTTGTTGCCTAAACCCAATGTGTGTTTGTTGTTGAAGGAAAAAATGTCAGTTTGCGGTATTGTACTGATGTAGTGTGTTTATTTTGAAAATGGAAGTGTATCTTGAAAGAAGAGAACTTGACACAGTGTCCCAGAACGTCAACAACTAACGCACCCAGGGTACCTTGCACATTGTATGTGGAACGTGGAAAGACCATGACCGTCGGTAGCCTTGAAATCCAGACCCAAATCTAGAAAGATTTAGGGTCTGGCTATGAGTAATGCAAATGGCCCAACTCGAGGGGCAGCACCAAGCATGCATTTGTAAATATCACTGCACGCAATTGGATAACCCTACGACCAATCAGAACAATACACAGGGTGACGTATACACTTAGCTACCAGTGGAGCTAACTGGTAGATTATACTCTTGCTGTATCAGGTTGACAAAACAGCAAAAACGTCCTTTTTGCAAAGGAAAGATTCGAGTGCTGTCTTCTGTTCCTTTTTTAGAGAAAAAGCCAAGTCTGACTCGTTCATTGTAGCGGCCAAAGCTGTTTCAAACAACTGGTGTTCATCCGTAGCCATCTTGCAATGTTTACTGACTGATTCCGGACTTCGTTGTCGCAGCGCTGTCATCATCTGTTTAGCTCGCCTATGGCCCGCCTATATCAGATACACTGATGTGATTGGTGCAGCTTGGCTACAAGGGCATGGGTAATGAGCATCATTACTGATTGCCAGAGTGATTCGCTGAGCAAATTCAAATTGTGCTCTCGCGAGAACTCTGGATTTCCAGGGTAGACCAACGGTCAAAGGAAGAAAAAAAAACATCATGGAAGAGGTCAGCGATTCAGTTCAGGTCCTTTTGGAACCTCAAATTGAACGCTGAGTCTAAAAGGCGAGGTGTGAAAGCGGGGTTGCTTACTATGGCAGTGGATTGGATGATTTGTTTCAATCCAAAATGCATCCTAAAGTGTGACCATATCCTACGGGAACTACTGACTACCATGTTGCTCGAGTGGTGCTTTCTGCAAAGTGGCAGAGGGGCATAAAGTAATGAGGCAGGGTCCAATGGTACACATGAATGTCGCTCCATGCTGGACCAAACAGGGCCATCCCCCTCCAGAGAATTACCACTTATTATTTATTATTATATGCCAAAGGAATTTTCAGATTCCAAGGGGAATACTCCTTTAAGTCTCTTTTCATTTTTTCCTTCCCTACTGTTCCTCGTCTCTTGCTCTCTTCTTCATCACCCGCACTTCTCCCTCTCTTTTGTACAGTAGTGTCAGTAGCCTCTTAATCCTGTTATCTCCACATATACAGGCTGACACCAAGCCACTCGCCAGAGCTGTAATCAACTACCCTACACACACACTCACAAACACACTTTTTCTTAAACACTCACACAGCGTGAACACACTCCTCTCCTTGTATCGCTCTGTCTCTCCTTCTTTCACACACACACGCTCAGAGCGGGACTGGCCCCATTCTCCGTCTCCTCTGTAATCCCGCTATTTTTGGTCTCTTACTATTTTGATCGGCCATATGCCTGCATGTTTCATGCACATCTTGGCCTGTCTATCACTCATCACTCGAAAACCACTGCTTCCCATAAGATATCTTGTCTTCGCCTGTCACTCTTCCCTCTCCTCCTCCCTTTTACTCCACTCCACATCGTCCTCTTCTTTGTCTCATTCCATCTCCATCTCTGCATTTCTGTCTGTGGTCCCTGCAACATTAACACGTACCTCCAACTCATCAGAGAGTGCATTCATTTCTTTTATTTGGCTTAATGATCAGCCAGGACTATTACGTTTTTTGAACTCACTTCCCCCCCCCCCCGCACAATAACACACAAAAGAAGCCTTTTTTCACGACTTTCTCTTTGTCTTTTATTTTTGTCATTATGTACTCTCTGGAGCGGCTTCTTTCCCCTGCCTTTCCTCTGCACGCCTACTACACTTATTTGCAACAGTGCCAATTTTATGGGGTCATCACTTTACTTGTGTGTATTTTTCATTCTCACCTTTTCATTTTGTAAAAGTACATTGTGTGCGGCTCTTTTCTTGTGTGTACCTCCGCTCTTTTCCTCCCCTTCTTTCGCTGCATCTCAGTTCCGTAATTACAGCTCTGGACTCAAGCAGTGATGGTAAATGCTTTTCTATTCCCCTCTCTCCATCACTCCCCCTCAATCTCCATCTTTCTCTTTTTCTCACCAAGCAAATTACATCTTGGTTACTATAGAGACGTGTTTATTGAATGCTTTTCGCCACACTTTCTTACTCCCCCCGTAGCCCCTTCCCCTTTCCTCCTCCCTTTTCTTTCCACAGCTCCACCTGTCTCTCTCTGTGTTTACTTTTTTGTCACACTCCTGTGTATTGATGGTCATCTGTGTGTCTTTCCCCTCATTTCATTTCTCTCTTTTGTTGTCTGAGGAGCCACCTCAACTTCTTTGGGGACTAATAGTTGCCATTTGTAAAGAAA
The DNA here is from genome assembly GCF_006386435.1 of Epinephelus moara. Lineage (NCBI taxonomy): Eukaryota > Metazoa > Chordata > Actinopteri > Perciformes > Serranidae > Epinephelus > Epinephelus moara. Next base: position 32,836,657 of record NC_065511.1, on the reverse strand, counting down.
AGATGAGAATTGAGTATGTTGGATGGATTTTCAATGCAGTAGTCGGGGCTATTGTTGTCGCCGTGTACTACATATAAGCAGATAAAGAAAGCAAGGTTTCTTCTACGGCATGTGCTATCCATTACTATTGACTGCGTAAGTGGCCCTCACTGAATACAACACTCCGAGATGTGAGCAATCCGATTGTGTCTCGTCTTTCTTCTCATCATCACAGACACAGAGCGTCCAATCTGCTTGTCTGTCTTTCTCTATTGGCTTTTCTCTTTCTGTGTTTGTTCATCCGTCTTTCAAAGCTGCTGAGCCCTTTCTTCTTATGTCCCCTATCTTTGATGGAGGTGGAAATCAAACTTCAAAACTCTTTCGGTACTGATGGAAATGTATCCGTAGCATTACGTTCCCAAAGCTGGTTTCGCATGCTTGCACAATTTCTCTCCTTAGCTTCTTCTTTGATCAGACAGTAAAGCTGTGGTTAGTATCTTCAATAAAAATAATTTTCTGGAATATTTGCTGAAACTGTCACCATGTCCTGACAAATGTACACGAGACAGAAAACCTGTGAAAAGAAATCATGCTCCTCCAGCTTCTTGTGGTGCTTCTAATAGCATTTGCTAGAATCAAAAGCAGCTGAATGAAAACAACCAATCAGAATTGTGAAGTCTCTATCTAGCAGTCAATCACTGCTGGTAAATTGTGATCAACCTGTCAAACAATGAATAAATATGCATTGCCTAATTCTTGCCTAAAATGTTTTAGAAACATATTTTAGTGTACAGTTTAGCTGTAAAATTGAGAGAGTTTGCTCTGGCCCATGAGTGACCCTTGGTTTTTAACTTGACTGTTGGTCATGGTTAACTTGACATGGTGGCCAGGTCACAAACTTTCTCATTTTACAGCTAAACGGTACACTAAAATATGTTTCTGAAAACATTTTGTTGCCTAGTCTGACTGCAGTTTATGAGCAGTGATTGACATGATTGACAGCTAGATAGAGACATCTTAATTCTGATTGGCTGTGATCCCTCCACCATGGTAGATTCTGGCAAGTGCCAATAGAAGCACCACAAGGAGGCAGAGGAACATGTTTTTTTTCACAGGCTATCTGTCTTATGTACTACTGTGTGGATGTAGTGACAGTTTCAACAAATATGTCAAAGTTATTTTCATAAAAGTTTGAAGAAACGTATCTGCACATCCAACTGTCTCAGATGCAGGTGCGTTGGAAAATATCACTTGAGTCTTTGAACAGAAACACGGCTCTTGCTCAGCTTCACAATTTATCAGTAACACTAACATTTCAGTCCTCCTGGACCTTCGTCAAGAGTGTACCCTCTTGTGAAATTTTCATAAAAGTCACCACCTGTAGCATTAAAGTGAGACCATGTAACTTTTCCCAGAGAGCTTCCATAGTAGGCACATGTGACAATTACGAGACAATAGCAAGCTAAAAAAGTAGTGAAACTGTAACACAGACTTAGTGACATCACATACACAGCGATATTTACCTAAAGTTAGCATACAGTATCTTAAATTAGGGAACATAAGCTACTGGTCATACCAGACCAAGTGAGACTGTAGCAGGAAAACACTGCGTTTGATTTCGTACAAACTCAACATTTGATTTGTGTGAGAGAAAATGTGTTAATTCTTCCTTCAAAAAGTGAATAATCTGACTTTAAATCTGAATTTTGCCAATTTTGATCAAATAGTAACAACCAGAATTACGACTCTGGTTGTCAGAAGCTTGGTATACAGTACAGAAATGATCAAAGACAAATAGGTGTGCAACTGCACAAAGACATCAAGCTAAACAACAATAAATAAATGAATACTGTGTAGCTATTATGTCCAGGAAAGTAGGTCACATGATGACAACTGTCCCATCTGAAAACTCGGTCCACTGATGGAGACCATTAGATGTGGTTGAAAGGTCCAGAAAAGGCTTGTAGGTGGACCTTGAGTTGAGTTACAATGCCTACATTTCCCATCATGCCCAGTGCTGGACTGAGTAGTTTGTAGTTTGCAGTTGAGTTTGCTGTTTTATGTTTCTGTCTGTAATGTGTCTGTTCAGAACATGGTGGTTTATTGTCATCTTTATGTAAGTTTATAGTTTACATTGCTCCTGAGTGGGCTGTTAGCTCTTCATAACTCCAGCTGCATTTTCATCCTGCAAATGAGTTACTTTACATCTGAAAAGTGTCAAGAAATAACAGTTTTCCAACCTTTGTCTTATGCTCCCATTAATAGAAGCTGTGATGTTACACAAGGTAAATTGCACCCTCTAATATATATACATATATATATATATATATATCAATCAATCCAAAGGTACTATTGTCACAAAGCTGAAGACAGACATTTGAGCTGTTTTAGAGATACATGGGATGACAATATACAGCTCCAGTGTAACACACAGGGTTGCAGTCTTGTTGGCACTGTACTATATAAGTCATAGAAGAGTGCATGGCAGTGCAATGACTGAATACATACTGCATGTATAAGTTACTTTGACTTTATATACACAGGTGTTATGTATTTCTACTGATGGACAGAGGCTGTGCTTCATTAGATGTTCAACATGTCCTCGCTGACTTCCCCTCAGCACTTGGCCTCAGGGGAATTCCCGCCGCCATCCTAACTGTCGTTGTGATCCATGATGGTTTGAGCTGTAAGTGTACAAGGGATAGGTGCGTTCCATTTCAATCCCCTGCTTTTCCCCCCGCCCATTTTCCCTCTGCTCTCCTCCGTGCGACGTATGCTGTTATGTAACACCAAGGGCTGAGGGGAAGTGGAATTACAAATGGAATGCAGCGGAGTATGTATAGCAACATTTTGACCTGTCATATAGGGCTAGTAGGAAAAGCATGTGTTACTAATAAAACATTAATGATGGCTCAGTTCTGTTCAGGTGTCCCAGTATGACAGTGAGGCAGCATAAACATCACCAAGAGCCTGTAACTGACACAGCTAAATAAAATTCAGACATCATACATTGACAGTAAAAGGATTTTTCTGTTTGCACATGCTGTTGCACAATGACTGTTCCATGATATGTATGTACAGCATTAAAGGGTGCCTGTATGGCTTATGTGTTTGGGCATTTAAGATTTTGAACTTTGGATTTTGTAGTACATCTTAATATTCCTTAATGTGAGGAAAACCTCGACAATGGTATCACAAAATTCTCCAGTCCCTGTCTCATCCTCACTCTGTTTCCATAGTGTTCCTCTGCCTTTCCTGTCACCTACTTTCTGTCTCTCCTGTCCTCCCCCTCCCCTCCCCTCTCGCAGCATTTGTGGATGATTAGTAGAGTCAGATGGAGGCAAGAGGAGGACACGCGGCCCGCTCTGCATATTCATCTGTCCTTCTGTTCCTTCTATTCACTCGGCCCCCTCGCTGTGGACTCTCTCTGCGCTCTGTCCACTTTCTCTCCGTCCTCTCTGCGTGCCAGCAGTCATCCTCCCTCCCCCCCACGTACACCTCCACAATTTATCCTCTCCTCTCCTCCCCTTCTGTCCCCCTACTGTACTGCGTCTCCCTCCGCTCCTCCTCTCCATCCCAGATAGACTGAGCGAACCCTCTGTAGTAAAATTAACTTTGAGATGAACGAGGCTATGGCTGTTTGCGCATGCAGTCTGACACTCTGCCAAAAATGCAGTGAAGGTTATGTCTTGATCTATTTACTGCCAAGACACTCCACTTTTGTGACTTCTCCAATTATGCTCTGGTGTCTAAAAAGAATCAATCCACCTCCGTGCCAAAAAAGAGATTTCCATTTAAATACAGCCAAACAGGAGGCAGCGGGGCAGTCTAATGGTTGAAGTGACTGTCCCAGTACAACACGATGAGCTTTGAACCCCATCAAAGTGCCTTTGAGGAGGACACAAATCCCTTACCTGCTCAGTCATGTGGCTCTGAAAGAGATAAGAGAATAAATGAATATCCATCTTTTTTTTAGCAGCTGTGTGCTTTGACAGGAGAGGCCAACGCATACAAGCACTCAATTGTCATTGTGTGTGTTTTTATAAACGCTTGCTTTAGATACCAATATAGAAAGGTCAAAATGGTGACAGCGACGGCTTTGATGTAAAGTCATAGATTTAAGTGGATCCACACTTGTAAAGGAATCAAAGCTGGCAGATGAAAGTGTCGCAGAGACAAAACTCCACTTAGTTTTTGTCTCTTTTTTCTGACCTCCACATGTACAGTCATTTCCTCGTTGTTATTACAGCTTTCTTCATTAAGTGCAGACACAAACCAGTGTTTTCCAGTTTGTGTCTTGGTGTCTGTAATCTCCTGACTGTCAGTGTGTGTTTTTGTGGGCAGCGATCTGATGGGGATTTGGCAGACATGCTTATGTGGTAGGAACTAAAAGCAAGTTAATTGTTCCCTTAGGAAACGTTCAAACAGGCTGGACCACTTAGAATTATGGGCTGAAGATAAAAATGCAGATTTTTTTTTTTTTTTTTTTTCCCTGTCAATGACTTTTTCCCCATCAACGATTTTTCCTGTGAGTTATTACTGCGGAATCAGACACTGGCAGTGTGTGTGTGTGTGAGAGAGATAGAGAGAGAGAGAGAGAGAGAGGGAGACTTTTGTGTGTGTTTGTAAATCTGTGTGTCATAAAAACTCCTCTCTGCTCTTCTTACATCACGACGTTTGACAGGTTTACAATGAATACCTGCAAACATTTAATTAAACGGGAAAACGCGCGTGTTTTCCAATAATCCCACTTCATGCTCTGTAATTAACTCTACACACACTTTAACTTAATTGCTCTGGGAGGAGACGTGCTGCAAAGTAACAAACAATATGCTCAGCCTATAGCTAAGACATAATTACCCTGATCAGATAGATTTACTTTCAATGCAGACACAGAAAAAACTAAATGAACAAGAGCGTAAAGTTTCTGTTAACAGGTTTTGCAACTCCCACGTGTGGATGCGGCGGCTGCTGGTTTGTCATTTGAATTATTAATTGCTAGTTATTGTCTTATTGCTCGAGGATGTGGACTCTCAGACTGTTATCTGTCTGCTGTGGCGTTCTTCCCCTCTGCAGAAGATGGGTGAAAGTGATATCTCCTAATGATTGCCCTCTCATTCTCCACTCGCCCCCTCTCCCCTCGCCGTCTTTCAGTAAATGAGGGAAAGTGATATGGTTCTCTAATGACCAGTGTGAATAATCGCCATCTAAATAAAGGCTCTGTTTGGTGCTAGAAATCTCCCAGTCTGTCTCTCACTATCTTTTTCATCCTCCCTGGCCCATTAGCTGATGAACATACTTCTCCAGCCTTGTCTCCCTCTGTTGATTTCACACCTCTACTTTTTTGTTATTATCACTGTGTATCTCACGGCCAGAGTGCTGTCCCTCTTTCATCATTGATCTTCTGGTTAAAGTTTTTTTTTCTTTTTGGTCCCATCCTTCCCTCTACCTCAAACCAGATGGTCCATCTTTTATGTGCTTGTCAGTTTGCACATCCCCAGTCCATTACAGCTGTTGGGTGTGTGCGCGCGTATGTGTATTTTCTCTCTCCACAGATCAGAGAGGAGCTCAAATTGACATCCATTTCGGCTGCACGTTTAGCTTTTATATCCTCAGCCGGAGTGAACGGTGAGAGGAACCGGAAGACATGAAAGAGTGGGAGAGTGCTGGGGAGATAAAAGAAAAGCACTAGAAAAACCTCGCTGTCTGTCCGCACGTTTATTTTGTGCTTACTAAAGTTCTTCTTCTCGCACATTCTCTCTCTCTTCGTTGGGGTGAGGAGGAGCTGAGTTATTAAAACGCCAACCTTTCCAACAAGAGGCAATAAATCAAACTAAATATCCAGGGGAGAGAGAGAGAGAGGGGAGAGAGACAGAAGAGGAGAGAGAGAGAGAGAACGTGGAAATGAAAAATAGGGAATGGATAAGTCTAGGAGGGGGATTTGATGAGCAGAAGGCTTGGGAAAGAGGGAGAGGAGACGCAATGAGAGAGCGGTATTATAAATTGATGTAGGGGATGAGAGGAGAAGAAAGTAGCGAGGAAAATAATGAGAGTCTCATCCGGCCGGTCTGATGCCTGCCCTCGCCTCATCCACTTTGATTACAGACAGACAGCCCGGCCAATCAGGGTTAATTCACCATCACTGCAAATCAGTCAGTCAGTGAGCAACTGATCTTCAAGGCAACTATAAATGTTTTCCACAGTTTGTGGCAAATGTAACTTCAACTAGAAAAAAATATGCAGTAATGGAGACAAAAGAAGTGGATGGATGGATGTCAGGCCTTAACAGTGTGATGATGATGAACAGATGATGAGAGGATCTGGATTTGAAGCCTCAGTATAACCCTGACACCATCTGGACCAGGAAAATTGTAGCCAAAGAAAAATAAAAGTACATTAACCCCTGGACGTCTATACCAAAGAACCCATATTAAACCAAGAAAACGCTGGCTGGTGGATACAAACAAACCTGGCAATCCAGAGAAGACAGATGCTAAACTCCATAAGCTAATGGTATGTAGGGGCAGAGCCAGACTTTTCTGAACATTCAAGGGGGTCCAGGGGCATGCTCTCCCAGGAAGATGTTTTGTCCCATTTACGTCACTGATAGTTACAATAATCATGATACAGATCACAAACAGAAATGTCTCAATCAGAAACTCATGCAGATATTTACCAATAAGATGCCTTCGCCTCACTGAAATGAGTCTGCAGGTATTTCAATCAGGAGAGACAGAAGAATGAAGTAAAGATAATATTTAGTACAGAATATGAGTGTACAGATGAACATTTGATTTGTGCTGATTAAGATTTAACAGAAGTCTTTGGTGGTGGAGATATTTTGTAATCAAGGGACATCTGAGCGGCAGCAGATTGAATCCTCCCCATGGAGTCCTGACACTGGTGGTGGTGGCTGCTGATTCTGAGGCCTAGTCCACACGGACCCGTGTACTTCTGAAACCGTGTATTATTCTATGCGATTTGGCTGTTTGGCCACATGGTGAAGTTTTTGGAAGACTCCGGTGCCAGCGGTTGCGTGTAGATAGGATAACTGCAATATTTTATTACCTGTCTCCATTGTTTGACGTCAGAGCGACGGTAAATAGCTAGTGAAATGGCAGACCAAACAAACATGCTGGTGCTAACTTTTTTTGTGAGCGTGCTATCTGCTCTCTTTGGATGGCATATCCAGCTGCTCAACCTAACGACCAACGAAGGAGGCTGCTCCTGTTGCTAGCTACCCCAACTACACTACCACGAAAGCAGCGACAGGCCTGCCAACAAAGGTTCTGGATCCGGCTGGGTTGGACCTCCGCTGGCAGGCCCGACACTGCTTTCTTTTAGTTGGTTGTTCAGGCGCCTCTGCTGTTGAATTAGGTCGCACAATTTTTGTGGATCAGGTTGTTTTTATTTTCCGCACTTCCTTATTCCGGTATTGACTCTGACTTCTGATTGGTTAAAATGGCTTTTCTGTTAGAAGTTACATTGCCACCTACTGCTTTGGCATGGGTATTACATCACTTGGTAGTGGGTTTTGCGGTTTCGTGTGGATATCATATTTTTTTTTGGAAACCGGAGCCTGAAAAACTTCAGTTTCAGAAGTACACGGGTCTGTGTGGACTAGGCCTGAAGGCTGCTGACTGCTGAGGCGTATGAGGCTGATGAATCTGTAAAGAATAGGTGGTGACGGCAGCAAGCAGCAAGAAAGAACTACGGCAGAGAAAGAACCATATTTAAAATGAGAAGCAGCAAGATGATAGGCTGACAAAGAAGCAGTCTCACTGTGCTACTGGTTGATTGTGACTCAGATGCCTACCCAGACAGTGACACCTAGAGATAGTGAGTGAGCATACATGCGAGGAATGAATGGCAGGGTGAGAAAGAACTTACAGCCTGAGCATGAAAAGTATTGTCTGCTTGACTAAACTTTCGCAAGAGCCTCATAAACCCAGGGTACCTTGCAGGTCATATCTGGACATGGAAGGTCCATGACCAAACATTTATATGGGACGAGGGTGGAGTAGGAATGTGTTGCCATACTACGCTGGAGTAGAGTTCACAAAATGGATGTTAATCTGACAAATCTGTGATACATAATCCAGTGCTGCTGCAACTGCAAATCAAGGATTCACAGTAAAGCCAAGTAAATGTGGTCTTCAATACTCTGAATGTTAAATCAGGCCAACAGAACATCTTCTTAGTTATATTAGATTTCTTTAGGGAATAGCAAAGATTCAGGGCTTTTGAGAAAACATTTGGGACTGGAGCCCCAGAAGCACCTCCTGCTCCGCCCCTGATGGTATGTACTGTATAATAATCTGTATGGTAAAATGTTTTTGCAGTCGGTATACCAGAAATCAACAGACTCTGCCATTTCAAAAAGAAACCACAGTGTTCTTACAAAGATTTGATATTTTGTTGTTGTTTTTCACTTCATGAGATCTTCTGGTGCTACTTTACCAGTATCTGTAATTTCACTTAAAATTATGCAGCTGTGCTTGGCATTTTTGTGCATCAACAGCACACTTAAAAATCAGGCGTCTTTCAGTGTGCATGCTTTTAGTATTTTGGGGTATATGTAATTTTGTCACTTTTCCTGTGTGAACATGCTCAGTGCCTGCTCAGAATTAGATATATTGTGACTCGGGATGCAGCTTTACTGTGTCAGTTTTGCCAAGAACAAAAGGTAGAGATGGAGCAACACTTCCAGCTACACTTCAGCCCGCATGAAAAACATGGGAGCCAAGTTCTTTACCAAAAAATAAAACTCGAATGCCAAGAGTTTCACAAACAAAACCAAAATTCAATGTTTAGTTGGGAAAGAACTGACTTCATGAAAAATATGTCGCAGCATGAAAAAGAATATCTCGCCCGTATGTTCTCATATTTTGCACACAATGATTTTCTTATCTTTCTGTATTCTATACTTTGTACTATAGTAATGTAGCTGTATGCATATAGCATTGTAGACATCAAACAACTAGCTGATTAATAGATTAGGATGGACAGTTCATTCCTGGAATCAGCAGTCAGAACAAACACGGTCCATTTTGTATCTGTTCTGCTTTAGTTTGTATCTCTCAGGATTTTCCATATCAGACTGAATTTACTTTCAGCTGTCAAAGAACTGTCACACAGAAGTTTGCTTAAGAGTTGTGATCATAAGATTATGCTGCGCTAAAAACTAATCACTCAGTCGATCAGCAGGTTTCTAAACAGTGAGGATTTTCTGCTCTCCTGTGTTTCATATCACTGTAAACTGAATTCAAATGGGAAATCTAGTCATTTTTCACAGTTTTCACACATTTTATCGACCAAACAGTGAATGAAAAACATAATTGATAGATGTATGCATAGCACATAATGGGTGGCTGTCCAATTATGCAGAGCAGGGGTAGGCAACCTGCTGTTTCGGAGCCGCATGTAGCTCTGTGGCCCCTCTCCAGTGGCTCCCTGTGGTTCTGACAAAAAATGATATGGAAATTAAAAATGTTTTTTTTTTCTCACATTTTAATTTTCATTTATATTGTTGTAGGCCTAAAGAGATTTAGGTGGAGATGGAGTCTCCAGAGCTAAAAATGTAGCCTATACCAAATAAAAAAATATTTTAACATAAAATGTGCATCAAACGTTTACGGCCTGGCGTTTGATCTCGAGTAGACCAGTTTTGAGTCTCCTTGGCTAGGTTTGCTATGATTCCAAATCCAAAAAAGAAAAAGTTTTGGAAGAAAACAGAGATTTTAATAGTGCGCAGACAGATTTGTTTGCTTTCACCGCCAATGCTGCAAAGCTTAAAGGAAATGGCCACTTTAGAATGAAAATACAGACAGTACTTACTCACCCTCATGCCGACAAGAAGTCCAGTGTAGTTTTTTAATCCACAAAACTCGTTCGGGGTATCGGAGGATAACAGCTAGACATGATTTACTCCACTTTTATAGCATAATTTCTCACCATGGTCAGTTAGCCCGCCGGCGTGCTGTGTTTACATGGCAACTCGCGAGACTCGAGAACAAGAACGTCTCTAAATGTTCTCAAGTCTCGTGCGAGTTGCCATGTAAACACAGCACGCCTGCAGGCTAACTGAGTGGAGTAAATTATGTCTTTTCAAGTCAATTTTACATTCCGCGGCTGCAGGGCACTATTATGACGGACGAGCCATTCTGACGTTTTTGAAATGCATTAGCGGATTTTTATTACATTTTCAAAATGATTTTGGAACGTGGGTTCCATGCACTTCAAATGAATGGAAAAATCCGGCTAGCTGTTATCCTCCGATACCCCGAATGAGTTTTGTGGATTAAAAACTACACTGGACTTCTTGTCAGCATGAGGGTGAGTAAGAACTGTCTGTATTTTCATTCTAAAGTGGTCATTTCCTTTAAGTGCCAAATAATCATATATAGCCCACTGCAGAGTGGCCACCTTGTGGTAAAACATATTCATGGCTGCTCGTTAAACCTATTAGCAATGCTGATAGGCTAATTTAGAGTTACAGGCTGTGCTCAATTCAATTCAATTCTATAGAACTTTATTTATCCCAAAGGAAATTCTTGTGCCAGACAATGCTTCAAATTTACAGTAACACAAAGTACAGTAACCTCAATTATAACGATTTACAACCAGTATCAACCAAACAACCAGTGGGTTTCCCAAGGTCAGGGTCACACACTGGGCCCAGTTTTGTAACAATAGAGTATTAAATATCTGGCAGAATGTACAAATATACACGATAGATGTGTTTTCTTGAAGCAAAAGCAAAAACCAGTGCCTAATAGAGTAACAGTAGGAGCGTGATAAGTACAAGAGTTATTAACATGAACTAAAATGGTGGACAAAAAAGACTGCGCCTGCTAATCATGGTTATATCAAATCTGTAGAGTACACTGTGGTATATTAACCATTTGTCTTTATTAATCACACTCCAAATCACTGTGGGCTACTTGCTGTACATTGTAGACCTTGACCTGCACAACATGATCGTGTCACTGAATCAGCTTTGAATTAGAGACGAGGCAGTCGAGAGGAGACACAGGACAGAGGAGGCAGTTTGAGCATGACATTGAGCGGGCTTTAAGGTTAAGTGGTTAAATGGTTTAGGCCCTCTTAAGTGGCTGCTTTCCCCCCTCCTCCTTCATCCGGTGCTCCCTTGCTTTACCCCATTCCTCTTTAAATGCCTAATTTGAGAAGAGAGACATCAATCATAACTCAGACACACCGAGAAGCACACGCACACATTCATTATTCCCATCCACATGCTGTATTAGTGTTTATAGATGGACTCTGTGCATGCTTGTGTGTGTGTGTGTGTGTGTGTGTGTGTGTGTGTGTGTGTTTCTCTTTTTTAGAGATTCGGGAGTCTTCCAGGGTAATAGAGAGATTCAGGGAGCGTGAAAGAGAGATGGAGCAATAAAGAGTAACACTCTTGTTCTCTCTCCTCCCTCTCTTTCCCCCACTGGACCATGAGATGGGCTGTATTTCACTACATGCATTTTTAAAAAGAGGGCAATTATTATTTGCCAAGTCTGAGCATAATTATGTAATTTTTAACAAGCTTCCTCTAAGGGCAGTGTTTTGTATTTTGAAAGTGTTTGACTTTGTAATGTATGAAAATAGAATTTAGGAATTTCCCTGCTGAGAAGTAATTTAAGGTACTGCTTTAAAAAAAAAAAGGAAACAAGCAGATCAAGAGTAGGGTTGAGCTGGAAACGTGTCTGAAGACTGTCAGACGTCACACATCTGACAGCTTGTCTCCTTTGATAATGTACTAAATGTTTTCCTGCCTGCAATCTGTGTCTGATTTATAATTATTATGATTGTTTTATTCTCTGAAAAAGTCTTAAATTAGACATCACACAGGAACACTATCTACTCAGTGACTTATCCAAGGTATTACCACCTTCACTGTGAAACTGACTTATTAATGTTCATCTTTTAACTAAATGCCTCAGCAGTCAACACTCCTTTTGAAATCCTGAGCAATTAAAACAGGGGGAGATGCTCACAGTGTCTACCCTGCGCTGAGCTTATGAGAGCATTTTTCTTGCCTTCTGTGTGTACGTTTATTCAGGGTCTGAGGCAAGAGTTGACCCAAGTGAATAAGAAAACGGACTTGAAAGACAGGGGCATCATCCTACTGCTGTGAGCATGAAAAACAACTGTGAGCGCATGAAAACAAGATGATGAATAATGGAAAAGCAAACAGAGAGACTACAGTCGGGCTGTTGTTTGCTGTTCTATCAATTTCTGAGGTGGTTGCGAAGAATCACATATTTTGACTCTGTTGTTTTCCATCAGAGTGTTAATTTACTGGGCAGCATTTTATTTTTTTACATTTAATGCGTGTATCTCTGGGATTTTCTCCTCAGCGTCTTGTATTTTTGCCTCTTCATGCTCGAGGATCTGAGAAACATGTGGGAGAGGACCGTATATCAGTGGTTTTACATTAATGAATGGACTAGTTAAAGTGCTTACACATACACATACACACTACCATGTCATACACAAGAGGTATCTGGCCCTATATGCTGCTGCTAATTGAATCACGTACTACATTTCCTGGAGGATTAGTTTAGCCTGAAAGACCAGTGACTGCACGGGCTGTAAGACAGTTGGTGTTTGTGCTTCTGTGTGTACACTGTGTATTCATCGGGATGGAGAACCTACATATCAATTATTCATCTTGTGTGCTGCTCAATCAGATACTCAGGAATCCATCTCTCCCTCTTTCTCACCTGCAGGGATTACAGGAGGTGCGGTGATGGGACACACTACGCTGGTTTCACAGTGAATTAGCATGCTGCTGTTGTGCTGGCCAGGAGGGATGTGCCACAATGGTTACTGATGGAAGGTGGGAGACGCTCATGGTACTGGTCTTATTGGGTGATCTGCTGTTGCAATACAGTCCCAGCTGACTGTGTTTAACTGACAGAATTTCAACCTCCGTGGCCTCCGAGGGCTGCATAAATAATACAACCTAACCCTTGAAGGGCATAACATCCTGCCAAGGAAGTATTGAACAAAAGTGCAAGCTTTGTTAGCCGATGAAACATAAAGATTTAGCATCAACAATGTGGTTGTAGTTGCAGAGCAGGATCTGAAGATGGAAAATCCTCATGTAAGTGCCACTCAAATGCATCTACTTTACACTGATCCAAATATGTTTTTAAGCCATCCATAAGCTCTGTAAGTACTGTGTACTTAAGCACATCGGAGCTCTAAGCTACATAACATAAGATAAGATAGACTTTATTGTCCCCAAGGGGAAATGTTGCTCAGGCAATAGTGCTACATACAGCTGCAATCATCTTAAGACAATATGTAGCCAACAAGACAGTACAGCGGTACATACAAAGACACAATAAGAAATGATATACGACTAAATTGTGTAAAAAAAGATTATCAATAATATTGCACATGTAAAGTGAGATAAATTATGAATACAAAGGCATTAAAATAAGGACATAAATCAACAAAAGCTCCCATTATTCTGCTCATAGTCTGAGTGGGCGGAAGTTCGCTGTATAGATCAGCCTCTCATTGGGCGGAACGAGCCACCCGCTGAAGTCCCGCCCTACCACCTCCGGTTGTGTAGCAGTTTTCTACCGTTTTCAACACGTCCTTTACTAACTTTTGCAGTGTTTGATCTTGCAGGGATGTAGCCATTTTTCTGCCATGGTTCGCGTCCTGTAGGCGATATTTTTGTGGGCGTGTTACACCAAAACCTGTTTCCCCCCGGCAATATTTTTGCAAGCGCACCGTTGCTGTGGCACCGCCCAGAACGATTGTGATTGGTTGAAAGAAATACAAGCAGCCGGGGCGTTTTTTTCTCCAATCTTAAAGTGAGAGTCGGCCCAGCCAGACCTTTCTTTTCTTGAGAAAGGTCTGGTGAGCGAGACTATTCTGCTCATGACAACAATGCTAACATGCAAAAGTTAGGATCACTTACGTCATTAGATACACTCTCTGGGAACAAAGGCTGTATAAAATAATGGACGTAGCTACAGTGACGTCACCCATTTGTTTATGGACTTTTGAAGCCTCAAGTTCGGCATTTTGACCATCGCCATCTTGGTTTTTTGGAGCCAGAAGGGACCATATTGGGACAAGAGGGTGAAGCTGACTGAGAGCCCAAGGACACTACCCGCAGACAGCCTGTCACTCAAAGCTGCTCGCCCTTAATTATGCATTACGTTGAGCCTTTACAATATGTAAACGGGTGAGTTATATTATATAAAATTCACCCCGCAGTTTTCATAAAGGGTGAAATTAGCTGTAGACCCAAAACCGCTTTTTGTACCAGGCTGTAAACATGTTTATATCTGTTGTGAAGTCAGGCATTTTCACATGGGCATCTATGGGGATTGACTCACTTCTGTTGCCAACCTCAAGTGGATGTTCAAAGAACTGCACAAGTGTCTAACTAATGTTGTGCAGATCTACCCAGAATATGTTCAGATATTTCACAATGACCTGTTGGTGGTGCTTGGAAATTGCATCACCAAAGTCGTTAGATTTTATCTGGGACCTTGAATTTATAGCAAATATCATTGCAATCCATCCAACAGTTGTCAAGATATTTCACTCTGAACCACAACTGTCAAATTTATTGTGGTGCTAGAGGAAAAGTCAGGGGATTACCAAAGTCATTAAGGATTCATCCTTAATGGGGCGGCAGTAGCTCAGTCCATAGGGACTTGGCTTGGGAACCAGAGGGTCGACGGCTCAAGTACCCAACTGGACCAAATATGCAGCGTGGACTGGCAGCTGGGCACTGCTGAGGTGCCCCTGAGCAAGGCACCCAACTGCTCAGGGTGCCTGTCCAAGGGCAGCCCCCTCGCTCTGACATTCCATTTAATGCATGTGTATGTTCTGTTTGTGCATCCGTGTGTATTTCAGGCCTGTGTGTATATGACAAGATTGAATTGAATTTCCCCTCAGGGATTATTAAAGTATATCTTCTTCTTCTTCTTCTTCTTCCTCTGAGGACAGTGAATGTTTGTGTGAAATGTCATGGCAATCCATACAAAAGTTGTTGAGATATTTCAGTCTGGACCAAAGTGGTAGACTGACCTATACCCGCAGCCTCAAGATAGAATCGCAGTCCAGTCACTGAAGGGAAAATGTTGGCATTTTACATTTCTGTAAACCATGAATAAGTTACATTTGTACATTTCATACGTATCATATTAACTTTTCTAAAGGGATGTAGTATATAGGCTGACTTTGTCATGCAGATGAGGAGGGGATGGTGGGTGGTGTAACTCCTGGGCAAGACACCTGCCAAGCTGCAGACCCCTGTTCAAAACCAACAAACAACAAAACTGGTTATGTTTTAGTAAGTCATCCCTGTGTTTTTAGTATTTTAGTGACCTGTTGCTGTTTTTCCACAGGGTAAAGTGCCTGAAAAAGTGTTTTTTAAATGTTTTTCTTTACCAAGACATTGCTGCTTTTCCTGCCAGGATTGTGCCCCTAAAACCGGATTCTTCAAGCCAAAACCTGATCTTTTCTGAACCATAACCAAGTGGTTTTTGTGCCTAAACCTAACCATACATTAACACAGTGTTGCTGAAATTTTATGTTTCAATGTACCGACTACATAAACTACAAATATAACGTAACCAGGGTTTGCAGAAACGTACAATGCCAACATGTTTTCTGATGATTGGGTTGCACACTGAGGATGGCTGCCATTTTTTTAAGCTTTTCCTTAACTTAATAGTCACTTTACTTTTATAGACTCTACTTACTGTTTTACTCTGTGTTTATTACTTCTCATAATGCATTAACATTTACTATATTCCTGTTTCCTGTTTATTCATTTGCAATACTGTCTACAAACTTTATTTGTATTTTATTTATGTTTTAACCTACACTATTTTATGTCATAAATTGAGATTTTGCTTTTACTTGCATGATTTCCCTTTTTGTAGTTATTCAATGAGCATTGTTGGAGGGAGCCTGAGGCCTAAGTTTTTCATTTGAACTTGACCTGCAGACTGACATTGTCATCCCCCGAGCCTTGTCGCTAACATGGCTAAAGGCAAATCTTTAACATCTAGGATGAATACCTCAAATAATTGTTTCTGAACTTCCTCCCCTTTTCCTCTGTGTAACTTTAAAATCAGCATGACTTCCCTTACTTGTTCTCCAGTGCTCTGCTAGCTTCTGTTTTGTTTCTTTTATGAATGAAACCATGAATGAAACCATACAGTAGATGCTCTGGGGTCACCTAGACATGACGGACAGGTAGCCGGTAGCTTGTTAGTAGGCTTCAGCTGTGTGCACACTGTGACCTTTGACCTGAGTCTGGAACTGCAAACTGTTGGGAGTCCTCCGCTCTGTCTGCTTCGTCCGTCCGTCTGTCTGTGACTGCAGCAAGAAGCTCACACCAAGATGGGCTTCAAAGGTCAAAGGTCAGGGAGGAAGAATTAATGAGACTGCTTAACAACATTTTACAATATTTATGTTTGGTTGTACCATGTTGACTGCCATTAGCTCACCACTGCAAGCAGATAAAGGCAGCACCTCACTTGCTTCAAAACAACTGTATCTTCCACTGTAACTCTACCCAGCTCATGTAGTATTAAACTACAGATCGCTTGTCGAGTCACGGTCATGACACATGGCAGCTGTTATCGGGTCCAGCACGGCGCTGAACAAGCTGTGTGTTTGTATGTGTGTGTGTGCCTCTGTGTATTTGATGAGATGCATGCAATTACTGCAAATCATCACCCTCAGCTTGTTACTGTGGACTTTGCTTTCCACAGCGAGAGCCCAATAAGCTTACTTTCCTGTCCTGTGCAGCATCACAGAATTAACATGTTGTTCTTCCTTATATTGTTTTATATGGAAAAAAATGTAGCAGATTTCAAACAGCAGCCTGTCAGCTGTGACATTTTTAAATCCGGTGGTGATGTAATGCTGCTAACTTGAAAGTCCCCCTCTATTCAAAAATCTGTTTTGCTAATTTTTTCTTCATGTGGATGTTTGAGCTTCACTGAGCAGAATAATGTGCCGAGTTTGACACCAGAAGGCTGTTTCCAAATTCATTTGCTGAAAGCTTCTCTGTGCTCACCTTAAATCTCAATTTAACACGTGTGTGTGAGCAGGATTTAGTGACATCACAACTAATTTGGAAGGCAGTGTCACATGAGTGTGATGTGGAAACATAAAGCTTTTAGCATTAATACTAGGATGAACTTTTCACCGAAATAGGAGACAGCTTGTGTCCAGCAGTTACACATTTGTACTGAAACAAATTTGCATAATCACTTTTTGAATGGGCAAATTAACTTTTTGCGGGAAAAACATATCAAACACAGATTATCATTGCAGCAGAGTATTTAAGTGTGTCTTTAAAACATGTCTTAAGGGGGTCTACTTGTCATTTTCGACCCACCACATGGAAACTTGGGCTGACCATGAACTCCAGCGTCTTCAGTTCAAGTCCGGCCTTTGACCTTTGACACACATCTCATCTCTCACCTCTCTCACCCCCCTTAAAGGGATAATGCACCCAAAAATGAAAATTCAGCCCCAGATTCAAACGTCCAAAAACACATAATTGAAGCGCGGCATATGGGTGAGAAGATAATGGCTGAATTTTCATTTTTGGGTGCACTATCCCTTTAAATTCTGTTGTCCCTCTCTCTAAAGGCCTAGACACAACAACCCAACATCAAGGGGTGATGAAGATCAGCTGTTATGTTGCTTCACATCACCGCTTCACATTCTCGGCCAGAAAGGTGCACTTGTTTTAATGGTGGACTCTAGTTTTGTCTCCCTTGTGTTGACATAAAGAGGCCCAGACGGTGGAGATCTTTGGAGGTGATCTCTGATTGTTCCTGACAACTCTGACAGCAGGAAGTCAAAACAAAATCCTCCGTCAATTACGACCATATAACTTGAGCCCCTCTCCCATGGAGCACAACAGCAAAAGGGCAAGCCATGTTACATTCAATTCAGTACAATGAAACACAGCAAACATACCTGACAGCAAGGTAAAAACAAAATCCTCCGTCTGTTACAACCATATAAGTCGAGCCCCTACACCAATTAAGTGACACAGGAATATTTTAACATATTATTCAATAAGTTTAGGCTGAAAAAAGAACTCATAAACAGCTTAACAGCGCTAAAACGCGGGGGGAAAGGGGAGAGGCAAGGCAGGAGACACCCCTTTATAGGTGGGGCACCCCTAAAGGTGAACATAGAGGTACAGAAACTGAGTATCAGATGTTTCACATACTGACTATAGAGGCCTAGGAGTGTCAGGTAACAACTGAAACAAATTTTGTGTACTTATAATACTTCATATTACAAATGTACGTTTGACTTTGTTACACATATTACTGCTGTATAATTGACCCTGTTACACTTGGATACAACGCAAAGACTCCAGCCAACAGCCAACAGCCAACTAGTACATATGTTCTGCAGTGTTGTGAGAGGAAATAACTCCACACCAAGCAAGCAATGATAGTCTGTATTTATCATTAGGGTGACACTGGAAGACTGACAGGACGGCTTCAAGACGCTAGTTAGCCAGTTAGGACGACCTGATGCTGAGAGAACAAAGGACATGTACCTTGTGCAAGCGAACGGTAATACAAACAAATATGAATCATTTCTGCTAAATAGCTTAATTGCTAAACAATAATGTAACCTAATATAACAAGGTTCTTTCGATCTCACGCCCTTGTCACTTTAGCTGTTTGTTTGCTTTCCCCACTTCTGTTTCTCTTCATGTGCACTGAGTTGAACTGCCAATCAGAGTGCTTTAATGGGTCCAGTAGTGCAGGACACACCTCAAAAACCAGGCCGACAGATGCTCACCAATGCCCGACATTGTCTGACACTATCCCCAGATATACCTTCCAAAAACATTGGGATAGCAAAAGCTTTATGTAACTGACACCTCAGTTTAGATGATAGAAATATTTAACTGAAAAAGAAAACTGTATGAAAACAGTTGTCTCTATCATTCCTGATTCTGTATTCATTCACTTGTAAAAAGGGCGTACACACACCAACAAGGGACTGTTTTTCCAACAGCATTTTCTAATGTTTTACTGGGCTTTGGTATCATAAGAAAAGTAAAGTAACTAAATGCTCACCATCATTGTCAAGTACGTGGATTTTCTCAAATCACAGCTTACTGAAATTATAAAGTGAACAGTGAAAACCACAACCACCTGGAAGGTATAAAATCAATGTAAACATGTACATGATCAGAGTAAATGTATGGATAATGGGCTGAACTTGTAGAATCAGCGAGCACTTGACTCGTTTAAGCACATTATTGCAATCACTTGCATTGTGACCACACAGCAGGTATGGTATTATTTTTGCTTCACACTGCGTATATATGTATGCCAGAAACAAGAGCTGGCATGAACCACCGTCGGCTCCATCCAAACTTATCCCTCATTATTCCCTCCATCCTCGTGGTCTCATGAGGGGAAAGGGATGCAGACGACAACAGTGACAGGCTGATCCGCTCCTCAGTAAGAGCAGGGAATGAGGGGTGAGCCAGAGGAGGACAGTGAAACGATAAAGAGGACAAGAGTAGTGCTTAGAGCCTGTGTGTACAGAAAAAAAAGAGAGAGAGAAGAGGAGAGAAAGCAAGATAAGAAGAGGTAAGTGGTTTACAGTGCTGTGTATACTGTATGTAGGAGGAGGAGTGGAGCAGGAGCAGCAAGACTAGAGGAGGCATTGACTGGCTTGGCGTAACAATAAAAATAGTGCTGACATGGTACAGTTAATGTGTGTGTGTGTTTGTCAGCACGTATACGGGGAAGTGGGAGAGGGAGAGTGCAGATGAAATCCTTCCCGGAGCAGTGATAAAAACAGAAGGAATGATGTGACAACAAAGGATAGAAATCAAAGTGAAGGAAAGGGGAGAGCACAGGTTGCTTCGATTACGATCCCAGATGTTTAATCGCACCTATTTAGTTAACTGCTGATGGGATCGATGGGGGGAAACTGAGAAGGGAAAGGGAAGATGGAGGGAGGAAAGTGTGGGATGAAAAGTGGCAGAGGACTGGCGACAGTGGCGGGGGCATGCGGGGAAGAGTCGTGCGAGGAAATGTGGTTGCCATGCAAAAGCAAGAGAAGAGCAGTGGAGGTAAAGAAGGAGGGAGAGGGAAAAAAGAGGGATGGAGGGTTGCGATGATGGATGCGCTGCTCTCGTTTCGTGCCCCCTAACGAAGACTCTAATTAGTGTTTGTGTAATTCCACACTGTCTCCTCCGCCTGCTCATCTTAATTAACTACATTCATCTTCCCCTCCCTCCATCCATCCCTTTCTCTCGCCCTCCCTCCCTCTGCCCTCCTAAAATAACATACTGACTGTCTGAACCCCACCTGGACCAGACCTGCTTTTACTTACTCACTATCTCTCTTTCTCTCCCTCTCCTCCCTGCCACTCGCTTTCTCTCCCCCCTTTCTCTCCATCCTTTCACTGTGTGCATCTGATGTCTCTTTTCTTCCCACCTCACCTTGAAAAAACTCTCTAGTCCTCTCTTCTTTTTTTGTGCTCTGTCTCTCTTGCAGCTGACTGTGTTAGTGCTTGCCCGGCGTAAAAGCCTGCCCACCCCTGTGAGTCTCCAGAGCCGTGTATTGTGACGGCCCATTTAGTCATTCTGGTCATTAATTTCATCAATAGGCTCAAGAAGTAGCAGCGACACCACTAGAAATACGTGGCTTCTCCGAGTTAGTCATACATTAAAGCCAAGTGACATTCCCCCTCCTACCAAAACAGCAAGCCGATAAATTCAGCAGTAACTCTAAAACAAATTGAGGACGACACGAGGCAAACAAAACAAGGAAACAGGGGAGAAGGAGCCACACACAAATGATTTCGCTAAATCTGGCTCTACTTCAGCTATTTGAGGGCCAATTGGGTTTAGGGGACAGTTACACAAGTGTTTGAATGGCAGTCAGAGGAGGAGGAGAGATAGAGGGGGCTGTGTGAAGTGCATTTACAGATGGAGATGACAGGGCTGTTGATGACTTGTCTGTATTGTGTTATTGTAGCGAGCTGCAGATGGATCGGAGTACCTGCCATCATTTAGCCCCACAGTCTGAAATGGCTTTCCTGCTTTCAGCCTTTCAGCAGTCAGTCAGTGTGACAAAGGACTGCTGGGAGTCAGAGCCTCTGTTTCACAGCACCCTATCTCTGCACGAATACACACACTCACACACACACACATGCGTATGCAGTCGTAAATATTCTGCACACATGGGTACCCATGCACACAAACCCAATCAGACGAGCTGCAGAGGAGGGCCCTTAGCGCTCGCTGTTGCACAAATCAGGTGCCATTCAAAGTCGGTAGAAGGGAGAAAAACATTTGTATTTATGTCTTGTGTTCTATATGTGTGTGTGTGTGTGTGTGTGTGTGTGCGCGTGTGTGTTAACATGTTTGTGTATACGTGCTGATGCTCCGGACACAGCAGTAAGCTCCAGTTTGCTGAGAGCAGCAGAAATGGTTTTTCATCCGCTTTGGTATGGACACCAAAGACCCACTTACACCCATAACGCACCATCACAACCCAGAATGCATTTCACCCTTTAAATTTGCAGGCTGCCTGTGCTGGCCCAGATAGCCATCATATTGCCCAAATGTAGAAAAGACACACACACACACACACACACACACACACACACACACACACATACACAAATGCTCAATCTACACACCCACACACACACATGCTACATTGATAGCAATTACAAGTCAATCGGTCCCACCTCCTGCTGAGGGTCAGAGGTTAATCTACCAGGGTTTCACCTGACAGCACTTCCTCGTGGCGGCCGGGCAGAGGGAGGAGAAGGATGCCGAGAGCAACGGGAAAATAGAGATAGAGCGAGGAAGGAGGAAGCCAGGAGCAATAGGGCGACAGAGATAGCAGTGGGGACAGAAATAAGGCGATTGAGATAGAATGACAAAGAGGAAGCTACAGGCAAGAGAGAAAGAAATGGAGAAAGAGGAGACAGCAACAGAGATACAGGCGCAGAGGACACCAACTGTCTACAAATCATACCCAAAACGGGCAACAATCTCTCCCTCTGCCCGGCCGCCCTTTCAACTTCCCTCACAGATATGATGATGTCACCATCAGAAGCTCCGAGGAGCCGTCCTTGAGGGTGGAAGGTGCCTTTAGGCATTGATCTCAGATCAGCTTAGCCACTGGAATACCTAACCTTTAACAATAAAGGGAAAATGCAAATCTGACCTTAGATGACAGTGTAAGTTAAACCTTTTCCCACTCTCCTAATCTCGGTGCCCACTGGGCTCGGCGTCACCTGTGCTGCTGCTGCTGTGGATGATGAAATGTAGATGTTACAAAGAACGGTTGGCAGCTGGCTTTTTCAACCTGCACCTGTTCCTTTTCCATGTGTGTGCATGTGTGTCTGTCTGCGTGCCCGTGGGGGGAGGGTTCTTGTGTATGTGTTTGTCTCTGCGTGTGTGTGCGTACCTGCTGTCTTCAGTGTTTCTGTGCTGTCTGCAGAAGTACACTCGCGGGGGCTAATACAGTACTGAGACTTGTGATATATGAGGCGTCAGGAACATTTGTCTAAAGAGCCCCAAAGCCCAACCACTCTTATACACAAGCTAGCAGCAGTGCACATACAAATACTTGCTTGTAAGACGTAGACACACACACACACACACACACACACACACACACTCTAACTATCTTCTTAAGAGGCCTTAACTTTTTACATTCTTGCCAGGTTTGTAATTTGTACAAACAATTGACGAAATAAAGAAAAACCTGAGTGAGTATGAATACAGATGTACTGCACATGATACAATGGAGGGTGGCTGTGGCTCAGGAGGTGGGGCGAGTTGTCCATTAATTGGAAAATCAGCGGTTTGATCTCCAGCTCCCCTAGTCCCCATGTTGAAGACACTGAATGCTCCTGATCCACTCTCCATCCACATGGCACTGGAGTCAGTGAATAGCTTGATGAACACTTTAGGGATATTTTGGACCAGCTTTGTGATGGCAGCACCTGCAACTAGGGCCGTAACGGTACATGTATTTGTGTCGAACCGTTCGGTACGCAACTTTTGGTTCGGCACGACCCTGTACCGAATTATTGGGCGCAGGATATTATTTTATTTTATTTTGTTTTATTTTAATTCCGTTTTTG